>NW_010973231.1:327898-433974 GCF_000737465.1 Haliaeetus leucocephalus
GCCTGGCCTCCGGCGGGAGCGCTGCTGGGGTGCGGAGGAGAGGAAGATGAAGGAAAAGGTGCCGAGAGGGACCCAAGTGGGCGACGCCCGGCTGCTGCGGGAGGCAGGTGCCTGCCCACGGGTGTCACCTCACCTCTCGGGGCACCGCGGGGGATAGGGCACCCGCCAAAAGCAGGTGGACGCGCTCGGGCACTTGCTAGGAGGTGTCAGGGAAAACTGGGTTCTGGTCAGGCCAGGAGCACTCTTTCTGACGCAGGACAGACGAGCTTGCTTACATACACTCCCAAAAGTTGAACGTGCCTAACGAGCAGGCATGAAATCCGAACGTAAACTGTAGATTACTGGTGGTAAATACGCAGAGCAGATACCGCAGAAAGAGCTACCGTAAAAGGAGAGCCAAGCGGCTGCAGATGCAGGCATTTCGCAGTTTGGAAATGCTGGCTTAAGTTTGCCCACTTGACTTTAACTTGTCATCCTTGCACAGCTGTGCTGCGATACAGTCTGTCATTACCTGACCACGTACAGGCAGCTTTCAATTACCTCTGGTCAAACAGTCTGAGTTGCAGATATCCGTGCCGGAGAGACCACCAGCCCAGTGGCACACGCACCCTGGGCTCTGCGGGCACAGCCACCTGCTCCTGGGACAAGCTGAGGTCCGGAAGGCGGATACCGTTCCTTTCGCAGAGCCCAAAGTCTGAGCTGATAAACTTTGCTGGCCCCGCTGCTGGCTTTTGGCTTGGACAGTTCACGTGCCTTCACGCTGTGCCTCTGGGGAGGGGAACACACCACCATGCAGAGTTAGCACGGGTCTTAGCCCAAGTTTGAAACTTGGCTTGAAATAGGCAGCCCCGGCCCTGTGCCTGTAGGGGGAGGAGGGCACAGAGCCTGCCCCTGCCTGCCCCTGCCTGCCCCGGTCTCAGTGCCACCCCCACACACCTCCTGGGGGGCCTGAAGTTCGAGTGTGACCCAGTGGGAGCGGGCAGGGATGTGAGAGCTGTCGCAGAGCTGGGGCAGTGCTCAGGCAGTACTAAAACTATGTCTTGGGCCAGAGTGGAGCCCTGCTAAAATCACTGGGGCATTTGTACACCATAGTCCTGAGTTTCTTCTGCAGCAGGGTGGCTTTTAGCCCCAGTAACAGAGCATGGACTGTACAGCTTTTCCTACCTGTGGGAGTCATGGCATATTATTTATAAGCCACTGAAAGGTATTTTAATATTTCACTTGAGATTCATAAGCAGGGAGGGAGTGCTTGAGTTTTAATGCTCTGAAAAGAGCAGCAGCCGTCCAAACTGGTGTGGGATCACAAGAAAAGGACCACAGGAGTCAAACCGGTTGGAAACAGCATTATAGCACTCGCCAGGCAGGAGCAGGAGCTACCCCTGAGGAAAGCAGCTCCGGCACTCATCCTGCCTCTCCCTCAGGCACCCGATGAGCCACTGGATTGGGCCATTCCTAACAGGTAAAAGCTGCACGAGGCAGGATTTTACACTGCGCCTTACCACAGCCTCCCGGTTGCATGTAATGTCTGACCAGCTCGGGGGGGACAGGAGCTGTGCAGCTCTCTTCCTTCCCTTGAAAACAACTCCTTGGTTCCTTCAGCATATCCGTACTCATCCTCAGCAAAGCTACTCGAAGGCAGCACTTGCACTTCCTTTCCTTTTCCCAGTCTGTTATTACTCTGCATTACTGTAGGCTCCATCGTCTCTCCCTTTGTCCCAGGCTTGGAAAGGTACAGCTCGCCTGAGGGACACTACTAGTCCCAAAAGAACTGTGTGACTTCTGTATGTAGCAGCACAAGATGCACACGGTGCCAAAGCCACACATGACTGACCTTGTTTAAAGGAGGCAGGTCCTGCCAAGTCTATGCATCTTCACCATAGGGAGCATATCTTCATTTTGGAGGTCTCACTGCATTTCTGTCCTTCCCTCCATGAGTGTAGATGTTGCCATTTTTCTTAGTTTTTCATCACAAACAGAACAGACTCCATACACAGCTGGGGTGTGGGATTGCCTGCACTTTCCACCAGGCAGGTGGAGATGGCATCTCAGTTTCCTCTGGTCAGAATACAGCTCCTATCATTGCAGGTACTGGGGGGTCAGGTAATGCCTCACCCCATTCATGCCTCTAGTATATGTTTCCCATCAGTAATATTGGGTGGCACAAATGCAAATTCAGCAGCTTCTGAATCCCAGCTGCCCCTGGCATTGCACTTGGTGTGTCTGTTCAACAGCAGATGTAGTAAGTGGGGAGCAGTCCCAAAGGTTAACCTCAGCCTCACAGGATGGGTCTCTGGAGGCTCTCTCTGTAGCAAAGGAGAGGAAAAAAATCTTCCACGTTGGATTTTGGAAGATTAACATTGGGCCTCAGCTCTGAAGTGCCCCTCAAAGGGTCCTGTCCCTCTGCACTGACTGCAGGGGCAGCCCAGGGAGGACAGCATCCCTGGGCTGAAGTTAAACCTCAAGAGTATTCCCTGGAGTATTAATTTGTGAACACATCAGCCTGGACCAACCTTCTGCATCACCAGATTTCAAGAAGCACTTGCAGACCTCGGAGATTGAGACATGTCAGAAAGAATATCAGTCATGAACAGAGGTAAGTATGTGAAACAGTTCCTTATATATTTATTTATGGCAGGAGAAGCTTCCTGTTGGACTGTACTGCTTTCCCACGTGTGCATGAGCTGCATTCCCTGTGTTGGTTGCCATAAACTTAGGTTGGGATGCTGCTGTGGATGGCCTTGGCTTTCACCCATAGCAGTGAAAGGCTGCACAATGGTTTGCTTCAGAGACACATACAATATGGGGGTGGAAGAGTGGGCAAAAAGGGTAAAAGAAAGGTCCTGCTTGATCTCTCACAGGTGCTGCTGGTGGTAGGCAGGCACCTGATTGTAACTCACAGCAACTGTTGTGCATCTTCCCACCCCCATACCACAGCTGTACTCATCCCCTGGCTTGCATTTGCCACTGATATCCTTGCTAAGGTGTGATTTTACAGCGACACCAGCTAGGGGATATTTGTGCTGATGGAGATACAGGGCAAGACCATTGGCAGATGAGAAGGAATCTGGTTTCCTGCTGCAGCAAGCTGTAGGAAGCAGGGAGGTGGGATTAGGCAATCTCACCCGGTTTGGCAGAGCTGCTCTGGCCCACTGCAGTATGTCTTGTTCTGCAGTGCCAGAAAGGGAGGAGAGGCTGATGAGTGCTGTAGGCTATTGTCATTTCCTGCTCTTTCCGTGGCTGTCAGGAGAGTGCCTTTAGGCATCATATTAATGAATTTGTGGCCTTTTGACCATATGTGGCATCTGTCATCGCTGAAGTTACCCCCCCCAAGTACATCGCTTATCTGTTCTCAGCAAGATGTCACAGACAGAACATTACCAAACCTGTACCCACTTAGGCTAGCAAAAAGTATCCTTATTCAGAAACTCCCTTCAAGGTTCAGCTGCCATTCTGCACTTAGACCCGAGAGTGACATTCATTGATCACGTCAGGCCATATTAAAGGTAAAAGCCCATAAGGCACGAAAGTAGCACAGTCAGGGCAGTTCAGTGTTAGTCTGGACCTGCTCATTTAGGACTCTCCTGCCAGTTTTTTTTCAGCAAGAACATGTTAAGATCATGCCCAAAACATGGGACATTAGAATTTTAGCTGGGAAATACTTTTGCTGAAGAGGGTCCCTGCATTTGAGTGGCTTAGGCAAAAGGCTGGTAATTCAGCTTTTGACAATATGTTCTATGTTCCCCAAAACACTATTCTGTTCAGGACATGGAGATTATTTCCTCCTTCAATGTGATCTGGCCTTTGAAGGCAACACTGCTAACGTACTGAGGCACACATCTTCTTACTTCTTGGTCCTGCTTCTGTACAGCTTTATTGGCACAAACAGCTATACCAGTGTTGACAAAGCACACAAGAGACTGTGAGTGTCTTCTAGGAGCTGCTACAGGAATAGGTATGGATAGGTACAGGTATGACTATTCCCTGTTCATTCTTGCCTCCATGATCTCTCACAATACCCACAAATACACCATTGCTGCTCATTTGCCATCACCACTAATGCTGTGCAGTCTGAATTTTCTCGTCCTCCAGGCCTGGGCACCCTTTTTTCCTCACTGTGCTTTGAGAAGAAGAATTTTACAATTGTCAGTAGAGCTGTTTCCCTTGCACCTCCTGGTGAGGACACATATGGGCATTAGTGGTGAGTGTTTCTCTGCGTTAATCTCTCTTTCCTGTCCAACTGGATTTCCCCAGACACTCGTGTGCTGTCACCAGCTTACGCTGATCCAGCCCGCTACTGCTCCTTCTGGTATTTGTTAATATTTCTATTACCATAAACCTTTTCACTCTTAAACTATGACCCCACTGTTTTAGTCACTGGTTTAAGGGGGCAAAATGCAGGACCTGCAAGAGTGCCTGAACCTGTATCAAAAAGAATAATTAGACTCCACATGGTGCTGCAAATCATACAGTGCAGGCAAAACAGAATTTAAAAACTGCAGGATAACTCCCTTTCTGCAAACTCTCTTAATTATAGTTGTTACAGAGTTTACTTGTAATCAGAGTAGGGATGACATTTCAAACTGAAGAGTGATTATTAAATTGACACTTCCTTTAAAATGTGCCTGAAGTCAAGGCTGACATGCTAATTGAATTTTATTAGTAAGAAACGTCTGTTTTAATAAGGAAACTTCCCTATCTCTCTAGCAAGTTCATGTTAAGTGCACACCTACTGAATGTTTTCCATCACTACTACCTGGCATTGCTAGTCAGAAAAAACCCTCATTGGAGCATCCCCCAGAATAGCAAATGCTGTAATTTCCTTGATACCAATATTAATTTCACATTCATACATCCCATTGACTGCTAGCACTGGGAAATGTCAAGGAAGGAAAAAGAAACCTGTTTAAATACCATTATCATTTAAGCCTTTAAAAATAATAATGGTTAAGAATGTGCAATAAAGCCAAGACCAAATCAAAGTGAAGTTGGGAATTGCTGGCAAACTTCAGGGTCCCCCAAAACCCATTAAACGGTTCCAACTGCTCTAATATGGTGAGTGTGAGCATCCACGCTGTTATCATAAAGAATACTGTATTTTGTATTTTTTGTATTTGTTTGTTGTTCCAGAAGAAGGGAGTTGTGTAGAGGACATTTGGAATGCCTTTCCTAGACTCCATACCAGAACACAGCACAGCAGAATAACTGCACCGCTGGAGCGGCCGCCAGCTCTGAGCTGGACTTCAGGGAAGCTAGGCTCTACTGTGTGGGCTGTGTCGCTGTGTTAGGAAGGGGCAGGTGGGTACTTCAGAAGACAAAGCTCTCAAACTAAAGTCAGACTCTATTTTATATAGCAGAGCTCTGTTGGGGCAAAATTGCCAGTGACCTCAGCTGGAGCGCAATGAAGCCTGTCTCCAGCCTATGCAGAGAAGTGGTTAATTCGATCTCTACAGTCCCAGCTGGGAACATTCAGGGTGACAAAAAGTTAACAAAGGTGGTTATATCTTAAGAAATCACTGTAAAAGAAGAGGCAGACAAAAATAAACTGTGTTCTTTACAAAGCAATATAATCCACTCAAGGGAAACGGAAGGGAGAAAGAAGATGTTTTACTTCCAGTGTGATATTCATCTACCCTCTTTGTTGTGCTGACTTCTTAATTGCACTTGATTTGATAGCAGTGCAAGTTTAACCTGCATGTTGTGGGTACTTTCACTGTTCTCTTTAATTTCACCTGCTGGCATCAGGTGCTTTGTGCACATCAAGCCAAGACTGCAGTCTTGATTTAGGACTCACTCAGCTGACCTCAGCTGATATTTTGCCTGTATCAGGACAGTGGGAGCAACATTAGTGTAGAGAAAAGAAGATTTATTGGGAACAGAAGGTGAAAACCCCATCATCTACAGATGATCGTTTGTTCAATATTAACAACACGTGTTTTTACACTTCCCAAAATAATTTGGCACATGCTGATTGCACGCTGAACGTGTCCTAACTCCCTATCATACAGTCTAAATGTGGAAGTAATTTCAAGTTTCTGTATTTTGGTGTCAAGCCAGCTTGCAGTTCAAGTCACCAACTCAAGGCCAGTAAAATGTCACTTCCACCCCTTATGCCTATGGTGAGGAGCTGAAGAAGGAGCTACTCTGAGAAAGGCCAGGTCAGGTCAGTGCCTCCATGCTTCCCACTGCTTCTCCCAGAGGGGAGGAACTTCAGTTTGGTGGGGTGGGTGTTTGCCTCACCTCTACCTCCCTGTGTTGTGGCATGACCTTACCTCACTTGGCCCTGGATGCTGCTTGGAGAGCTGGGCACACTGAACAAGCTAGCTTTGCATTTCTGAGAGAGGAGGGTAGGTCCACATCACAGGTCTCCTTGCAGTGCCTCGTGCCAGCTATCCCCCAGCAGTTTTAGGCCAGCTCCTGCTGTTGGGCTCGTTGATGTGGATTCCAGCAGAGGAAGAACGAGAGTGAATCGGGCTGGTTTCACCTTTCCAGACTCGTGAGGGAGAGCGCGTTAGGGTATTTCAAGCTCTGGCATATGGTATGCAGGCCATATTCCAGCTCAGTGTGGCAGAAGTTTAATGTATCAGAAAGCCCATGCTCCAGGGGTCCAAAATAGCAAAAAAGGGAGCAAATCAGGTTTGAAGACCATTGGGGCAAGTAAATGCAAAAGCTCATGCTACCCTGCACGTACTCTTTCCAGCTGTATGATTTCCATTATGAATAAAAGTTTGTCTGCCAGGAGTAACTCTTTGATTTTGAAAGAAATGAAAATAACAAAAGATAAATAATTACTTAGTAGGTGGGCTAATTCCTTCTTCCATGTCTTTGTCCACAATGGAGACAAAACAAGTAGCTTTACGCTCAGTGGCTTGGCAGTGCTTCCAACCCTCCACCAACAGAAGAGAAAGGCATCCTAAACATTAATATTTTAACTCTTACTGTCAAGCAGCGAAGACTGGCTTGTACCCTTGAGCAGGCTGAATGGTTCCTCCACATGGCAGTACTGGTGCTGGAAGCAGAGCCTGTGCCGCGGCTTTTAAGAAGAATCTTCATCTGATATAAATCATTTTTAGTTGGAGACTACTTGTGGTCTCATCATGGCCAGTCAAATTGGCTTCCTGTTTTGTTTAACTAACTAATACTTTAAGTGCTCTGAAAATGCACCATAATAGGAAAAGTCTGATGAAGTAAGTGATTACTGTTTCAAAGGAAAACAAAGTTTATAGAAGCATAATTAGTCATCTGCTCTTAAACCAGAAAAATATGGTAGAGTAGCTGAAAAGATATTTTTGGGTTTTTAGAAAGATACAGAAACATGTTAAATAATGGAATGTCATTAGGGACTACATTTATTTTAAGGATAAACAGAGCTATTATACGGTTACCCACCTTTATATCTGCTCTTTCTGTGTTCTGCCTAATGGGCTCTGTTCCTTGTGTACAGAAAAAAACCCAGCCCTATCCTGTTTACAGTTGGGCTGCAATATACTTAAAATTATTACTTCAGATTTTGTACATTAAGTCTGTCTGCTGGCAAGAGGAAAACCCTCTCATATTATCTAATTATGGCTTCAAGCAGCACTAATGAAGAAGTTGCGCAGGCTGGGGCCTGTTCTCTCTTCTCTGGAGGCGTCGACAGCGAGTCTGTGGTTGTGGTCATGCAGAAACGGGGAGGGAGGCTGGGGCTGCCAGGCACAGCGTGCAGAGTGAAGTTTAGCACTCAAGAGCGCAAACATGGAGTCATCCGCATCCCCGATGTAGGATTGCAGCCTCGGTTCGTGAGGCTGGGACCCCCATCAACGCCTCCTTCCCCCTCTGCCCTGGTAGCCTCAGCTGGGATGTGTCTCGGAGGCGGCTGGGCTGGTCGGGGATGGAGCCCTCCGTGCTTCGGAGAGGTGAGGCGTGCAGCCGTGCCAGCACAACCGCAGCACGTGCCTACAAGCGTATTCCTGGCAGCAGGCTGCGAGCTGGGGTGAGGAGCTGCTGCCCAGCTTCGGGAAAGACATGTCTGGTTGGTGGTGAGCCTCAGGTATACATCCCCTGAAATCAAATGAGGTAACTATACTGATGTAAAATAAGGTAAGGTCAGTGGAGACTCATGCTGGCCAAGCCAGGCTCTGTGCTCATAGCAAGGACTGAAGCATGGCATGGAGATCAGTGAGCTTGCTAGTTTAGTATCAGCAGCAATTTAGCTGTAAAACCCACCGTAAAAGCCTAACATAAAAGTCACAGCTGAGCTCTACGCTGCCCTTGCTGACCTGTTGCAGATTCCAAAGCTAACTAGTTTAGGGTCAGCTGTGCTAATTTTGTACACTGTTGAAACCATGGCATGGGCATAGATGTAGTCATATAGAGTAGTGCAGAGAATAGGACACCAAGGAGAATCAGAAGAAACTCCACTGATAGCTGGCTTGTTTACATGAAGAAAAAAAGAGACCCAAACTCAGATATGAGTTAATTGGGATTTTTCTTCTACATCTCATTAACCTCTGGGATGGAGAATCCAGCAAAGCTGTGATTTATTCACCATAGATGCACTCGAAGGATACTGCATAACTTAGTGTTCTGGCACTGTGAAAGTTATTTGCAATAATGAATTTTTTAAATTCTTTGGAGAAAAGTGAGTGCATATTCCCTTCCCCCACCAAATTAAAAAAAAAGAAAAAAAGGAAAAAAGAAATTGCAGAGTAACATTCAAAGGCTCATTAAAAGCAGCCAGGGAAAATAGATTACGGAGACTTCAAAGACTCATGATACTGGTTAAGAATCTGCTCTTTTTTTCAAAGAAAATGTTATTAGCTAATCCTTGAAATTTGTTTTTTGGCAGATGACACAGTATTTCCTGCAGGTGCAGAAACAAGACGGTATTAAAAGAGTTCTGGTGATGCACAAAAAACTTCCCAACTAGACTTATGGTTTCATCTGTTCAAGCCAGCCTGAGTGAACTCCCTGATCCCTCATACACGTACTGAAATATAGCAGGAGACTCTAACCTACATGAAGCTGTGTATCTCCTTTACCAAGACAGCAAGTCTGTTAAGGTAATGTCTTTTTTTTTTTTTTTTAAGAGGAAAAATAATGCCCTTATTACTGCTATTATCAGTAATACCAGGGGAACTAACAGAAAAGCCAATGCAATGCATAGTGGAAACAGTGCCTACACATAGGTTAACAATTACACTAATAAAACACCGTAAGCATGCAAACAAACATCACTCCCCACCACTTTCCTGCTTACATCAGTATGGAGATACTTTGACATGTTGTTTCTTTTAAGATCTTCTTTACAAGGTCCCTTGTGTATGTTTTTGTCTGCTTTATCCATGGCTAATGCCTATGCCTCCATTAGTTACAAGTCCCTGGTTATCAAAAGAGACAAGGCCGGCCACATCTCTCTCAAGTCCTTTGTTAAGTAGAGATCCTTTGGCTTTGATTTAAAACCTGGCTGTGTCACAACGACAATTTTCCCACTGAGACTTCCACCTAAAATTTGGCCCAAAAGATGCCCAAAGCTATGTCTTACTGTTTCCATGGCAACCAATTGCTTGAAGTCAAATAGCTGGGCGCAAGATGCCCTTAGTAGTTAGCAACCCGAAAAGGAGCACCTGAATCAATAAGGGATGATGGAGTAGCAGCAAAATTTACAAGGAAACTTATTCCCGTTTTCTAGCAATCCAAACAGTTGATTTGTTGCTATTCATTTTCAGACATACGCTGAACAATGTTGCTTATAAATTCAATGCAGAGACATTCAGGTGCATGAAATTCAAACCATGACACAACTGAAGTTCACAACTTGTGGGACAGAGACCATGGGAGCTCATTAAGTCTGTCATTAATGATAGAGACCCATGTCTATGTACATTAGGAGACATAAATGTTATAGGGACACACTAAAGTTTACCACTTCACTGAATACTTTGCACCTGTCTTGCAGAAAGTATTTTGAAGTGTTCTTGAGATCTTTAATATGGTATACAGGCACTTGCATTTGCTTGTAGGAGACATCTTCTCTTACTACTCACAAGTTCATTCTCTGAAGTGTATTTTGTCCCCATACACAGCATCACATATACAGTGCTGACACCTAATCTCAGAAAACTTGACACAGTTGCAATTGTTAGTAGAGCCACATGTATATCTACTGCAATAGAGCCATAAGATGTTACACTGAAGAGTTAAACTGGTTCGAAAATAAATATTTGTTTGTGTTGGGTCTGAAGTCAGTCTGCAATGAACAGGTGAAGAGACAAGATAAATATTTTGGCCAGGGTGGCTTGTCTGTTTTGATTCAGCACCTGGAATAACTAGTTATTTTCCAATACATATTTTTAATTAGAGCTCTCTGAACTAGCTGGGAGAGCTGGGACAGGAGATGGAGTATGGCTGATGACACCAAATGGGATTAATGCAGCATTACTAAACAGGTATCACCAACATGATGCAACTATGTGTCAAACCAAACACAAGCACAAAACCCACCCAGGTCCACATTTAAGCCATTGCACAAGTGTCCTGATTTTCAAAAGCGTCTCTTATTGGCCCTTATTGCTCTAATTTTATTGACATTTACACAGATGTGTCAAAATGCCTGCTGAAAAGTTTAATCCAATATAATACTGTTCAGAAAACAAGAGGGCTCAGGAGATTTAATTTTTTTGTTAGAAGAGTGGTTTAAAACAACTTGGGTGTTACAGAATATTTATTGCTCAAAGAAAAATAACCCAGAAGTTAGTAAGTGAAATATATTTTTCTGGAAATAAAAAGGCTATGTCTTGAGTGCCGGGCATCTGAGCAGAGCTGTATAACTTATTATAGTTCTCATTTCTTTTGCACACATTTATTTCCCTGCAGGTGACAATAAAACGATGTTGGGTGTACTGCAGGATGCTCCCCCACCCCGACACAGACTCTTCCCTGTGGCCAGAGGCCCTTGGGAGCAGGTGGAGTCAGGAGTGGGGAGAGGTTGCAGATAAAGCACAGTTTGGGGGGTACTCTGACCCTAACATGAGTCTCTTCACTGTGATTATAAACATAAGAAAGGTGCCTAGAACCCCTGTACTTGCTCTTTGCTTAATGTTGTGGGTCAGTGAGTTGTTCATCTTGCTAAGACCAGAATCATGCTCTAAAAATGCCTGTATCTGCCCCTGGTTTGTAGAGGCACTGTCTTCCTAGCTTGGACATCTTAGTTACAAACCAGCATCAAGAGTCAGGTGGAATGAATCTGGGCCCCAATATCTCCCTTTTGGAGCAGGATATGCTCACAATATATCTTAACACCTTCTGTATTAGATTAGTGATATCAAGGTTTCCAGTGAACTTCCTGGAGTTTCTTGCTCTTCTCATCTGGAAGGCAGAGAAACAGTGACCCCTGCAAGATTTTGAGGGAGCATGAGATATATGGGGGAAAACATCAGAAAAGGAGAGTGGCCACAGTGAATTATAAAAGCCACAGTGGTTATAAAGTACCTTGCTGACTTTACCCAATCTTAGTAGGTAGGAACAGTGGGTAGGCTAACCAGTTTACAGGAGGTGGTACTGAGTCATCATGTATGACTTTTGCTGCATGGAAAACTTTTTGAAGGCACTATATCATCTAGTCATCCCCTATTATGTTCAACAAGAAAACATCTCCCTTTTTATCAACTGGAATGGCAGTTAAATTGGATACTCTACCTGTAAGAATGACGTCAACACCCTTAGCCTGGACCATTGTACTTAAAGTATTGGCTAAGAGTTTTATGGGGATTTCTCCATGGCTGCTATAGTGTCTGTTATCAATTTTAGTTTCCAAATGATAGGTGCTTATTGCTGCTTTAATAAAAACTTCTGGCTTAGTTAGGAATATTTACTCTTTTGCACCTATCTTGACAGCAGCCAAGGCTGTACAGACAAATAAAAATGTTCTGAGTATCTGAATAAGAATGAAGAGCACTCCCTCTGGTTCTTTACAGTATAGTCCATGCTACCCACACCAGGTTCCCTTCTGTGCAGGGGCAATGATGTTGCAGTGAGGAGGATGTGTCAGGACACTGTTCAAATGAGTGATGCAGGACCCAGAATATTTAGGACTATACTACTTGTGGAATTGTATCTAATCTCTTATTCAAAAAAAGCTTTGATAATCAATCCAGAGGAAGGAGAAGCATGAGGAAAAAACTACATTTTTCAACCCTGTTCCTACAGCTTTACCCACCTTTGTTACTATTTTAACATTTGTCACAATACTTAAAATCTTACCACAGGCAAAATGTCTCAACAATATTGTTTCCGCTTCAAAACTAGACGCAGAGTTCCAGTCCTGTGAGTCTGTCTTGACAAGCATACAACACTGAGCATTGTAAAGTAAAATCAAATTGAAGTGGCAATTCAGAAAAATCCATGTGCAGAACACATTAAAAATTCACTGCAACATCACTGATCAAGTATAAGGTCTTAGGTTACACGAAATGAGTTACTAAAGCACAAATTGTTCTTGAGAGCTACTTATCTTTCTCTCCATAATGAATTTAATACCTTAGATGAGGAGAACAAAGGTTAAGGCTTACTCTCCAGTGGGGGTCACTGTTGAAGAATAGCCTCTGATTTTTCTTCTACCACATCCTAAAAATGCAGGGCATGATCCATACAGCTCATGTGAATGTATTGGAATTTGATTGGAGCAGTTCACATCAACTGTCGAAGTGAATCCTGTGTAAAGGCAATGTGTGTGGACTATAGGAAGTAAATTATCAGGTAATTAACACTCTATATGCATAACAAAGAAGAGAAACAGAAAGACAGGAGGGTGGGGAGATGCTTTTGACTTCAGATGAGGCTTGGCCAGCATGCTCTGGTCACAGAATAAGGAGTTACCAAGGTCAGCCAGCAGCCCTCCTTCCTGCTGGGACAGCATTTAGAAACCTTCAGGTCCTGGTTATCACATTTCACAGTTGCAAAGCCCAAACTTGCCTTTACTTTTAGTAGAAATGGAAAAGCGGAGGACCTCCAGGGTACAGCTTGGGAGAGGTCTCCACATGCCCCAGACCCTTCCACAGCAGGGTCCACCAAAGGAGTAATGTCCCAGGGGAAGGAGGGAAGGGTTTAGGAAATGGGCTGTGCATTTCAATGCACACCTGCCCCCTTGTTCTCCAGCCTTCCTGGGGTTTTTTCCCAGCAAGAGCAAGAGCCTAAGGCAGCTGTGAAGTGAGAAGCGAGTGCCCACGTTTGGGTTGCCATGAACTGAAGGGTGCATGGGACTACATCCCTGTGTCAGTGTCACATGGTGTGGCTCCGATGACTTCAGTGGCGTCAGGCCCTTCATCCCAGATGACTGTCCGAGGTCCCCTTATTAAAGCCTTGATGTCAGGAGCTGGTAGCCAGCCACAAGCACTGGAGGCGAAGTGCTGTGTCCCTGGTGGCTTAATGGATGCGTTGTTTAATAATGATGACGAATAAATGAAATTGGTATTCTTATCTTTCTATGCAGCTAGGCTGCTTTTATACCAGGTGACTGGCTCATTGACTCTGCTTGGGTAACATTAACATAGGCCTGTATCTTCACAAGTATCACTTAAGCCCTGAATCTCACTCATGAGAAGATATTACTACTATTCACTGTTGGTATTAGATTTCTTACTGAACCTGCTCTAATGCTTCCATTCTGGACCAAAAACTCCCATAAAACTGAAAATACCCCTTTAGAGCAGCACTGCTGTTACATGATATGTTCTTTCTCAACAGCATGATCTTTATACCTGGTTGTATTCAGATTAAAAGGCTGTTATTACTCTTTGCTTCCAGAGGACAGCAGCAGCAGCAGCGGCAGCAGCGGCAGGCCTTGGACCACAGGGGACAGATAGAGTTGCAGGCAGCCCTAATGTACAGACATCTACTCTCAAAAGCATGGTTTTAATAGAATAAAATAACCATACAGTCTGGGTCAGATCTTTTGCTCCCATAAATCGGAGTGACGTCACCAGAGGTCTGCCATTTTTAATGGCTAACATCCAGCTCAGAAACTTTAAAGCTGTAAAATAGGGAGCAGGCAGCTGTCCCCTCCACCCGACATTGGGAGGGAAGAAGGGAGGAGGTATTCAAATAGTAGTTCCAAACATGAAGATGTTAATCCCTGCCTGAAGGGATTATGAACTCCATCTTTTTACAGTTCAAGGAGCAGCCCCTACCACTGTTAATCATCCCGAGTAACACTTCCCTGGGAATAGGTTAAAAGGTCTGTTGGTTTCAGGGCGTACACACTTGGTGCTTCAAATAGTCCTACTGAAGCTGGATGGAGTCAGAGACATCCAAAATGCAGACATGGCACTTCCTACCTACTACAAATGTTTTGTGTATTTTTTAGCCATTAGTATTTGTCAAAGTCGGCAAGTCCACAATACAGAGGAGAAACCTGGAGAGCAGGAGAAATGCAGTTCATTTGTTCTTGAGCTGGGATTGAGCTCTGCCTTCTGCACCAGGCCAGTTTGGACATGTCTGCAATATGGGGCATGCCTCCATCTGGTACCTGAAGAGCAGACTCTTTATTAGCTGCAAGCACAAAAGAGATCAGGATTTCAGGAAAACATTGAGACATCTTTAAGAAATGTCATCACTCTGAGAAATTAACACTATGCACTATGAAGAATCAGACTTAAAACTCATTTTTAGAAATGGAGTCTCTTTTTAAGAGGAAGACTGCTGGCAAAGATCATTCAAAACCTAAGTACGTTCATGTAGCTGTAAGCCACATGCTTTGTTTAATGCCTGCAATCTCAGCATCTTTGCAACTGCAAAATACCAGTTCTTTTATTTCTGTGAATACCCGTGTCCTTTCATGTCCTTGAACCTCCTTTCTCCATTGCATCTGACTAAGAACAAAGTGTCTCATCCAACGTTCACGAGTGGTTAAATACTCTTGGTAGAAAATGGACATTAACTGTAATATAAAGTATTTATTTCATCTGGAGGATTTGGGTGTGGTGTAAGGAGAAGTTGTATGTGACAAAGACAAAAGAAAACACTCCTTCTACCTCATCTGAACAGATGTAAGTGTGTGACTTCATGATGTGCTTCTGTTGCACTCTGTTATAAAATGAAAGTTGAACATTTCGTTCTGCTCCAATTTTAGCATCATCTCCACAGATAATACAGAGCACTTCACAGACTTTTTGAGAACATCTTTTTTTTTTTTTTTCCCATAACGTTTATGGAAAAAGAAATTTGTCACACTACCTTGCAAAAGGCTGTTGCTTTGTTGACCAGATGCCAAACTGAAATTCAGACATGGATGGCCAGAAATAAGATTTACTTTAATCCTACTAATCCTGAGCTGTTGATTGGTACAAGGCACCATTATAGCTGGGTAAGCTTCCCAGGCTTATCATCTGATTCTGTTTGGAGTCATGAGATCACTTTGGATTCTCAGGTTTTCCCTTGTAAAGGGCAACATTGCTGCCTCATGTTCCATTCTCTGCTATAAACAATAATGAGCAAAAGAAATCATGGACCTTTGCCAGCAAATGCAGAAAACTCAAGGCAGGTGGTTTGCTGAGCCTGGTGATATGGTCTGCCAGGGAGAGTGGAGTGAGAAGACGTGGGCCTGTCCTCAAGGAGGTTAGCAGTCTGCCTGGTTAATTATAGGGCCTTCTTGTACTGACTTCATTGAAGCCCCAAGCCATCTTCAGAAGCTGAAATCCTACTTCTGGCTGGAAGGCTTAGCTTTGTTCTGCCTAGGGGAAGCAGGGGAGAAACAGGATTTCTGAAACATTTTCCAATGTATTTGAGGACCACCAGAAAGCTGGTGGAAACCTATTGATATTTGTCTTCCATCTGGAAGCAGCCAACAGACTTCCACGGGTCTGTGGATTACAAGGTTGAAAACCACTCTAGACATGAAGCACTGACTAGCGGCACCAACCTGTGCACTCACAGAAGGGTACTGTACTCAAAGCCTGAATGCTCACACTACCTAGCTGAAGAATGAGTAGGGCCTTTATAGTAAGGTTGTCTCTTGACTAAACAATCTGCTTCATTTACTTTTTTTCAATGTACTGGTTATGCTGTGTGTTCCAACTTGACAGAGCTGCCTCGCAGTCCAGAACATCACATTTGGTTTGCTTTATACCTCACTGGGATGTTATCTATATATATGCTGTCTGCATTTAAGACGCTCTAGAAAAATTCCTGCCCTTGAAGCTTATCTAGTTAAAGGATAGTTAGAAGGACATAGATCCCAATATATCCGATGTACCCCGTGTTGCAATGTTATCAAGGCAACACTATCACTCCCACAACACAATTTGAGTTGAAATAAAAAGATACGTATTCTGTTTTAGGCTTAACGTTATCAAGGGGCTTGTAGATAAAACTTGAAAGGACAGTAGATGAGTAACAAAAAGCTTCTGAGTTGTAGTTTCACCTAGAAAGAAAAGGTGAAAGTTTTAAAGAGGTGAGAAGAGCTGATTTTTACTTTAAGATGTCTTCAAGGATTTACAACTCAGAGGGGTTTTTGAGACTGTGACGGTATTTTTTTGTGTGTTCATGGCATCCCTGCAATGGAGCCTGCTCTATTTCTGAGGCTTATAGGTGCTACGGTAATACAGACAATAGCTGGTAGTAAACAACACAACCTCCTACGCACAGTATCTGTACAAAGCAGATGATTGAGAACAGTTCTTATGATCCTTTTAGCAGTGGATGCAATTAATTTGTTAACATTTCCCTGTAGTCTCACAAAGAAGCTGAACAACTTGGAAATATAAACTGGATAGTAAACATACGTTGTTGATTCATCTCAGCCCTAAGATGTTATCCATCATTTATACTGAACATCTTCATACATCTTAAAGGGGAGTCTCTTCTTCTGCGGGTGCCCAATGTGTTCTTGAGACCATGAAGTCCTTCCAAACACAATAAAACTTGCCATGTCATTGTCACCAATGCAGAACTTTAACAACTGCGTAACTGAGGTTAATTGCTCTAGTGGTGGGATGCGTAACATTGATCAACATCTCTATTTACTGGTCTCCAGCCTACTCAGCTCTTGTCACTTTCCAGAGGAAAAGTATTGATTTATCTACAGAAGTATTATTAGCGAAACTATTAGCTCAGGGACTGAAAGATGACTGGCTGTCCTCTCCAGAGTCCTGCCTCCCAGAGTTAGGTTGTGATAAAACTTGGAAAGTGCTACTTGGCAGAAATGTCAAATGGAAGCAAATAGGTGAGAAGCAGCAGCTCCTGGCTACCCCAGAGTTTGGGATGCAGGAGGTAGAAATGTCTACATCTGCGAGAAGCTGCTTTGAGGGGAGCAAAAGAAAGTGGCACCTGGCCCATGTACCTTAGCTCCCCAAATGTGGTGCATATCTCCGCTGCAGGGAGTAGGCTCCTCAGAGGCAGGCAGCCTACACCTACTTGTAGGCCTGACTCTGAGCTGCTGAAGTCAGTGGAAATCTCTGCATTGGTAAGTGCAAAGTTGATTCCAATGGTAGGTACTAGATGGTGCTGAAAAGACACAGAGCATTTTAGCTGCTGTGTTTAATAGAGCAACAACAATATTCACTATTAAGAGACTGCCCTCTAATACTGGAAAAGACATTCCCAAACACCCTTTGTTGCAACAGTATTGTGTTTGCAAGGAATTATTACAGTGGGATCAGGGAATTGCTCCAGCCAGGTGACAGAACTTCTTTTAAAATTGCTCTCCTAACAACTTCACTGGTGAGCTCGTTCTCCACTTGGACAGTGGGCATCTCCTCATCCGTTCCCATCAAGGCACGGGCAGCTCAAAGATCACTCTGATTGTCCTAGCTTCTTGACTTCTGATTATATACAGCTTATGCTTCTGACAGTTCACATAAATAGTCTTATTTAAAGCAGACCTGATGATCTCCTAATGCTTTTCTAGGCTAAGGTTTCAAAAGAGTTTTCTCTTTAATTTAGTTTATGGCAGCACTGTATTTCACAGCTGGTTTTAATGTATTTTTGGAGACTATATGGAATCAGTACTTGAGTTATAAGGTATGTATATCAGATGGAGCCATAGCCACCATTCCCTGGCAAACTGTTAGATCAAATGAGCTGAATCTCTACTTTATTGCCTAATTAATTCTTGAACGATCACTGAATTGAAGGAGTGGGAAACCTGCCAACTTTGGTCACACTCTGTATTGGGTTATGTCAGAAAGGATTGGAAAGTGAGGGTTTTCTTTAATCTGGGTTCACAGAGTGAAACTTCTAGGTAGGTGGGCAGGGGCTTCTTTTGCCCACTTGCACAACTGAATAGCAAGAGGAAGTAGCTCTTCAGCCAAGGGTCAAAATCTCCAGGGAGGAGCAGATCCCACTGGGGAGCAGGACCATGAAAGTGCTCGCATTTCTCAGTGCCAGCTTGCTGCTAAACAGGATGGGCTTGATTATCTGCAGCCAAGTCTTCCTTGGATGACTAGATTTTTTTTGTGGGTTTTGCAAGCACTACCAGAAGTGGGACAGCAGGTTAGTTGGAGAGGTAAGTCATGGGCTGCTGAAGATGGAGTCACAGCACAGAAAAATTTGCCTGAGAACTGACACTGAGGAATTCAAGAAACAATGTCCTAGGAAGAACACTGCTGCTGGCAGGGTAGCGTTAGACACAGGACCATTAGTGAAAAACTTCTATTTACCTGGGGCAGCAATTTCCCATTTCTGAGGCTTTACCCTGCTTTTGAGTATAGGAAGACTATTTTAGGCATCTGACCACACAGTCCTTCCGGAAAAATAAAAACTATGCATTTATTCTACAGCCATGGGCCTTCAGGAGTACCTGATACACTACCCAGTGTGCACAGCTGAGGCCTCAATTCTGCACTGTTTTTCTGGGCCATGCTGATCTACAGGTGGTAGCCCAGAGGTCTGGGCAGCCTTGGCAGAACCTTGGGTGCTCTGTCTGGATGGAGCTGCGGTTAAGCTGCTGAAGTGCTGTGCAGGGCTGAGTAGAAGGGCTGGTTTCATCTTTGATTTCTGTGCAAGCCCGCTGGGTACCAGAAGCTGTATGGTTACATGATATTCCACCTGTGCCAATAATGTGAGTAGCAGAGCACATACTGCCTTCGGTACAGGAATGAGAAGTACATAGCTATCTTGGCTATCTCTGCACATGGCTGCATCATGTCTGCTAGCCACGCCTTGAATATCCCAGCAGGAAAGAAACAAGAACATATGCAAAAACCAGTGGGTTCAGAGCAGCCATTCACCTATTCCACTGTTGTCTACAACAGTGGCACTTGGAAGTGCCAGTCAGGAGAGCATACAAGCCTGCCCAGTTTCCCTCATACTCCCAGCATCCACAACTGATGTATTTAGGATGCCAGAGGGTACATCCCAGCCTCCTACCTTTAGCATAACTGCTGTCCATGAATTTGTCCAATTTTTCTAAGGCAATAGGGTGGAAGCATTGCTGGCAAGGAGACTGGTTTATAAGATGTTGTGGATGTTATGGCTATGCTTATTCCTGGAATGAAAGATGCGGTAGAAACCTTATGAATGAATGCCACCACTTCTACTTAATGTGTAAATAAACTCGGGTCAGACCTCACTGTGGGTTTAACTGAGGTCAGTGACACAACCCATTTGTTTTAATGAGTAGAATAAAACGGCCAGAGGCTAATAGAAAACTCAGGATCTGAAACTTAGTGGCTGTTTTACATTTGGATGGCAGGCAATCAGCTTTGAACTGCTATCCTGGACATTATGGAGCTCTTCTTTTCCAGCAGACTGAAGCTCCCGGATAGGAGTCAGTTGGAGTGTGGGAGCTCAGCCCTGCAGCGAAGACCAGCAGCAGATCCAAGGCAAAGGCCCTGTAATAGTACTCAGGCAGACTTTGTTCCTCTGATGGTTTGTTGAGATGGTCATTCATTCCCAAATGATCTCCCTCCAAGTGTCACCATCCTTTTTTTTCCCTGGCATTTGGCTTCGGTTCTCATGCCAGCATCACTCCTACGCTATGGAACCCGCTGAGGATTTGGTGGTGATCTCCTCAGAAATAACATGGAGTTTCTCTATGTGCATGGAAACATCCCACCTGGAAGATTGGTGCTCAGAGGGCATGCAGGCAATGCCTTCCTTCCAGTACTTTGGCTCATGTCTGCCATGGTTCCCTGGGGAGCCACTTTCCCTGAAAAGCTGTCTCTGATGGGCCACCAAAGCAAGCAAACTTCTGCAACTGAAAAAAACTCCTGCAACAAGCCCCACTGTCGTTTCTGGAACAAAAGCCCTCATAAAAAAAACACAACCAAACCTGGAATGTAACAGCACAGCATGTCTGAACACATGCTAGCAGAGTTAGACCCCAAGCAAATAAATGGGAAAGATAATGTGGAACAGCACCACCTCATGCTGTTTACCATTATTGCAACGACAAACACCTCCAGTAGCCAGCCTTTCACTGCTCTCATCCCTACATGACTTCTACGAATCAGGGAAAGCCATTGAGAAAAACCAGGCAGTTTTTCAGTAAATGTCTGTTGGCCACATAGGGGTTTATATCTCCACTGGTCACATTACCCAGGGATCACAAATCAAAAAAAATGTTGAAAACCATGGTCCTATTTAAACCATATTAAAACTGTGCAAACCCAGACCTGTTCCAAAAGCCCCTCTGGCATCCAGGGGATGGGTGGTTATGGAGGGGGAAGACTATCTCAGTGATGCTCTTCTACCTTGGCCTCTCCAAGGGCTGGAAGGAGGAGGAGGCCAAGCTCCCCATGTGAGAGGGACCCACAAGAAGGTGGATGCTCTCCAAAGTATTTTTGCCTGTGAGAGTGTTGCCCATGGGAGCTCATGGTGAAAGCATGAGCAGAAATGTGCTTGTTCTTCCACTGTCATCATAGGAGAAGCTCCTTGTATGGTGGATCTCAGGAACACTGGAGACATCTATTTCCCTTCAGTGTTTAATGTACAAAATAAAAGGAATTGGCTTGTTCTTCTTGAAATACTGACTCATAAAAAATTGTCCCAAGAGCAAAACACTAAGTGTTCTGGTATATTTGAATGTAGTTGTGAAGTCTTTGCACAGAACTAATCCAGACAATGGCAACATTAAATTAACTCTACAAAATCACCTGCTTCTTTTCTTACCACATATATAGGAAAGTCCTAGGGAAATAACCATGTCCCTTTAAAGAGAAATTAAATTAACATAAGACTATTCATATGAATAATGTAAACCATATTAATTTACAGGGCTGCTTTTCATACTGAATTCATTTGTCCATATTTCCAGAGCACCTAACAGCTTCTCATTTCTTTTAACCCCGCATGTACTTAGTTGTGGATAATTTATCCCTGGAGCAAGGGTTAAGGAGCCCCAGTCAGAACCAGTGTCCAGAAGGTGAGGGAGGAATGGCCAAGGAGGGTGGCCATGAGCTGCAAAGTAAGGTAATGCTAATGCCCCCACCCCAAGTGCCAAAGGATCCTGCTCCGCCATGGTCCCCCCATGCTATCTGCAGAAAAGCAGTGTGAGCATGTTGTGCCGTGGCAGAGCAAGGAGGCAACGTCGCAGCAGGCAGGGCTGCTGGCCATGCAGCAGACACCCTGCCTGTGGCTCCCGCGAGCAACTCGAGACACCCCTCGTCCTGCACAACAACGGGCACTGGCACAGCTGGTCTCATGTCAGCATCACTGGTGCAGGTGCCCAGGACTTCTCACCCTCCCAATAAGCCCAGTCCTCTGGGGTTTATGTTGTGACAAGCCTCCTCTAATAGAGCCACGTGAGAGTGCCGTAAATGAGCTGGCACACAAGGAAAGCTTTCATTCGGGGACCATTTATTTGCTTTGGCTGCAAAGCTCTCTCATGTGCCTGCAACGTTATAGGCTTCATCAATAGATACAGATCAGTGTTTGTATGCTCAGCACCTTTGCTTGCATCTGATTTTTTTCCAAACCAACAAAGTTACACAGATCTGGCTGATATGTCTGAAGATTACAAACTTCCTCTTTTCCACTCCCACCTGTAATAGCTGGCTGCTGGTGATTAGTCTGCTAATTAGCAAGGGTGGACCAAAAAGACAAGAAAAAAAAAAGTGCTTTTAACTCAAAGACATAACCCCCAGGCACATAATTCAGGGATCCCCATCTCCTAAGAGAAGCTGGTTGCCCTGCAATGCATGTATTTCTATTTCACGTGGCATGCCATCTCCTGCATATTCTTTCAAAAAAGTTAAATACAGCAGAAAATTATACTTAATATTTTAATAACCTTTAACTGTGAACCCCTAGCCTCACTACCATGTAAAGAAAGAGACCCAGCACAAAAACACTTATGGGGGAAAATTAGCTATGCAACTTGCTCGAAATCATTGCAGACTTTCAGCACATTAATCAAGACAAGCTTGGTTCATTGGGCTTGTTCGTACAGAGCCACCTGGAGTTATAAAGCTCCAGCAGATGCAAACCCAGTAGTATCTTTTCTACTATATACAACCCTGCGGTGCCACCACAGCCTTCCACAGTCATGGTGGCACTGAGCTGTATGAACTTTGTTTCATTTGCAACTACTTTTCCCCCTGCTAATGACCAGCCTCAAGGTTTAAAATTCAAGTGAGAGGACCATCGTATTCTGAAAAAGCTGCATGTCCCTTAATTCCCTGTGAGAAGGACCCCAGATCAGACCTGTAAGTCTCTCCTCCCCTTCCTTACCTGTTCTAGCTAGGAGCAAATCCAGCCAGAGCTTTGCGGCCTCATGGAGACCATGCTAACAAGGAGGCACAAGTCACACAAGCAGCAGCCACCAGCCCTGGAGGACAGCTCTGGACCCTTGGTAGAAAGGAGTCTCTTTTTCCAGGGCCCTGTGGACTCTCGGAGTCCATGCCAACTTCTCCCCAAGAGCTGTGTAGCAGGAAGAGGGTAAATTTGCTTTCCAAAAAGCCTCTCTGTCCTCTCTCTGGATAAGTGGTGAAAGAGGCTGTGAGAGGAGCAGGAGGCAGAAGCTGTGAGGAGCAAGGGAAGTGAGCCTTCCCTGGTGTCACAAGCAAAGCCTCACGGGTCTGCTAGGTGAGTTTCAGGACTTTACACATTCGTATTTCTCTCTTCAGGCTCTGCAGATGGCCGTACTGAGATTGCTGAGACCTGCACACCACATCCACAGAGCTGCAGCTAACAAGCCACCCACTGAGCACAATTTGTTGTCCGCTCAGTCCCTCCCTTTTGCATTAATGTTTTGTGCCATTACAAGACCTGAGGACCCTCACAGGGAGATTGCTAAGTATAAGAAGAAAAAAAAAAATTAAAAAATCACCATCTTCTTAACAGCAACATAACATGCAGCCTTTACAGCTCCATGCATCTGAGTGAGAGCTGATGGTGCTCAGAGGGCACATACCCAGCGCACGTCCCCAGCTTCAGCTACTCTCCCTGCTTCAGGCAGAAAAGATGCAAGAAGTACGGTTCCCATTAGTGGGGTACCTCTGGAGGACCACACAAGTACATTCCTCTCCATCCCCTTGAGTAAAAAGCGGCCTCCAGCCTTTCACTGTGTCAGCACAAAGAGTAATTCACATGCATATGAATGCATTTGGCTAATCATAGTGTAGGGATAATTCTCTGTATATAATTACATGCTGTACTAGGCAGTTAACACTGCAGGGATGTTAAGGTCTGCTTATATATAGGAAGGTTATTATGCAATCTTCACAGGGCAAACGGGCAGTTTCAGGCCTGCTGGTATATTTTGCATAGACATTGAGCCGAAATCTGTATCTAACTCAATGCAGCCCCGATTAAAACCAAAAATAGCTGTTGCTGGTAAGATTCAATTTAAACTCTATTCCCTTACCTTTGTCAAAAACTTAAGTCTTTGCATGGGGATCTCCATCACACTGATAGCCAAAGCTGCCTGGCTTGCTGGATTATTAATGTCTGGTCCTACGCACCATGTTCACTGTCTTACTTTCAGAAGTTCTGAGCAGCTGTATATCTCACAGATGGCAAGGGATTAGCAAGTACCTAGTATCCCTGAATATCATGACAGCTTTGTCCGGGGTTGAGGCTTTTCTGAAATCTGTGAGTGAAGGAGAAATATGGAGCCCTTTGAGTAGAAATAAAATGATATAAACCTGAAAACAGAACACCTTTTTCCCTATTTTTTAAATATATCAAGAAAAGTACAATCCAAAATTGAAGAACAGTTGAAAAAGAGAAGTAGAGCAAAATCCTTGAATTAGGTGTCAAGCAGAAGGTGGAGAAAGCAATTCACAACACTGGGGATACAAGATACAGGAAAATTCAGAAGTATCAAGAACTGAACAGTAAGAGAGATCCAAGCAGTCACAAAATAGGAGGCTGGATTCCAAAGTTCAGGAATTGGGCTAGAAAATTACAAGGTTTTAAAAGAACAGAAATTTCTATTCTGGTTTCTAACCTTGGAGAAGATACACCAATCTTCTTTTGTTCTAAGCTGTTTTTTGCTCTGCTGCCACCACAACTAGAAGCTTAATTCATACAAGTCAAGTCTGAAATTCTTGAACAATTAGTCAGCTTTCTAAGAGACAGCAAATATTAATAGACTCATGAGAAAGTCTTATGAACTGGCAAAGCTGAATCAGGAACCCCTAATGTCAGAGCAAAACCAAACAGAGACAACATGAATTGCTGACTGAAGCCAGGGCAAATCTCCCTATAAATCCTGCATGGGCCAGTGATTCTCTGTGTGACCTTTGGCGAATTGTTTGGTCTTGGTTTGTTC
The DNA here is from genome assembly GCF_000737465.1 of Haliaeetus leucocephalus. Lineage (NCBI taxonomy): Eukaryota > Metazoa > Chordata > Aves > Accipitriformes > Accipitridae > Haliaeetus > Haliaeetus leucocephalus. The sequence continues at coordinate 352,584 of NW_010973231.1, forward strand.
CTCTGTCTACTCAGCTGGAAAACTGGGTTAAAAAAAAAAGAAGAAGAAGCAGGAGCTGACCAAAAACCAGATGCTGAGCCTGAGCTAAGCCTTTCCAGGTAAATAAATTATTTTTAAATAATTATGATAATACAAAATGTTCAGCATATCTCATGTTTTACTTTATGTATTTACTGCTGGAACCAAGCCCATTTACCCCAAGAGGATGAATACGGCAACAGCTGAGAGGAGGGATTTTGTGCCAAATCAATACGGAGAGCCATCAATCCTTGCAGCGAATATCGGTCTGCCAAAGACAACATTGTGATAACAGCGAATCCCACCCAGATTTCCAACCCAGCTCATGGCTGAGGCTGAGGCCAAGGCCAAATGGTTTTCTCCTACACAGAAAGAGACAAGGAAGCTACTAGGAGACCCAGGAAAGCCCCTGAGCTGGTCTCTGTGGGGCTAGGGAAGACTCACAGGGACCTCAAGGCAAGAACTCCCACTGCATTCACTTGGATCCTAGGAACTGATCCCATGGTTTCTGCCAGACAACAGGCGACTTTCCCTAAATCCCTCCTCACTCCAAAATAACTCAGACTCCATAACCTTCCAGAGACACACTGCCGAAGCCATTCGTTAGAGCTAGTTTTGGGAAGAGGTTAGGGACATATTCCAGAAGCAAGAGGCTTGTTGGTTTGGGGTTTGGGGTTGTGGGGTTTTTTGTAGCTTTGAGTTACTGCCAAAGTTCACTTAACTAGCATTTATTTACTGCTGTTGGCAGGCTGAGCATGCACGCTGCCTAACAGATTTATCTGTAATACTGCTGGGTGGTCACTATGTGTTACAAGATTAATTGTAAAGACTCCTAGGGCATTTGGTACTGGGAAGTTCAAGCTATTTAAGTAAAATAATAATGCGTTTTTCTCCATGGTCCCACCTATCTATGCTAGGGAAGTCAGGGTCTGTAACACACTAGCAGTGCAACTCCTCAAGCCATGGGGAGGAGCAGTGGCTTTTGCAGTGCAGAGAAGGCTTGTACACCTTATCAGCTCATTCTCAAGGCAATGCAGTGCTGAAAACTTGCCTTGCTGCAACCTTTGTTCCTATGGGAACACCACAGCTATGGGCTGTAAATATTTCACTTTCATGGATTTCCAGACCTACTGGCTCTATTTAGCCACTAGTGAACATGCTATAAGTGGCTGGCTTGGAAACTCGTATCTAAGTCTTCAAAAGGATCTAATTCTTCTTTTGACACCTAAATGCTATTGATTTATCTTAGTTTGATTTGGAGGTCAGCATGAAAATCCCTCTTGGGATCCGTGCTTAAAAGCCAATGATCAATGAGAAAAGTATAGTTAACTCTTTAATTGCTCTGGTCTGAACTGAGATTTTCTTCTTGCCCTGCCCCTGTGGTAAGTGCAGGAAATGTTCACAGAAAGCACTGAATTGGCACTAATCCAGCACATGTCTCCGTTTGGGTATCAGAGGTCAGAGATTTGGGCTGGGAGGGAAATTGCTGGCTCCTACCCCTTACGGCTGTCCAGCGATCACCAACAGCTATGAAGTGGAAGCACAAGACTTTCAGTGCCCGCAACTTCTCTTCTTTGAGCTGTGAACAACACCTGCAAAGCCAGCAGTGAGTATTTTCACAGAGGGAGCTCCACTGGCTTTGCAACCTTGTGGCACGACCCTTAGAGCTGTGGTTGTACCTGCCCAGTGGCAAGACAGGGGCTACTGGGGACACCGTGTGTGCTCACACCCATGCTACAGGAGGTGAGTTTCACCAGTGAAGAGGGGTTAATGGGAGTCCTGTTACTTGGCAGGATATGGTGGAACAAACTGAGCAGATACATACGGCAGAGTTAGAGTACCGGTAATTATTGCGTTTATTTTTTTAATAGTTCTTGGGGTGAGGAGACAATTCCACTACAGAGAATATTTTTATACTGATACTTTTTCTGGATTTGCATTGAGTGAGACTGAACTTACTTGCCAATTCAAATATCAGTTTTAATAAAGCTTTTAGGACTTTGCCAGCTTAGCTTAGGAACATAGGATGCCATTTTTCTGGGGTGTATAGTTTTCTGGCTGGGATTTTTTTTCTTTTTATACTTCAGTGACCCCTTTTTGGCATTAGCATCAGCTTCTCATTTCCTTACAATACAGTGGGCAATAACAAAAGCTTAGACACACAGGGACTGCTGCTAAACTCACAGGCACACACAGCAAGCAGAACCTTCAGAGTAGAGCGGCCGGACTTCAGACAGCAATAACCCCCTTCTGAGTTTGTAATGCTCCAGCTACAGTACAAAAAGGTCAAGTGCTAGCTAAAACCTACAGAAATGTCCCCTTTCACTTTTTCTTCCCAGTCCAACCTGTGTTACACAGTGCTTGCACAGCAGCCTGCTGAGGAGGAGAGGGAGCGGGTGGTTTGCATCCGATGGCTCCGGAATCACCTGGTGCCCAGGACAGCCCAGGCTCCTCGAGGAGCTGCGAGCTCTGGCTGTGCAGCTGAGAGGGAAGAGTTTCCCACCCTTGGCCAAGCTGGTGGAGGGTCATTAGCAAGCACACTGGCCTGTTTGCTCTTGTGTGGAACAAGCACCCCAGCATTGCTCATTCTCTTTCCATAATTCTCCTTTCTCTGGGGACTCTCCAATTTGCACTGCTGCAGATTGGGTCCTTCTCTTTTGCCTCTCCTCTGCAGCAGTTTCCTCACTCAGACTGTGGCCCTTGCAGCTCTCTCAAAGGAGTAGATCATGCTCACTGTCCCTGCTAGTTTCTTTCTCCATCAGCAAGGCACACTTGCAAAACACTGAGCAGATTTGGTGGGCTAACCCTTCTCCTCCACAGCTGCCAAGCCAAGACCAGGGTGATAACACAAAGGTTATCACACATGCACGCCCCCCTTTTTTTTTTTCTTTCCAAATACATAAAACTTTTACTAGGTTTCAACACCTAGGAACCTGTCCATCAAAGGCACAGCATAGGCAGGAGGGTGGGAAGGCAGCAAAGAACTGAAGCAAATGTCCTTTAACCAGCCCTGGAGAGCCCCACTTTTTTCAGGCTGGAGCAGCCCTGGATTACAAGAGATTTTAGGATATCCCTGAGTAGGCAAGCAAGGTGAGATCTCCAGCAGGCAGGAAAAGCCCCTCAGCGGGTAAGTGGACTCAGTAGCTTCTGACTTGTTGGTCCATGGAAGGACCTGCCCACTCCATTCCAGGGGCTGTGGGAGCAAATCTGACCATGCAGATTTTCTGCCATGGGACAAGATTACAAGCATTACCTCTCAGAGGTGGGAGAGACTTGCTAACCCCAATGAAAATCCTGATAGTCTACCCAGGATTAGGATGTCTTAATTAACGGCCACAGACTAGCTCACCCCAGACTACCAGAAAAGAACTGTCCCAGAGCATCCCAGGGGCAGCCTCTTCTTTACCACATTACCTTGATCACCCCCTTCTCCTCTTCTTCCCCATAGGCAGCGCAGTCAAGAAAAGTGGGGTGATAAGGGGTGCTCTGTTCTCTCTTATGGTCAACCCCGTACAACTCAGACCTGCAAGTCCCCTCTTGCTCCTTTTGCAAGTTTGGAAATAAAGGTTCAGCTGACTGTACTGTATCTGGGACAGGCTGAATAATCAATGACTGAATTGGAAAAACCTTACAGAAAGAACTAGACTTCTATTTTACTTTTTTAATTACAAAATGACATTAATTGATAGATTCTTTTATGGACATATCTTGCATCAATTTTAGTGGAAGTTTTGAGTGAATGAATGAGGGTTGCAGTAGCTAGCTCATGATAATCATTGAATATATATAACAATATTAGCGCCAGCAAAGCTGACACACTAATGGCAAAGTTACCAGTTCTCATCAGAAAAAGAAGTAATTTTTCTGAAGTGCATTTGTTAATTCATTGCATGGTAAAGTTTTACTCTCTGCCTTTGAGCACAGTGGTTAGTGATAAAAGCAGATCAGAAGGTGGGAAATACATAATACAGCTCTGCAACAGCTCAACTCCATTTTCCTTTCCTTTTTTTTTTTTTTTTCAGTAAAAGGTATAGATATTCTTCACAAGCAGAAAGTTTGCCATTTTTTTTTACAGAAAGGCCTTTTTGCCTCTCTCAGCAAAACTTGAGCATTCTTGTCTGTAAAAATGTCACATTTTCACCTAGGGCAAATTCATGGAAATTTGCAAAGATTTACAACAAGAAGCAAAGTTTTAATTTTCATGAATATGCCCCAGGTAAAAATGAGACATTTTTTACAGAGAGGAATGTACCATTCTCCTCTGCAGATGAGTATTTTCCTAATGAAATAGCAGTTCAATTTTAAAAGCTGCCCTCAGTTACATTTTTTAGAGCTACAAAAGGAAAGTTTAATGCACCCATAAACCCTACTCACTCCTTTCCCATTTTGCCACAAACAGAAGCTTCTCAGTTATATAGACAGTATTATTTTTATTGTCATTATGTTTAGGATCCTTAATCATGGATCAAGACCCCATCATGCTAGACACTGTATAGAGAGAGAACATAAGGCTGGTTCTTGCTTCAAAGAGCTGAGCCCCCATGGCAAGAGGCAACAGCATGGGGGAACGTATGGAAACAAGACAACAGATTATCAGCAGAAGAGGTTTAGAAGTTGATGTACAGCAGCCACTTTGCCTCATGCTGGGAGAACGGAGTCACCACCTATCCAACTGCAAAACCTTTGAATTCAGGATGAGGATTAGGGACAGGCTTGGAAGGATCTTGCTTAGCTGCAGCAGCCAGAAAAAGATGAGGTGCTACGCCATTAATGTGAAATTTTCCATTTGTCCTGCTGTCAGTTGGATAACAAGTTGCTTATACATGAAGACAGGACTGATGTAAAACACCAGGACAGAGCACCAGAAAGCAGAAAAGGATTCAGGGGTGCCTGTGGTGCGAGAAACCAACAATGTCCTGCTACCGCAGAAACTGCAAGCATTGTGCTGGGGTACAGCACCAGGACCACTATTTATAAGCTCTTTGACATACTTTTTCTCTATGTAGCACTACTAAGGCCTCGGCTAGAATATTTTGTTCAGTTTCAAGCACATCTTAATTTTTTTTAAGAGAACAAAAAAAAGCTATGTCCCAAATCCAGTTCTTCAAAGTAGAAAAATCAATTAGAGATCTAGAAAACATGATTTCTGAAGTAAGACTGAAGGAAATGGGGTGGTTTAGTCTAGAAAAGACAAGACTGAAGGGAGACAATAACAGTCTTTAAATACATCAAAGTTATCTGCAAATATGGGGGAATAATTTTGATGATAGGATGAGAAATAATGGGCTTTGATAGTTGCAAAAGAGATTTAGGATAAACATGAAAAATTTCTAATAGTAAGGATGATTAAGCACTAGATAGATTGGCTGGGGAAACTGTTACATCTCCATCATTTTTTGTTTGTTTTTTGAATAAGAGCTTAGGCAAACATCTGTTGTGAACAGCTTAGGTACAAGCTGATCCTGCTCTTGGGCAGGGAGGGGATCAGATCTGTGGTAAGCCATCGAGGCGCCCTGAACAACACCAACCGCCCTGCTGGAGCTGCATTTGCCTGTGGGGCACAAAAAATCCCAATGGGACTGAGCAAAGGCACAGGTGAGAAACTTTGAGATATGCTGGGCAAGACCATCTTTCACAATCTTTTCAAAAGTAGTTTGGAAGATTTATGGCACATAGAATGTGATATATCCTGTGGCATGCATTATAGCTAGGGGCCTTCAGCGTGTCGTCTGCTGGAATTTAAGGAAGTCACTAGTGCTTTGAAGGTTGGTGTAGTCTGCAGCTTTTTGAGAATATGATGGGCACCCTCCCTCTGGAAGCCAAGGAAAAGGCTTTTGGACTTGTTAAAAACTTGCTCCTCTTAGGCACCCAGAGTCACTCATCTCGTCTGCAAATTCAAAGGCACCTCTGCTCTGCAGTCTTTTCCAGACCAATCTGGGGCAAGACTTAATCAGCATTCGTAAAAAGAGATGATTGCTCTAAGACAGAGCAGAGAAATGGGAAGCAGGAAACGTGGTTACATACATTGATCAGAAGTACAACCAGTGAGGCTTGAGTACAACACTGAACCAAATCATAAAAGTGCACAAAGAAGAGATTCTGGAGACATGCAGAACAGCCAGGAGCTTGTGCTCTCCCAAAATTTGTTCTGTGGTTTGGAGATTTGGGTCAGACCACACAGATCAGAGGGAGTTTGAAATGACAAGGGTGGGAAGCAGAGACACCCGCACCACAGCAAATGAAACCCTAGAAGCAATTTGTAGTAAGTGCCTCAGTCTTATCTGCCTAAAATCCCTTTCAAGTGGAGCAGGAGGGAAGGACCATGGCTGCCACAGCATCCTACTGCTTCAGCAGTGGTAGGTGCTGCTGCACAGCTTTGGAATGGGCATGTCGGGTACTGAAGGCAGCAGCAGATGAAAAAGATTACCTAGCTGCTCTGCAGCTTTCTCCTGTGATACGCAGCTTATCTTACAAATGGGGCAGAAGCCATTTCACTGTTATTGGGGTAGGAGCACACATGTGGGCAAGTACCAGGGTGAAAGACATGCTGTAAGATGTAGTCATTAAACCTTCTGACAACTTGTCTGTTCCTTGCAGTACGGTGGAGTATTTAGCTCTACAGAGATTCGTTTTTTTCTCTTTGAGCATTATAACTTGACACACAAAGACTTTGCTCCTTGGAAAGAGTCAGTCACCTCATGGTCCAGCACAGAGAAAGGATGGTCAAGAGACAGGTTGTGATGCAGAAGCCACTTTGGTTCTTGCCCTGCCATTCCTGCTGCCAGCTGCAACTTGCTGTGGAGACAGTTAAAAGCAATAACTCATTTGCGTCACACTTCTGCAGAAACACCTACTCAACCATCCTGGCATCACAGGTGCACAGGTGAGTCTTCACACCTCTCCTGCTAATGCCAAAGGATCTGCCCAAGACCAGTCTTAGAGAGTGAGAGCAATGATCTCCTGTTGCTTCCATAAGGAAACAAAACATCTAGAGAACATGCACTCAACACCTTAGCCCCTCATCTGTAATGCTGCTCCTTACCATGTGTTTCTGCCCAGAGAAACAAACCATTAGAACGAGTCATACAGCCAAAAAAACCCCAAAACCAAAATCCTAACCCATCTCAGACCTGTGGCACATCAGGAAGATGATGCACGCAGAAGCTTTTCCTGAAGGTGCTGCCTTTCTGTCCACCACCACAGCTCTGGTGACAGACAGGACAACTGGAGAAACATGGAGCAACAGTGGGAGATTTTCAGAAAGTACACCCACACAAGGACCAGGTTTCCAGCAACCGAAGCAAGGGCATGTGTGCAGCATGAGAAGCTGCACTGTGGATGCTATCAAGTAGATTAGAAGCAGGTGGAAGATTTATCTCTGTGTACACAGACCATCTGAGTTTTCTTCCAAAATTTGCAGGGGAAGTGTAGTTCCCTACCTCTGAGGAAAATGAATAATTTCTACAAGATGTGTGTTTTGTGCTTGAGCTCCTTTCTTTCACATAAAGGACAATTATTTTTGCCTTCTCCAGGAAAACCTCTCCTCTTTTTTTTTTTTCTTTTTTTTTTCTTTTGGGGGGGGGGGGGCAGGGTGCAGTGCAGACCAGAATTGACCAGGAGAATGCTTGTCCAGTGGAGAGGAGAAGTCTCTATAGGAAATATTTTTGTTGCCAGGTGGTCTCCTGCCTCTCAACTTTGTGAAATGCCTGAAAGACCTGGATAGATGTGCCAAAGGTACACCTATGCACATGGGAGAGGGGGCTGAGTGGAAAGAAAGCAAAAGAAGAGAATAAATTTTTTTTGAGACAGATTTTGACAGGAAAACTCTCTGGAAGTCAGGTTGCCTACAGAGACTGATTCATTTCAGCTTGAAGCACAAATGTGGTTGCTAGCCTAATCCCCACAAAGCCACAGAGAACTTCCACTAAAGAGTTCATTAGGCTTTGACAAACTATATGCACTGGGCTGTGTGTGCTTGCCGGGCTCTCCTGAGACAGTGGAAAGTATTTAATACACAGGCAAACATCTTAGAAGGGAAGGTATCCTTTCCTCATATATTTCCACGTAAAGCATTTTTGAAAGTTTTATTCAGCATAACTTGTTTATTTCCAAGCTGCCATGTAGCTCCCAGGAACAGCTCTGACCATGGCTAAGGGTGGGAAATCAAGAACTCTGCTCTGAAAACAGCCTTCCCAAACTGCTCTCAAGTTTGTTGGCACAGTTTTAAGCAGGAACTTCCCAGTTCAGTGCCCATGTCGGGGGGAAACATGTTACTATTCACCAGCTCAACCCTCACAAAGTATTACTGTTTCCTTCCCAGGGAAGTGCCTAGGGAATTAAGAGCTTATTTTCTTAAGGGGTACCTGCTTCAGTTGGTTCCAATGATCTATTTTCACTTCCCTTTTAGGCAGGCTAATTCACTTCATGCAGTCAAGGGAAAAAACAACAATCAAATTAGATCATATTATCAGCATAAGATAAAATAGTAGTGGTTTTATTTTTCTGAGCATTTTTATCTCAATGGCACAATTTGGAGCAAGTCCAAACAGTCAGAAATTCTGTAAATTTGCTTTTAAGAGCCCAGCAGGGGGTTTTAATGGAAAGTGCTCCAGTATATGAAAGAATTTCTGAACAGCCAAGCCCATTTACTACAAGATTTAATGTGATTTTTTGCAGTGTGATTTGTGGAAATCTACATTTCTGGTTGCTACTTCCCACCGTTATGTTTTCATTAAAAAATGCAGGAAAGTTTTCCTTTTTTAAAGAATTTATTGCACTAAATAGCAAAACAAGCAAGCCTTTAATAGGATTGTTGCTCAAGGTTTAAGGACTTGAAGCTTGTGGGGAGAAAAAAAGACCTTTTATTAGAGCTACTGACAGGCCTTGGAAAATCAGACCAGTCATTTCTTTGGGCCTGAAGCAGGTATCAAAGCCCAATTCTGTTTGGCCTGAAAGAGCATGATAAACTATTATTTTGATGAAAAAATTATCATCCCAGGCCCAACCATGCACAATCGTGGACTTCCATTAGCAAGCTGTGCTCTTAAAAGCTAATGAATCCTCCTTTTTTAAGCTCTGGTACAACCCAACAAGCTTGTCTAACTTGCTGAAGTTTCTTCAGCCACTGGCATGTCACCTTGAAGCTGGAGGAACACCAACAGTCTCCAACAGCAGTTGAGCACTACCCAAAAGCCACGTTGGCGCACGTGCTGGAGGGCCATGCTCCTGTCTTGGCTTCCCACAGCTTCGCAGCCCACCCTGTGGGTTGGACCCAACCTGGAGGGGTGGACAACTCAGAAATCCAGTCCTGCTCATGCCTTAAAACCAAGCAGCTGGGTGATGGAGACATCCTGGCAATGCCCCACTGAAGAAAAGGCTTTGCAGTCACTGCTCAGCACAACCCCAAATGCCCCGTACCCCTCAATGGGGGCTCAGCCCCCACTAGGCATCAAACGATTCGCAGCTCGGATGTCTGTACAAAAGCATCTTTCATGAGCCCTACTGGTCTCGGGAGCGCAGTGCCTTCCTACACCTATATCACAGGACTCTAATTAGGAATTAGTCTGTTAGAGACAGTGATCTGTAATGTAAAATAGTACTTGGCTTTCAAATCTGGTGCTCACCCCACCATCCAAGCAGCACGAGCCTTTTTTTGGCTCCGTCGCTGCACCCCTGTGTGAGAGCACTGCACAGGACACAGCCCCAGCAGCTTTCAATTACTTTTTGGCTGGACACCAGTGACTCATCACACTGCTGGTGAGATGGGATAGCATAGTCTCCTTAAGGACAATAGGAAAGAATGCCTTTCCCCTGTTTTATTCCTTGTATACATACATAAAAATATCAAATGTTTTACATTTAAAAGAGGTGAATTTTTTTACTAAACTGAGAATTTAAGGATGTTTTTTAAAAAAGCCATTACTTCAAAGATTAGAATAACAAATGGAGTCACTGCAGTGGGAGAGCAGGAACAATAATCTTCAGGCAGAAACAAGGCAACAACCATCACAGGTTTGCCTCAGTCTGTAGCATCAGCACTCTCCAGCTGTCACCAGCCCTGGAAAGGGCAGGGGGAGAGATATAATCTGTCACTCAAAACCTGTTTTTTACTCTGAAAAATGCCTATAAGTATTAGTGTCTTCAGCTACCCAAACAAAATCCATCTAACCAATAGCTTACCTTAAACTCAGCCACAAATATGAAAAAAAATTAGCAAATAGTTTCTTTTGCCTTCATGAGGCTCTAGCTGGGTATTTTTGCATATCATTGCACACAGCTGAGAAAAAGCTGGGTTACCTACTCTCTTCCATGGCTGAGAATATTGCCAAAGCAGTAACTTACCCTCCAAAAGTTTATAAGGAGACTGCCTACAACTCCCTCCCCTGTCACTGTGCAAAGAGCATCCTTCAGAAACCTTCCAGTGCTCGGGGACAGGTTTGGAGGCCGTCAAACACACATGCTGACAACGCATGTACTTCAGCAGCTGTGCCCTCGGACTTTTTTGGGACAAGAGGGAAAGGGTGCCTGGTCCCACCCGAGCAGGAAGGGGTTTCACCCAGCCATGCCAGCCAAGGAGCCATCGGGTCCCTCCTACCCCTTGCTGCCATGGGCTCGCTCTACACCTTGCAGGGGTTTAGCACGTGGCTGAGGGGTTTTTAGCAACATTTGCCAGGGTATCGAAGGCCCAAGAGTGGCATAGCTGCCAGGGACGATAGCCAGCTCTGCAATGCCTAGGGCCAGCTTGGCCATTTGCCAGGATCATAAGCAAAGCAGTTCATTTGCATCTAAATTACTTAGGATTTTAATCAGAGATTAATAAACAAAGGTTTCCGTAATTGTTTATACAGATCACAGCAATAGAGCTTCGCACAACACAGCAACCAGCATCATTTACTCTTGGGGCTGCAGAGAAATACAGCTGGAAAAGAAAAACCTGCTGCTTCACTGGAGCCAACCTCTCCGCACACAGCTCTCACTTCAGCAGTGGCCAGATCCCCACCAGAGCACAGGCTCCCTCTTCCCCTGGGGGCCGGGGAAGCTCTGCCGGCACCCCTGCAGCTGGGCGTCTCTGCCAGGTCCCTGGCAGGCAAGATGCCACCACTGCCTGCAGGCAGGGCTCAGGCCTGAATCCTCTCCTCCTCCTCCTCCTCCTCACCAGGAGCCACCCTGCTTCAGCACAGCCCCAGAGGTCTTGTGATGCCATCCAGACCCTCTGAAATGCCACACCTGGACCCTCCGGCACAAGGCGGCCCTGCTAAACATCCCCCACCGTAACAACAACCTTTGCCACTTCTTCATACCATGTCAAGAAAAAAACCCAATACATCAGCCTTCACTGACGGAGGATCATCTGCTTACGCCCTGCCTTTGGCAGCTGGAGAGGCACTGGTGTGGGACATACGCAGACCGGTGCCCGCTGGGGAGGGTGGAAGAAGGGAAACCAGCTCTCGTCCACAAACGCTTCATGCTCAAACACCACAACAGCTCAGGGAGATTTATACTTCTCCATACTAGCCTTAAATTACAGATTTGTCCGTTGGTTGGACCTGTTGATTCTCTTCTTATATTCTTTGGGGTTTTGTCTTCATGCATGCATATGCTGCAGTTTGGTTAAAAAAAAAAATTAGAGATTGGACTTCAAGTTCTCACAGTAATCTCAATCATTTAGCTTTATGCTGCTATAGTTAGTCAAATAAAAATAGAGGAATTTAAGTCAATACTGCCTAGAAACGGCTGTTGCATACAAGAGAAAGGAAAAGGGATCTCTCTCATTACTTAAAGAAATGCAAGACCAAAAAAATTCCCCGAGCACAGAGGTGCTCTGTTCTGCACAGCCGCATAAGTACGCTTAGCAGAGCAAGCAGAGCAAGGTCAAGAGAGACTCCGTTATACAATAAAGCAGCAGCTCACTTGTCCCTGTTTAAGGGGTCACATCTCTAGGCATTGCTAAAGAAAAAACCTCCTCTAGCAGGAAGGTACTGGAACACATCACTAACATGAAGGACATGGGTGTTTTTCCAAGAAACTTGAATTAGTCTGGGCTTTAAGTTTCATTTCCCTCAGCAATGCTAGGCAAGAGCAGGCACAGCAAGACTATTTTAGCTTACTTTTTGTAGTGGCTTGCAAACAGAAACTCAACAGCTTAACAGTTTAATACAGCTGGGGATATTCAGCTTCAATGACTAAATATGCCTGAAAGATGTCGTTGCTGACTTGGAGGATTTTACATTTATTCCGCTTGCTGTAACACTGTTTGTCACTGCAGGTAATTGGCCCTGCTCAGTCTCTGTGTTCAACAAAGAAAGGCTCCAGATTTTCCTGTTCATGGGTGAAGGAGAGAGTGTTTTTCAGTCCATCTTGGTGGTGGCTTTCGAAATGTCTTTTCCAAGGAAAAGAAAAGTTTACAGCTGCTTCTGAGAAGGCCTTCCATGCAGGTACAGATTCACAGCGATGAGCAGAGGTGTGGACAGGAGGGGAAAAAAAAATTACTTCAAGAGATTTGCAGTTTCTCTCTCCCGTTAGCAAGTCCCTGTGCATCTCTGGCTACACAATACACAATTTTTCCACCCTCCCCACTTCTCCTGACCTGTTGAAGTTGTACCTGTCCTTACCTTCAACAAGCACCTGCCACCAGCATGGCCTTTTACCTCTGAGCCATTTCTGTCTGAGCTAGCAGCTCCCAGCCCCCTCCCAACCTCCTCATCCTCCTGGGGCACCAGAAGGCTGATGGCCCTTCCTCATCATGACTCATTGCCCCACACTGAGCACATGGTGGGTCCTGGCTCCAGCACAGGTGAGGATCGTTCCTAGTTCAGGTTACTCTGCTGAGGAAAAGTCTTGTTCATCTTTCTCACTTCAATGTGCTGAAGATACCATACAAGCACCCTCTCAAAACCTTCCTTCCTCTAGAGAAACCTCTGCAGCCTGGTGGGGTGCTGGGTGGGAAGGCTGGAAATAGATGGATGAGATGAGTGGAAAAGAGGAGCCAGGACTTCTGGAGGAGCTGACAGAGGGGCTGCTGCCCGGTACAGTTGTGTGCAAGGACACAAAGTTGTGTCTCTTTCTCACTGCTGAAGACACAATTCAGTGAAAACTCACGCTGTCTGTGAAGAATTTTCCAGGTTATAAAATAAAAAAAAATTCAGGTTGGGGGGGCCTCAGGAGATCTCCTGCTCAGAGCAAGTCTGATTAGAAGAAGTTGCTCAGGGCCACATCCAGTTCAGTTTTGAGTGTGTCCAAGGATGGACAAACCACAACACTTCTGGGCAGCCTGTTCCAGTGCTCAGTCATCTTGTCTCTGATGCTTTTTCCTTGTATCTGATCAAAATTCCTCTTGCTGCAATCCACATCCATAATTTTTTGTCCTTTCCCTGTGTTCCTCTGAGAGGAGCCTGGCTCCACACCCTCCCATTCCATAGCTCCAGACAGCAAATAGATCCCCCTCTTTGTGGTTTCTTTTCCAGGATAAACAAATCCTGCTCCCTCAGCCCCTGCTCATACAACAAGTGCTCTTGCCCTATCTACCTTCATGGTCCTCCACTAAGGTCTCTCCAGTGTGTTGACACCTCCCTCAGATTGGGGTCCAACACTGGTGTCATGGTTTAAGCCCAGCCAGCAACAAAGCACCACAAAGCTGCTCGCTCACTCCTCCCCGGCCCCGGCGGGATGAGGAGAAAATATAAAGAAACGCTGGTGTGTCGAGACAAGGACAGGGAGGGATCACTCCCCACTTATGGTCACGGGCAAAAGACAGGCTCAACTTGGGGAAGGAACAAAATCAATTTAACTTACTACCAATCAAATCAAAACAAGGATACTGAGAAGTATCCACACAACATGGTCTGTCTCATCCTCAACTCCAGGGTGAGCCATGCAAGCTCCTCTTTAGGGATCGGGAGGAGCATGACTCTCATGAAAGTGGGCCCTGAAAAGGGGGCAGCAGGAACAGTCGTTGGCAAGCTTCTGGGCTGGCCCCATGAATGCTGGGCTGAATGCACCAGCAGCAACGGCATCTTGCGTGGCCTTCAGTTCTCTTGTCCATGTCCATCATGGAGAGGAATGACACACCGGAAAATTTCCTGCATACTGACTGTAAGAATAGAGTCAAAATAGGACATTTCCTCTCCTACTTCAGGGCTTATTCTTTGTTGCTGAAGCACATCATGTAACAGTTTGCAATTAAAACCATCAACAGCATGGAAGGCCATACCACAATAGCTTTGTAGTCAATTATTTGATTTATAATTAAACATGCAGAATTTCAGCTTACTGACTAGAAAGTAGGACAAGTACTTTCTGTTTGCCTTGTTCTCAAAGAAAAAAAAAAAGACAAGAATCCAGGCTGCAGTCTCTATAGCATGGATAATTTCTCTCTGCCAGCACGGGCTGTCTAGACAACGAGCAGGTTAGAACAAGGTAAGTTTGGGGATGCAAATTTTAAGTATACCATCACAACAATTAGAAACCCCATAATAAACAAACAGCTGGCGGCTACGAAAGCCCCTCAGCCACCTGGGAAGGCAAGCTGGGTAAGACACAGAGAGCACTGCAACGTGGGGGTCAGGTTGGCACGCTCCCTCCATGTGATGACGTTGTAGATTCATCAACACTGCCGTCAGCTGATGTAGCACAGTAATGTTGCACAGTGAGTCAGTGCTTCAAATCAACCCTGAGGACAGGATCAAGCTACTTTTTCACTCACACACCAATAAAGTGTTGTCCATCCCTTCCTTCCCTCCCTGCCTCCCCCTTGGATGGCAAGGAAGATTTGAAGGTGGTTCTTGTGTCAGACTCCTCCGAAGGACACAGCACTTTTGTATTTGTCAGCTCTAAAATAGAAGACAAAATAAAGAAAAGGCCAGATATGTGACCACTCTCAATCTGACTGATATACTGAACTTTATTTAAACCTACAAATCCTTGCGGTTCTGGGCCCAGCCAGCAGTACCATCTCTGCTAAGCACATCAGGTGCATCTCCGTGGTCAGGCCTTGCAGTTCGTCAGCTGGCTTTCAGTTTTTATGCACATAAAGTGATATACAGCCTATTGCACGGGCATCCTGTGCACAACATGTGGTCATAGTGCTAAAAACAGTTTTTACCCAGTTGATGAGCAGAGCGTTATACTGGATCTAGCCAATTCATGCCATCTTCTCTGAGAAGCGGTAAGCATATCTTGAAGGCTGTTACACTTTCCTAACCACTTCACACAATTAGTCTTGAGGGCCTTTTTAGAAAACTTCTGTAAAATGTACTCTCTTCACTGCTCTCTTGTACGCATTAGATGACATTTTTCTCTTCCACAGCTTTGTAAGAGGCCACTAGAAACTTGCAGACTCTCTGCCTCCACCGGGCATTCCAGGAGGCTTATGAGGGCCGCCAGCTCCCAGCTCCTCCAGGAATAGATGTGGAATGTGTTTTGTGTATCCATACAACTTACTCTAAAAGTGACTTTCATGTGAACACAGTGTGATTAGTGCTCAAGACTTGGATGCTTTTTCTGCCCACAAGCACCCTGTGGAGGGCCTACAGTATCACTGGAGCAGCAGAAAGACTGCAGGTTGTGAGTGGCCAAACACGTGCATATATCTGATGTGTTTTCATGTCTGGATAGCCTATGTAGACAAAACCGTCATTACCTTTCCCATACTCTGGCTTTTGAACATCTCTATTACTTATCCCTGAAAAACATTCACCTTTAGGGTCATGATATAACAGTGAAATAAGACCTGAGTAGTGAATATCTGCCTTTTCCACCCCTTGACAGTAGAAAAGGGGCTTTACTTGGTGATTCGTACATTGCGGCATTTGTATGCCCTCTTGCCACTCTGCCTTCCTACAGTGATGGTGACTGTTCTTAAGAAGAACCTACCTGCTTGCATGTGATATTTCAGGAAAGTGAAGCTTCCCAGGGGATTGTTTCAGGAGTCAGTTTCAGCTTGATCAGTAAAAAGTACACCCTAGTGCAGAAGTAGCTCCTCTCTTCTCACCAGCCTAGCCCAAGCATAGTTTCCAAAGGCTTGGATTATTTTGGTATCACAGTGGTTGCACGTGCAGATTCGCATCTTGAGAAGGTTGGAATAATTGGCCGTATACTTCACAAGGTTTCAGTGGAGCTCAAAGGTGTTCAGCTTACGGGTCAGGTTGCAAGACTGGAAAATCAGTGACATTTAATAAATGCCAAACAAGAAATATTCTTTTTGTGGGTCGGTTGCAATTAGCACAACACTAAAAATACTCAGCACATTACAATTTTCATACAGAAAAGCAAACATGCACAGAGTAGAAATAACTGGTTTTAAATGCAAGAAAACAAAAAAAGGAGAAATTGCCACCTATAAAAACATACATTTCATTTGATGCATTCTTCCTGCTCAAGCCCCATTCCTAAGCAGGCAGTCAGCAGTGGATTTTTTTCCCCTATTTTCATGTTCAGCACACAGAAACACATGCTCTGTAACCACAAAGATCAAATGGTAGAGTTCTAAATACGGGTTATGTCCAGTATTACTACATCTACCAGCGACATCAATTGTTAAAAATAAAATTAAGACCATTTAACCATATTTTCCATACTTTGTCATCCGGCCATTTTTCCCAAATTAACTTTTCAGCTGCACAGGGCAGCAGTTTAAGTATGAAGCAACCGACTGGGATTTTTGTATGACTAGAAGTTTTCCCCCGGGGTCTGGAGAATGTTTGCATCAGCTGTTGCCAAATCATGCCTGCTTCCCAGCTAGCATAAGGCCATGGCCTCTTGCTGAGGAGGGGGAGATGTTCCTCTGAGCCCACTAAATTGGACATGAGGTGACTCAGAGTGGCATGGAAAACTCTTCTTCCTCCCAAATCATTGCACAGGCCTAACACTGTAGCAAGAGTAGTTATTTACCTCTCTACAGTGGAAAACACTATTTTTCCATGCAGGCCCAACTCAGCACACAGTGAGGGGAGCTGCAAAATGCAAGACTGCTTTTTTAAACATCTTAACGGAGATGCAGCCTGAGCTGGAATCCAGGTCTCCTCCCCAGGCCTCTCCCTTGTGAGACAGGAGCATCCTTTTACTTTTCAGACAAATAGCCAGAGCACCAGCGGAGAACAGAAGCCCCTGGCTGAGTTTCAGTCTCTGGAAGGAGACTGCTGGCAAATCTGAACTCCTGGGAAGACCAGCATGCTTAGGTAGGCACTTCAGCCAGGTGGTAAAGCTTCTGCCCAGCACTGCAGTGTCACATCAGTGCACTGTGGGGACCATCTTATGCACATCTATCCAAGCAGCAACCATGTGGGTTTTACTGATATACATTTGGTATGACAAAAAGTCAAGGAGAGTTTGGAGTTCACGTCCCAGCAGTGCGAGAGTCTTCCCCACAGTGCCTCCTCCGGTGCTTCATCCAGCCACAATTAAACGATACGGTCAATGGCATCGGACTGTGTTGGCAGGACAGAGCGGGGTGCCCACAGGTGCTGACTGCGGCCAGTGATTCTGAATGCTACTAGCCACCACCACAGTGTTGCCCTTTGCCTTCCCCACACACCACCACACTTCTCCCTCGCTGGCTTTAGGCTATTTTGTTCTGTAGGCAGACAGGAGTATTTTCTGCTGTTCTTCCTCATTAATGTTCCAGCCCTCTGGTGAAACACTGAGAGGTTTCCATTCATCACGCTTGCCATTTCACCAGCTGTAACCTGAATCTGTGACTGCTGGCAAGTACTGAATGTTTCAGGTTTGCCTGTTCACTTTCCTGTGGTCCATAATTTCTCATGCGTGGATGGCAGTTGCCTCCTTTACGGCTCCCCATGCGTGTACCTAACACAAGAGCTGATTGCAGACAAACTCTATCTGGGACAGTCTAGGAAGGCAGTAAGTGGTAGCCAAATCCTCCCTGAAGCTAGCTATGTATTTTCTTTTCTGTGGCCAGTGTGCATGAATCATTTCCCATAGCCAGGTGTCTGAGTCTTACCCAGCGTGGCCTGGCTCACTCCCAACAAGCCAGTGCTCTCATTTCAAATCTGAGGAGCAATTTGTCTCTGAAAGCGTGCAGAAAGCCCAAGTAGTTCTCATCGGTAATTGGCACCAAAAAATTGTTGTTTTTTTTCCACAAAGCTTGCTAGATCTCATTACTGGAACTTCATTTCTAACAGCCACACTGTCGAACATTGACTGGCACATTAAAAAGTATTAAAACTAATGCTGCAAGTGTCAAAATCCAGACCATGTCACCAAGCCTCACACCTTGCTTTTTCATTATGTTCATTCACTTGAAAAATTCAGTTGCTTATTTGTGGGGAGTGTGAGAGCCATTAGGGAGAATTAAAGAGGATCTGCTGAAACCGAGGAAGAAAAGCTTAAGCATCTGCACAGAAGGGAGGGAGGAGAACTTCTGTGTGTTGGTTTAAGGCTGCGTAATTAGGACTGCACATACTCCTCAGAGAAGAGAAATCATCGGAATACAAGCCTGAAGTCCAGAACCAACCTCATCCTGGAAACGCTGGTCTCCACCATGTGGTTTCTCAGCCACAGTTACATTAATTAAACCTGCAGACTCACAAGCTGAAAGCGGGGAAGAATTTGTGGAAAGGAGAGAGCTGCTTACATTTTGTTATCGCTCGGCAGAGGTAGTGAGGGATTTAGGCTGATTACACGTGCTACACCTAATCTTTCATTCCTGGGCACCTGCCTCTCGCAGGGGCTCTTGTCAGATAATGAGGAGTGACACACGGTGTGAAGTGCCAGCCCTATCTAATCTACGCTGTCATCGCCACTGTCACAAGGAAGCACTATGGGAGATAAATTTAAACCCAACTGGTGTTTGGAAGGATTCGGAGGCTGTTTGTTGCTATTTTTATGCAGATTGTCTAACAAAGAGGCTGGAGGAGAACTGCTGAGTTACTGATCATGAGAAACAATTTCAGCTAATTAGTGTTTCTGACCCATATTAGATGAGCATGCATTTTTTTTTCCCTTAGGTGATTTTAAAATGCATCTTGCAGGCCTTAGTCTGATGCAGAGGACTTGCCGTAACTGCCAGACTTAGCATCTCACTACCTGGTTTTGGGATCTGCTTTGTGCAACTCTTTTAACTTTTTGTATGTAGTTTCCCCAAATAAGCTTTGGCTTTTTGAAGGTCAGATATAAACTCCATTTCGTGGCACTGCCAGAGTTCACATGAACATGTACATAACAAAACAAATGCATGAGTGAGCAAATTTTTCCTTGAAGGACTGAAGTTTCAGTTTGAATCTTCCAAGAGATTATTATAAATGACTGTGGGAAAATGATGAAAAAATGCATGTAGAATCCTTTCATAATACTTGTACTGAGAAATATAATAAAAGGAAAAGAATTCCCCTTTTGTCTCTATTTTCTTGCATAATCCTTGGTGTTAGAACTGTGATTGTATCTCTAAGCCCTTTTCTTAACAATTGCTAGTTATAATGTGCCAGCCATGTTTGCACAGATAATAACCTCAGACCTGGTCATGCAGAGGTTTACACCCATGTTTAAACTCCTGTACTGTGAACTGCTTTCTCGACTTTAAAAGAACTGCTCCCTGTATGGAAAAGTTGAGCCCGTGCTTGAAGTCCTACAGGAGGACTGGAAGTCATGACCTCTCAAGCAGTCTCGTCCAGCTCAGCCCTATATAATCTGTGCACAAACCTCCTTGCTGCCTGACATTTGCAGAAGTCTGCCCACACAAAAACAAATGGCACAATTTTGGCCTCAATCTGTGGCAATTTAAGACAAAAAGTTAGAAAGTGTTTTCACATTTATTTTTCCCCCAAGCCAATGAAAGGAGCATTTGACTGTCTATGGTCCCAACATTCATTAGCATTTTGGAGCATACACAGCCTTTACTTTGTTTGCAATGAGTACAATTACTGTTTTAAGGACTGAGAAGTGAAATCCTTGGAAGCTAAACTCTGTGGGCTCTCTCCAGCCCACAATATCCCCCCACATGTGTCTGTAGGACATGGTGCTGCAGTGGCTGTGCTCTGTTCAGAAGCCCTCAGTGCTGGTTGCACTGGGGTTACCCCGCAAACGCCTGGGCCAGCAGTGGGTTGCTCGCAACTGTTAGGGATATTATATCCATCTACACCCTACTGGGAGTGTCGCGACTTGCAAGCAAGAGCACCAAGTGAGACACTACCCCGTGATCAATGTTACACCAGAGAATACCAAAAAAACCACCTTTGAGCTAGCCGTGCTTTCCTATGGGAGACTAACAAGGCTCCCAGTAACCCTCAGATCTGAACTGCAGGTTTTCCTGCAAGCAAATTAAGTACATGCGGACTACATGGGCTGTGGACCAAAAGGGGTGATCTACTCTGAGGCCAACAACCACACGGCTTCCGTGGCTGCAAGTCTGAAAGTCTGAAGACATTTTTTTGGACAGGCAGAAAAGGAACTAGACACTTGGAGTGACGAAGTCTGTTGGCTGACCACAGTGGGAGATTGAAGCCCTCTTAGTTATCCCCATTCTCACCTGCAGCATCCGAAGTGTGATTCTGGATGGTGAAACCCTACTGTTGAGCTGAGGTCCAGGTCTCTCTTTAACAGAGCAAATGTTTAAAGAGATGTTATCATATTTTGTTTCAGAACAGGAAAACATAGAACTATTTTTGTTTTCTGAATGTGTGTTTTCTGATGCTGCATAACATTTTAAAAGAAATATTCATAGTCATTTTTGGTAAATCTACTACTACAGAAATTTTGCATAAAAACACCGTGCAAGCTCTGGTCCCACTCACCCCAGTCAGCAGCTTCACTGATTGAAGACTAAACACTGATCACCAAGTCAAGACCAACATGTGGATTTTGGTGTATTTCTTCAAAGAAATAAATTACAATCAGATTACAATGCACAGACCCCTGTAAGGCCCATAAACGGATTCTCAGTCCCTCCTTTGAGAGAAAAGCAAAGCAGAGCTGTTGTCAGCAGACTTAAATTCCCCATGCAGGGATGCCTACCCTCCACAGGAAAATTCTAAAGGCTCCAGAAGCCAAAACACTTCTAAAAAACCAGCTTTATAAGGTAGGATTGCTCTTCTCCCTTGTGTCTCCCTTGTGTCTGGGGTATGATCTTAATTACTCAGAAATAATTATATTGCCATAAAGGACTCTTCCACACATGGCAGAGAGGTGGATGACACCACATGTGCTGCCACTGCTCTTCCCCCATCAGCTAGGAGTCAAAACACGTGCCACGTCGCACAGGGCTTACAGCGCTGTGGGAGGCACAGCACCGAGCGTCAGTGGCTGTGCACTGGCAGCAAAGGACCACCTAAGAAACAGAGACCCTATTCTTATGCAGATGATCCCAGCAATAAATGAGGAAGGAGGAAAAATAATAGATTCAGATTAGTATTAAATTAAAGAAACTCATTGTCAAAGTTCAACAAGTTTTATCTGTTGGTCTCCCAGTCAACTTTATTCAAGGCTGCCTTAAAGTTCAAGCACCTCCTTTGCTACTTGTTTCACATCTTACTATTGGAAGTGAACCTGAACTAGCCATAGGTAGGATTGCTCTAAACATTGTTGAAATATGACATCATATGACTGAAGTATATCCTAACATGCTCAAGCTTCAGGAAATCAAGGTTTCTTTGCATTCCCTGTGGCTTTAGGTGCAGCTCTACTGCTCTTGTCCTTCTTTACTATTTTTCCAGCATGACTTGACATAAATACGGATGTCTAATTATTTTTCCATTTGAGCCATGATGTTGCGGTTGATCTCCACTTGTTGGTTTGCAGATAGTTAATTCCAGTTTTACAAAGGTGACCAAATAAATGTTTTAATGAAAAATAGCTCTGTACTTTTCAGAGTTTATCCTCCAAATCAGACTAGAGAATTAGGTCAGCACAAAGAAATGCATTTGTGATATGCTGTGTGAATCGTGAGCTATGTCTTGATCCATGCCCATGTCATTACAGATGGAATTGCATTTGGGAAAAATTTGGTCCACAGAATATTGTTTAGTCCTCACAGAGGAGGAAAAGTCATTGAAGGTGGAATCCATGTTTATTTGTAAATGCAGAGGTCACCAGGTGGGGAAGACAACCCACGGAGGGGGCTAGGACTAACCAAGCACTCCCCTCAAATACTCACAGAGCAATGAAAGCCTCCCTGCAAGCAATCTGTTAACCCATAAACTGAACTCTGTGTGTAAGATCTCTTCACCCAGACTTTTTAGAAAAACAAGCAGCACAGGTTACAGCTGGTCCCCCCCCCTTTTTTTTTTTCTGTAAATCCAAACAAGAGACTTGAGTGGGCAAAGAATATGAGCAGTTGCTTTGGACAGGAGGAGATCTGTATGTTTGCCTTCCAGCTGCGGGGTAGAAATAGGTGATAGTGGCATCTTTAGCATCTGGTATGAAACTAAGCTGTTCTCATCAAGTAGGAATATTCAAGCTGTTCCCCTGAAGAGATAAGGAGCTGCTCCTGCACTGCCTTTAAGCAGAAGGAAGAGCTGTGATTTAGGCACAGGGAATCCAGGTCCAGGCATTCAAAGAGAAAACCTGTGAATAATAATTTAAATGGATGTTAGCACATGAATTTGTAAGTGATGCTTTCAATGAATATAGTCTGGTTTGGGATCACAAATTGCAGCTGTGTATACAGGATAAACTGAGAAAAAGGTGGGGGGGCTTTAGAAATAACATTGCTGTCCTGGGAGAGTCTCCCCATGTTTGAGGATGTAGTCACAGCATATTCCAGATGACCTCACCAAACCACCAAGTTTATCTCCTTCCCAATGCCAAACAGACAGACTCAAATGGGTGCTGTACTTGTGTCGACATCCGTGGAGGCCTCATTAACTCATTCTTATGACTGTCTACAGAAAAAATGAGCATGGATTTTCAGTCTTCTGACTGGATTTGTTTTTGAGACACATTCCTTCTCCTCAGGTCCCTCCACTCCAACCTCAACAGTAAACCAAAGTGGATTAGACAAAGCGCAGTCAGCTTCATGTGCTGCACTCTTACTTCTGTGGCAGAGGAAGAAACAAGGATGTCTTGGCAAAAATGAAAACACTTCCTATCATCTTGCTCATCTTCTCATAACCTTTTTAAGACTGAGACTCCTGGCTCCCAAAGCTAGCTAGCTCTCTGCACCACATGCTACCTTGACACATGCCAGTGGGTAAGCCTTACCTCCCCGTCCACCTTTACTAACACTGACTACTGGGGACTTGCTGTCCCTGTATGGTTTTTTTTGCAAACTATTTTTCTTCTGTAAACAATGAAAGGCCCCAAAAGCTGAATGATTAACCCCTTGCATGGATGTTGTCACACTGCTGATCCCTATGGCAAACAAGACAATAAAGACCACCAGGTTCAATTGGAAATCAGGGCTGAAACAGAATGAACTGCAGAAGTGTGAAAGCGCAAAGGACATTATGAAGCCAAATGCAGGGGTTTATCAGCTGTAGGAAAAATCAGTATCAAAGGTGCAGAGCTACACTGATTTTGAGTCAAATTTTAAAGACTTTCTTAGCTACTTTCAGGGACCAAAGTTGTTTCTGCTGCCTGAAAAGCTGACTCATCCCTGGGTATTGCTGGAGGGTCCTTTGAATGGGGCCAGCTGTAAGATTAGTTTCTGCAGGGGGAAAAAAACCTACAGCAGAGACACAGTGATCTGTATGCATAATTTAAAAGGGGAGATTTATGAGAGATTAGTGCTGTCTCCTGGTTTTACACAATGTATGCAATTAAATGTCAGATCTGTCAGTGTTTATGTCTCCATACACAATCAGAACATCCCTTTCCTGAGCTGCTCTTTATCACTCGTATTACACTAGCATGATTAAAACCAATAACATGTGGCTAGCCAGGCAGCCTACTGGATGACAATACATTAAGGCATGGGGTCAGTCCTTTTTCTGATACACCCATTGATTCCTAAGAAGGAACATCTCACCCTACAGGGACTGGGGCACAAATCAACAAAGGGACATACCTCAAACAATATGTATATCCTGGAGTCCTTAAATATAACTCCATAGAAACCTACATGCCCCCATTTCCTAGTGAGTTTAAATCTGCATGCTCTTATACCTGCTCTTATGTGTCTCATCAGAACTGAACAGCTCATACCCTTTGAAGACTCCCAGACTCTGTGTTCCCTTGCTATATCTCCCAACTAGCTCTGCCTGGCATGCCCCAAGCAAATTTATGGGATCTCATTTGCCCCCAAATCAGGCAGTTTGTGCAGCTGAAAATGACCATGTTTTACACAGTAGCTGATGAATTACAGCAAAGGTCCACTTTTTGGACCCCAAAATACTGGAGATCTGCATTCAATTCTGTCTTCAGACAGCTTGAAGGAATCAAATTCATTCCTATCTTGAGGTGGAGCAGGCAGGGGACAATAGGTCTTCTCACCACAGAAAATTTGAAGTTTATTTGGCCAGAAGAAAGAGGATCCAGGCCCTGCTTCAAAAATTAGCTGTAAATTTAATAAAAAATATACCCTCAAATATATGGTGAGGGAGTTATTCTTTCCTCTCTTCCTCATCTAATTAATATTTACTGATTACATGCGAAGTGGAACAGCTTCAAGCTTGACAGATCTTCTCTTGGAAGTACTTTCTCACTGAGTGATTCAAGGATACAGTTGTGTCTACATGTTGTCACCAAACAAGTCCTATTGGTGATGGAAAAAATGATCTCTTCTTGAGTTTTGCAGAAGGACTTTCAGGCACTTACTGCTAGGAGAAGGGCTGAGAAGTCTCAGTCTGAAGGCTGACACCAACATCTCTGAGAGAGGCAAGTGTAAGACTTGCCCCCTCTGTCAGCTTTCCCACTGGCAAGAGATTATGTCCTTTTGCTGATAAAAATCTGAGGCTGGAAACTGAGGGGATGCATATCAGTCAGCTGCCTCAATTCCCCTGGGAAGACTTCTGCGTGCAGAGCCTGCCATGACTTGTGTCTCTACGGGCACTACGGACCAAGGTGTTCTGCTGGTGCACATCACTGCTTAAGTCACAGCTCTAGGCAATGCTGTTACCTTTCCAAGCAGCCTGGTGATGGGGTGAAGGATGGGATTTGGAGTTTAAAAGATGAAGGCATCCTTCTTCTCAATGCTCAGAGGTACTCCCTTGAGTGCCTGTCCTGCTGAGGTGAAAGATGAGACACACACGGCTCTTCATGAATGTCATTTATCCCATTCTGAACCGTCCCTCGGCCAGTGGGCTTTTTACTCTGGGATGTGATGGCCACCAAAGTGGTAGCTGGCCTCTCCAGTGCACTGTTTTACCTCTCTTCAGTACTCACTACAGTATCCAGCAAGACAGGTGGCTTCTTCATGCCACATGCATATCATCTCAATGTTTACAGGCTGAAGCTAGTGGGAATTTGCCACAGGCAATAAGGAGGTTGCCTACATCTCCAGCTCCCATTTTAATGACCCACTTGCAGAGATGCAGGCACCTGGCCTGCAGGTGCCAGGTCATCTTCTAGGAAACTGCTCTCCTCACAGTAAAAAAGGCAAAAAGACATAGCAGCCTTGCAGCCCTGAGGTACAGTGTCCTGGTATCAGCACAAGGCTTCTTCCAATATGAAGGCTGGCTTTGGTCTTGCTTACCTAGAGGATCAGCCCCTAAATGTCCCCACAGTGCAACTGGGTTCACATCCTAAAATACTCCAGAGACACCTGTGGAGAAAGGATCACAAGGGAAATATGGATAAATACGCAAGGTACCAACCAATGCAAATGCTGTTTTGCGTATTTACTAATGTAACAGTAACACACTCATATTCTGGACCAACTACATGCTGCCAGATGACGTAGCAATATTTTCATGTTAAAATCCTTATCTAATCTTGCTTAGCTTGCTGGCTTTTAGGAAGCCCTTCTGAGGTGCTGACCTTCCTTATATATGTTGCAGAAAAGCTAATGTCTCACCAGGATGTCCCTCATGCGATGCTAACTCTTAGCCCTGGTGAACAGATGTGGCCAATAAAGTTGGAACCAGCTGGGGTGAGGTACTAACCAGTTTTGTCCTCCCTACCACCTCTCTCTTTCCATCCAGACTTTTAGAGCCTCGGCAGTGACCATGTCAGAACCCAGAAGGATATTCATGTAAGTCAGTGGGATCCACTGCGACCTCCTGCAGTGGTTTGTGCTGCACACACTTGCTCCTGAGCGCTCTTGCGCTTTGGTTTGTGTGCTGGTCTTGGGAGGGATGACCTGTCCCCAAGAAGTTCTTGTTTCCTCCATTAACTGGAGCCTGGTGTGACTGGCTCACTCTGTGGGCTTTAGTCTTTATTCATCTTTAGTGAGATGGATTATATCTGTGCTAAGTTAGGTATCTAGCCACTAATCTCTGCACATATGCCAACAGAAGGACTAAGTGCTCCATTAACTCCAGCTAGAGTAACCACGCAGGCCAAACTACACATGTGAAGAAATTGTTGCAGGATTAAGTCTTGGGAAGCTAAAGCAGTGTGTCCTGATTTCCCAGAGAGTCTGCTGAGTGCTCAGATCTCCTGTTGAATTCAAAGGAACCGTAGGTTCTCAGCACTTCAGAAAATCAGTTTGTGCCAGATTTTTATAACAGAATGATGCCATGCTGCACGTAAAAATAAATATTTCTCCCCCCCCCGTGTCCCATTTTAACTTATTTTTTTAACTGGATTTTATCCACAGCTTTCTTGGGATGAGCAAAGGAAAGAAAATACTTAAGTTTTAATTAGAAAGTAATCTTTCAACCTACAATGTAAGTGAGGCTTTAAAACACGGCAAAAAATGTTGCAAAGCCTGTTATCCTTAGTTACAAAATAAATATGCAAACTATGTCACCATACTCTTCATAAATATCTTTCAGCTGTTCTTTTTAATAAAGAAAAATATGAACCCTTCTGTATTACTCTGAGTTTAAAGTAGCTGAAATGTTTGGTCTACCAACTTTGACAATGTCCCTTTAAGTTTTCTGATTTTTGTGGAAGATCTAGCCCTGGGGTTTTTTGGCTTAGACACAGTACTTGTCAAAATCCTTCAGACTCTCTTACTGAAGTGGCTGATGCTGAGTGGTTTTTTTTCTTCTTATTATTCTTTTTTTTTTTTTTCCCCAGAATGACCTTATTTCCAGCTCCAATTTCATGAGAAAATGTGATCGTGTCAGAATTTTCCTTTGGAGAGAATTTTCATTTTACGCATCTGACAGATTTTCAATTTCATGCTTTGATTTGAAGTTTCTGTGATTCTTTTCCTCTTACATTTTAATCTGACAGCCTGTAAGGCTAGAGGGACCTACTCTTGAATGGTTAAAGCAAAAGGTTTTGCATCAGGAGATCTGGGTTCTAT
Organism: Haliaeetus leucocephalus; assembly: GCF_000737465.1. Lineage (NCBI taxonomy): Eukaryota > Metazoa > Chordata > Aves > Accipitriformes > Accipitridae > Haliaeetus > Haliaeetus leucocephalus. The sequence goes on from NW_010973231.1 coordinate 379,903, forward strand.
TTCTGGTCTAATCTCCAGACTTGCTATGTAATTTCAGCAATATGAATACATGAGTGTGTGTGTATTTTGTGTGTATATACAAACAGGCACTTAAATAGACAACTATATGCATAAAAGACAGTAATGCTTACCCACCCTATTTCTATTAATGCTTTTGAGTATTTTAAGCTTCTTGGCTGTGAAAGAAAAAAAAGAAATTAACGCATGTGAGCATTATGGTATCAGTATGTTGTCTTCAGCAGTTGAATTTTGATGTATTTAAAACTAACGTTGCATTTGCCAAAGTTTTGCATGTCTGCACATTCATGCGATATCCTAAACACACTATTACTGCAGTGAACATGTAGGGAAGGCTGCAGGCTGCGTAGATGAAAACAGATGACTTTTGCCTGCAGCTTTGGCTTCTGCTGAGATGGCTCCTAAAACAAGTTTAAGTTCCCTGATCAGCGTGGACTGAGAGGCATCTCCCACGGAGCCTCCAGCCACTGCCAAATAGATGAATCAGAGAGCAGATGAATATTGCCAACCTGATGGAGAGAAATTTAGGTGCTTCTGTTCCGTAGAGCATAACTCCTTGGGAGACCTTCAGAGGCATGTACTTCTCCCTAGGGAAATGAGGTGGTTACTTTAAAAAGACTATATTTCATTAGGTGCCAGAAATGTAGATGCAAACTACATGCCTATGTTGGCTAGATCCCTATCATAGAGATGTGAATATTTGGCTGTAGATCTTCAAGAGTCCTTCATCTGCTCCTCATCTGGTGGCCATTAATATTTTTATAGTTCTGTATTCATAGGTGAGGAACTCCTCACTAAGAAAGGCTATCTGAAAATTTAAAACAAAAAGAGGTCAGTCCAAAATGGATGACAGATCAAACTGTTGAAGACTGAAAATATTGCTCCATGAAAATCGATTATCAGCACTCCCAGCCAGGCTCAGAAGCTCTGTGCTTGCAGGCTGTGTCATGTATCTGTAATTGAGCCCAAAGCTTTCCTCTTCCAGCTGTCAAACAGAACTGAGAAGGGAATCTGGAAAGCCACAATTTTGTTTTCGCAGTTCAACTAATTTCTCATTCATGAATTAGATAGGAACTATGGGACTATTTACAGTTTGGCTATTACCTGAAATGTGATCTGTGTAATTGGTCATATCATTCATATTTATTCTCTCTCAGACCAAACAATTCCAAGACCATAAAAGAGGTTTCAGTCTTGTCCCACCAGCTTTGCCAGTGAGACTCCCCAGGTGATCACTATCAGATGTGTTTTCACATGATTTTCATTTTACAGATTTATTTTCTGGCAAAAAAAAGATAGGAAAATTCATCTACTTGAATGTTGGTGGAAAGCACATAGAAGGAGATCTGATACTGTAAAAGAGAATTTGCTATTGTCTTCAAACACTGTATTTTATCAGCATTTGTTCGTTCAGAGGCAATCTGTATCCTGCTCACGCAGAGCTTATCAGATGTGATGAATGATCTGATTCGTTTTCATTCAAATTCATTTGAAGGAGAATAATAACCATGTGAGAAGAAAAGTGGCTCTTCCATCTCTGGCCAAATACCCAAACAAACAAAAGTCTGGGGCATGGGAGAGGCTGGTTCAAGTGCTGACAGGACCTGAAAGCCAAAGGTGGTCATTCTTGGTCTTGTGGAGGGACAATAAGCTCTTTTTGGTATGTTTACTAGGTGTCTGCTACAAGGGGCTAGAGCAGAAGGGCAAATGGTACACTATGAGAGTAATACTCCTTAGTGAAAGGCACTGCATCTAGAAAGGGATATAAGCTGAAAGGGAAAAAAATTTGAAGGGTGTGTAAAATATGAATTCACAGAAAAATGCACACTTTTGTAAAGCTAAAAATGCTGTGTTTTAACTAAGATAACATACACTGTTTCAATAATATTCTTCTTTAAAAACAGATATGAAAAATGGCTGCAACACTGATAACCTGTTGCTAGTGTTGGTCTCTGTCTCCTAGGGAGGGAGCAGATCCAGCAGCATCCTCAGCTCTTGGCAGGGATGCAGAGCTATGGCAGAAGGAGAGCAGTGGCATAAGCATGGCCCTTGAGGGGAACTTCTCACCCCTCAGTTAAGGTAAGGAATTTTACCTTCAACTGGGGAGGTGGAAGCTATTTCGCTTTTGCCAAATTTAGCACAGGACAAGGGTACAAATATAGGTAGTTACTGAGAGCACATATATCTTGTGTTTTTACAGTAACTTATTGCACTGTAACTTCCTGAATAGTACACTGCATGTGGTAACAGACTTAATTACGCTACTTTAGTTTTCTTGAAATATAGTTGTTTTCTGGTTTTGGTTGGTTCAGCAGAAGTGTGGGGAGGTAGCAAGCAGCGATGGGCTTGCAGTAGGAGAGAGTCATATATGTGTCTGGTAATTTTAGGAATTTATTTCATACTGCAACCTTTTTCTCAGCCAGCTATTCTTACTTCTCACTGAACTGCGTTCAAAAGGCCAGGTAAGCTGGGTGTGAAGAATTGCCCCACAGATACTGCAGTTCCCCAACCCTTGATGTGCCCCACATGTCAAAAGACCTGAGTGCTCAGTGTTTGAACAGCACTGCTCACTTCAAGGGACACCCTTCCCCTCCCATAGATGTGACCTATTTAGTCTCGTATGGCACAGGAAACCCTTAGAGAACCTTTTCACCTCCTGGAAATACAATTGCAATTTATTGGTCTCTGGTAAGACCTCGATGTCACACAGAAAAACCCAGCAGCCTTTCAATTAGAGGAATGGCAGATCAACCAGCCCTCTTTTCATTTCCCCCCCCCGTTCACTCCCTATGCTTCGCCATCACCATGTAAGCCTTGATGCTTTTGCTTGTGGAAGGAGTTCATTGGGTTGGCTTCTTAAAAAATGCATGTCTTCCAGGCAGGTCTGAAATCCCAGCCCATACTCATCCCTCTGCAGCAGGAACTTCTGCGGATCAAGCACTGGGTTTATTGCAATATCAAGGACAGACATCTTATAGGTGCTATTAGTTTCAGGGACAGTTATTTTAAGAATCACAGAAATGCCACTCCATTGAAGAGCATTGCAATGCTTCGAGTATGGCTACCCATGGATGACTCATTATGCTTTTGGGTGGGAGTGGTATCACTTAATGTTCACCATCAGTAAGCAGGGTGTTTTCTCTCAGGGAGCTATGTATGTGCCCTCTCTCTATGGTCAGTGGAAAGATGGTCATGTGAAAGGACAAAGTCCTCTTTTTGCTCCATGGAGGAACAAGTGTCAGGCTGTCACAGCGGTGCTCTTATGATGGGATGCTAAGGCTAGGTACTGTGAGCCTGGGAGGTATGTGAGAGTATTAGGTCTGCCACAACGGGGCTGGAGGACAGTCCCTGAAGACGCTGGGGCAAACTGTCCTGCCAGCAGTAGCCAGTGTTCCTCTTGAAACTCATTACAGAGGGAAGGAGGTCCCAGCATGAATTACTGTGTGGGTAGCGTGGGGGACAAGGGGACTGGGCCCTGACAGCAAACTGGGAAGGGATGTGATTTGATAGCATAAAGGCACCTCAAGTTTTTGGGATGAATCACCATTTGGAGGCATTTGCGGCTCCAGACACAATAAAGAGAGCCAAGACAGCCAGGCAGAGCTGTACACCCTGCTTTCAGACAGCTATGGCTAGATGAGAGGAGCCCCACTGGTGTCTCAACCCTTTCCAGCCTCCATAGGTTTGATTTCTCCCCTCTTTTACTGTGTCTGCTGGGAAACGAGCCAAAGCCACACAGAGCTGGATCTGCTCCTGGTGTTCCTCATGTTCCCACTGTTCATCTCCAGGGCTTTGGGTTGGCCCTTCAGAGGAGCTGAGGCCAGCAGGGAAATTTGGAGCTTGATCAGCTTCCTAAAGGGGGGAGTTTGGATTCAGGGGGTTGTTTCAATCCTGTCCCCACCAATGTTTGCTAAAATAATAAAAACTAATTTCTTTCCATTAGCTTGACTTGCATTTGCTATGTTGGTGGTCCCTTTTTCTCCCCTTTCTTAAAGTCTTTCCTTATAAATTTAATCAAAACAATTTTCCTAGATTTGCTGAGTGATTCCATTACATTTCCTGACCACTGTCTTTCACATCTGCTCTACCTGTCTGCCTCTATTCCTCGCTGTCCTGCAAGGATCTTTAACGCACTGCCCTGAACCCACCTAGCCACAGCCCTTCAGTGTTTCCTTCATAAGCACTGGAAAAGGCTGAAGTAGGCTTGATTATTTGACAGAGTAAGGCTAGAGAGTGTCCTTCTGCTACTCCAAGGGAAAAATCCCTTTCCCTGACACTCAGCTCTGATGTACAGTTCCTGTCCTGCATGACCAGCAGCTCCCCAACACCTCTCCCTGCTCTTTAGGTGGCTGGTTTCCAGACAGCAGCGCATCATGTCTGTCTTGAGGTACCTTACAAACTGGGAAACTCGTCATGTCGTGCTGATGGATGGTGTTGGAGGTGGGAAATGATGGCTTCTCCGTCTCCAGGCAGAAGCATGCCTGCCATTCAGAGGTTGGGGTGCAGACCCCCTGGCACCCAGGGCTCACTCCCCAGAAAGGTCTGCACCACCGATCCTCCCTCCCTGGATAACCATGACCTACCTTTCTGCATCCTTTTACTTCTCTCTGGCTGAACGCCCTTTCTTACCCTTGCAGGAATGTGAGTGCGTACTAACCAGAGGGGATATATAAAACATGTTGGCCTGTACATAATGCCACATGAAGACGCTTACCTGAGACACTGGGGCATGAAGACTACAGTATGCTGCTGGGGGTCAGGAAAATTTATTGGCAGCTTTAGGCCTGACAACCCTTGATGGCTCTCAGACTGGCAGGGAATAGAAGCAAAGACAGATTTGTGCTTTGCCCCTGCCTTAACTACCAGGAATTTATTGTTCAATCATTAACTTCTTACATAGAAACTCCTTCCTCCAAAAGCTGCAGTTATTATGGGGGGGAAAGCCCTTTCTGCCCTTTCCTTGTTTCCTTTAAAAAAAAACCCCCAAGTTATATATCCTGTGGAGTGTTTGTTTTGTTTTAAAAGCCTCTGCAACAAGAGAGTAAAAAGTGTCAGAGACAAACCAGCGGTTGTTTTTTGCTTTTCCTTGTTTCATTGTGTTCCAGCTGACCAGCTGCAAACATTTTTTCGTGCCTTCATTGTTGTTTTTACTGTCAGTGGTTTTACTGCTTGATTTCAACTCGTACATTGCTTGCAGGTGTACTTCTAGTGGTAAATCAAGGCTGCCCTTGGCTCTTTGATCTGGGTCTTCAAATAATGAAACTGAGTGCTTATCTCTCTCTTCTATCCAGGTGGCTGTGTACTTTGCCAGCACTAATGAGTCCGGTCTCACGACACAGAGGAGACAAGCTGTAGGAAACTATTGTCCCCATTTAAATGGAGGTGCAGAGAGGCTCACCCAGCATGGCGAGGGAAGGCAGCGGTGCTGTCGGAGCAGCACGCCCAGCACTGACTGCCAGCACAGGCTCTCTAAACTGACTTCCCCCTACCTTGATAATTACACAGGGAGAGTGATAGCAAGCCCTGGCAGGTGTCATTGCTCCTTTGTAGATGGAAAGACTGGTCATAATAATGAGAATACATCATGAAAAAGCATGCTTCATCTTTAAAATGCTTTAAAAAAGTAGTTCTATAACTTCCCAGGTACATACTTAGCCCTATGATCACTTACTGCAACCGCTTATCTGCTGTCCTCTCATACTAATTACTCCCAGAGCTCAGGACATTTTTCTCCTGGGAATTAAGGATGTATGTAAGAGGCAACCTGAGCAAGACAAAAAAGAGAAAGGACTACATCTCCCCCTTAAAAATTTGCCACCTGCATTGTGCCCAGTCTGCTATAGAGGATAGCCTGTAGAGCATCCTGGTGTACAGGAGATAGCAACTTCACAGCTGGAGACACAGGAGGCCTAAAAGGGCTGACCTATCTGAAGCTGCAAGACAAACCAAGAGGAGAAGGAGCTGGGTTGCTGGGAAGAGGCAGGTCATTTTGGTGTAGCTGTCCAAGCTTGCCCACTGAAATGCAGCCTCATGAGAGCCCCACTGAGAAATGACACAGAAGTTGATTCTTAGAGATCACACAGTCTAGCAGCTGTTCAAATACAGATGGTTTCAGATCCACTGCTGACATGGTTTCCCACACCCTCCAGAATCTATAATTCCAATTTTAAGAAATGAAAGGTTGTATACACCTTGTTACAGTGTGAACTGTGCCCAGATATAGCTTAATGCACAGCTGTGCTTTTAGCTAGAGGGTATGGTTTCACAAGACACCTTGAGTTGAATTAATAACTCATGGCTCTGCTGTTTCAGTGGGCTGAATTGGCTCATCTTGCAATCAGACAAGAGCCAGAGCTGGTGCAAGGAGAGTCAGGGAGGTGGGGAGGGGGAGGTGCGGACTGTGATCTGGAGGATGGTAAAGAGGGGACCCAGGGATGGAGGAGGATGGGCTCTCCTCTCCTGTAGCAGCGGCTAGCTACTAATTCAGCTCCTCCATAACCAAGCCCTTGCTGACCAGAGAAAGATCAGACGGCAACAGTGTCTGGACAGCTGAGTCACTTCTACAGCTGCAGGGGGAAAGCTTCTGAAAGATCTCATGGCAAGCTTGGTGCTTAGGGCTACTGCGGTGAGGACTCAAAACAGCAACTGCAAGAGGTGTCACCTTGGAAGCCTCATTACTCAGGAGAAAACAAAGGCAGCTCTGCTATCAAGCTCCTGCAATGATATTAGTATTAGAATAGTATCGTGCTCCCACAACAAGGGATGCAAGTTTCAATGGGTACATTGTAAAAAGTAGGGAAAAATAAGGGAAAGAAAATATGCATTCATGAGCCAAGTTGGTTTAATAAAGTAATAAATATTTAATGAATGATGCTTTCAAAACAAAACCAAACAGGATCATGGAAAGGTGGGAGAAAATGCAAGAACAACAGAAATGAACTGGACAGCTGTGAAATTCCTAAGCTGGGTCTGAGGAGGGGAAGGTAAAGAGAGGAGCTGGTCAGAGATTTCTACTGACTTCTGTCTCTAGAGTGTCTCATAAACCCCCACATAGCTCATATTATTTCATTCCAAGACACACATTATGAAGACAAACCTGTTATTAATGGGAAACTCCTGATATGAAAGGCAATATGAGGTTGATCTTGTTCTTGCCATATGTCTTCTGAAATGACAGCTAAAGACGGCTGAATTGCCTCTCAGTGCTAGGCAGCAGTTACTGACTAAGGAGATTTTTTTATAGAGAAAATGATTATATTCCTTTCCATGATAATAAAATTCTTCATGACACTCATTAAAAATGCTGAGACTTCCCAGGTAGCTGCTGTGCCCTTCCAGGAACACGGTGCTCTCCTGGTGTTCAGGCAAGCCCAAGAAGTGTGTAGAGCTGGTTGTATATTTTCAACATCTTTGCAATCCTCCTTTAAGAACTTGTGATTTGAATAAGCCCAGGAGTGTCCTGATGCTTCCGAGCTGATTCTTGTGCTGCTAATCTTTGCTCCACTATTTTTAGATAATTTTCCAATCTGCCTGCTTTTCAGTTACGTATTTGCTCAAAGTGACGGCTTATTTATGTGGTCTGGAAGCATTTGCTATTTCTTTCAATATGTTAGTCTGAGACCTGCAAATGCTTTCTGACTTAAGCAAGCTCCAGTTCCCCTTATTGTTTGCTCCCTGCTGTGACAGAGGTCCCCACGGGGTGCACGAGCACCGACCCACGGGGGGCTGCAGGAGCTCAGCCCCATCCCTCGCCCCCTGCCACGCATCCCCGCTGCTATAATAATAATAATAAATAAATAGTAGTCTTTATGGTTTCAAATATTTAGGAAGAGTACGTGCTTCTACAGTAAAAGCATGAATGCATTGTCAGCGTACAGCAGTGCCCCTGGCCATGACTGCAGGAGGTCCCGCAGCACCTGACAGAGGAAGGTGCCCTGGGGCAGCCCGAAGCTGGGTTTTGCCACGTGTCGCCTGGAGATAGGCATGCAGCTGAGGCCAGTGGGGGCTTGTGGGCCCAGACCCACTCAAACCCACATTTGTGCAGCTGTGCAATAAAGAGCAGCAAGGAACGGGGTGAAAATTATAATTTCTTTCCAAAGCTGTTTTATTCTTGTCCACCTTAAAAGAGCTGTGAAACAAAGACTAATGGGTGAAGCCACGTTGTGGGCACCTGGCCCTGCAAGTGCTTTGGTGGCTGCATGGGACCCACTTCTGCTCCCAGACGGAACGAAAACCTTGTCAAGACGGGCAAGCCACCCTGCTGCTACAGCCCTAAGGGAGGGAGTGCGGACATGGTGGGGTGCATGAGCCAGGGCTGGGGCAGATGTCTGTTGTCCTTTTCACCATCTCAAGTGCTCCCAGACCAAGAAACAAAGCTTTATTGCATTTAAAGCTTTATTACCTTAAATAATTGGAGGGATTCAGAGCTGTCTTCTGAGTCTGAAGCAGGGGTGCCTCAGGCTGCGGCCAGCACCAGGGGCTGGGAGAGGTCAACCTTGGCAGTGCTACTTGTTGAACTGGCACACGAGCTGCCAGTGGTGGATGACATCTGTGTTGCCACTGCAAAGCAAGACTGGCATTTTGCTGTGAAAAAAGCAACATTTTCTTACGCAGGCAGGAAAGTTTCACCTTGACTCTAAACTAGGACAACTCATATGATGTTTGCTGGAGGATGTACAATGAAAACAAACCTGTGATGGCAGAGAGATGGGCTGGATGCTTTTTGCCCCCATCTCTGAGTCTATAAAAGTGAGGAAATCTCACTTAGGGTCATATCTGAGCATCTCTGCGGATATTCACAAATCTGTCAGGTTTTGCTCAACAAACAGCACCGAGTTGTTTGGCCAAGACAGTTCAAACCCAGCCTCCTCCCCTGATGAAGGAGCTGAGAAGCAGCGGAGAGTTGGGGGAAGGAAATTTCAGCTACTGCACCATGGTTTGCATTTCACACTCCCGTGCAGACTGTGTGGGTGTGCACTTTTAGGAAGTGGGGCTGCCCTCGAGAAAGAAAGAGAGGTTTATCATCTGAGCTGGCGCTGTGAACAGCACTTGGCTGCTATAGCTGCCACTTTCACTTAAGGCCAACATGAGCTCACGTGCTTTACACAACTGCAGATGCTGTGGGCATTGCAAAAAAATCAACAATTGCTGAGAATATATCTATGGATAAGCCCAAACCCGAGTATTCTTTGAACACTGAACTCCACTGAAGTGCCAAATGCTGCTTATACAGGATATAGGCAGAATTTTAAGTCTGAATATTCTTACAGCTAAAGTCTTGCTTTAAAATGGATCCAAAGTAGCCAGTTTAAACCCCTCAGTAATTCGTTTATTTTGAGTTTCTTTCATTCACATTTGTGACTCAACAACCTGGCAGCAAAAGGCCTCCGTTACTCTCCTTATACATGGCAGTGTGTTTAAAGAAATCGGACCCAATTATGTTGATCTTGCCAGACTACCTCTTCCAGCAAGAAATTACATAGCCAAGATCATTTCTGGGTCATAAATATCTCTCATTTCCTTCAAAACCACAAGTGCCTTTTGCCCAGAGAAGACTGGCAAGAGCAGCGGGATGGTGAGGCCAGTGAACCTCCGTCCTCTGACCCAGCAGCCGCCCGTGTCCCTTGGTGGGCTGCCTTGGCCACCTGTCCCCATCAAGGGCGCCCAGGCCACCCCTTGCTGCGGGTCCGTGGTGCCTGGAGGGTTATGCAGCCAGGACTCACCACCCACCAAGACCAGACCTGCACCTGACTGCAGGGCTGGGTGCAGCCTGTAGGAGCCCCAGTTTCCCACCTGGTGAAGCAGAGGGGCTAGAGCTTGGTTCACCTTCAGGACTGCTCAGAGAAGAGCATCAAGAATGAGGAAAAAAAACTTAGGCATGCTTTCAGTAGGCATGACTGGGAAAAGAGCTTTTTAAAATCCCTGGTGACCTTTTGAGTTATCTAAATCAAGACCAACGAGGTGCTGAGGGCAGGTGGTGGGGCAAGATAGGGATATGCTGACAGGCTGAGGAAAAGGGAATAGCCATGAGCCTGCTGAAGATCATAAACCCCAGACTTCACCCTCCATATCTGTCTACACAGACAAACCAAAACCTTTAATTTTCAAAGCCTCTCAGATTCAAGTGCCTTTAGGGTGCCTCATACGGAACAGGCAAAATGGAAAGAGCTGAAGTCACAGGCCACTTCTGGGAAAGATCAGATTTATCTATTTTTAAAAAAATCTTATTTTGAAATTATCTGTAGTTTCATCTACTGAGAATTTTCCTAATGTTTTAAAATAGTCATGGTTTGCATTTTGGAAGAAACAGCATCAATTATCTTTTATTTAAATTTGGAAACAAAATGTAGCTTTCCTGGTCCTCCAGTCAGCACTAAATCAAGGGCGATTAAGCAGTGTGCAGTGCATTTCTCATTTGCGCCCATTTGGCCTTTTTTTTTTTTTCCTAGAAGGTTATGGCCTCTCATCTTGAGCTGACATTACACACCAGTCATCACCATTGGTGGTGAAGGCTAGGCTAACATTTGTGGCAGCAGCTACTTCTCAACTAAATCCCCATGTTTACCTTGAAAAATGCCAATCACCCTCCAGTCTCAGTACGCAAAACCACAGGGTTGGTTAATGGCAATATTTACCAGCTGCAGCAAAAGCATCATCTGAGCAACCTTCTTCCTAGAGAGGCAACTTGGGCAGCAAGTGCAGCCCATGGACCTCCTTTCCTTACAGGAGCCAGGACACCCAGAAGTTAAGCGTTGGGAGGGGGAACCATTTTAGGTCTGGAGACACCTGACCTCCTGAGAAGCGGAAGTTACTGGAGGTGGTAACAGTCTGATTGAGGTTCTTGCTGAAGTCTCCTGTCATCTAGAGTTTATAATTGAAAGGGGAATTTGGCCCTCTATCTCAAGAGGGTTGTAAGCTCAAACTAAATTTTCCAACAAATCCCCTAAGTTCTGCAGAGCTCCAGTGTAAGAGCTGGGGAATTTGTCAGCTAGCTCACTGAAGTGAAAAAGAAAAAAAAAGAAAAAAAAAAAGAAAAAAGAAAAAGAAGAAGGGGTTTTAATAAATAAAATACAAACCAGAGTAATAAAATAAGCATGGTAGATTCAGTGTTATTTGTTTTTATATTAATTTTATGCTGCCCCCACAAATTCAATATACCACAGCTTTGTATATTAAGAAAACATGTGCAACATGGAAAGTATTAAGGAAGTGTTGTAGGGATTGCGTTAGAGGAGGGTCGTTACTTTTGGCTGTCTGAGAAGCTGTCTGGAGTCAAGGAATGTGCGTGTCAGCTGATTAAGACCACAGAAGTGATTAGCAAGGCAACCATTAACAACACTGCATGTCAATGCACATCTTTAGGTTAAGGAGTTAATTGCCTCTCTCAAAACTGTGGTTTCAAGACTTCTGTGGACCTGGGAAGAAAACCCAGTGGCAGTTTGCACTTGATCCACATTTTTCAAAATTCATTGCACAAGTACAAAGGCTAGACACGTCTCCTTTTAATGCCTGCTGAGCATTTTAATGTTGAGGTAAATGGCTAATTCTGTGAAGAACGAGGTAGCCATGAACTACATAAGTGTTTACCTTCCCTGTTTGCTACAACTTTTTGTTTTCAGGGAAGTTTTTCCTTGATTTATGAAGTGCAGTTCTCCAAGAGTTCAAGTGCATGTACAGCACAGCACCTTCCATTGAAGCGTTGATGTGCAGCATCCCCTTCAAAATGCTGTCCCACCCCTGGAAACAAGCACTTGCCATTCCTCCTGTTAAATCATCCTTTTCCCACCCCTTACCTGGAAGCCTGAAGGAATAAATATGGTCTAAAATTGAATAGATCGATATTTTATAGGCTGAAGGAAGAGAAAGACCTCTTGTTCAAAATGCTTTGTGTGTCTTCATTTCATCTACATGTGAGAAGCTGGAGCACCTCTGCTTGGTAGCACTGCCCAGACCCACCCTGGGGGGCACTGGACGCTCTCCAGTCTGGCAGGTGCTGCCCAGAGAGCTGTGGTGGGGGGCCTGGGTCCTCCCAGTGGCCTGATCTCCCACCTGAACCCCAGGTTGCCCACACTAAACACAAGCCACTGCTCTTCAGCTGAAACACTGAAGTGTCACCCCATGAGAAAACTAGGTGGTCTTTCACAAGAGGAGGTCCCAGGCCATTTCCAGCTTTTAGAGATCCTCTGGAGCTGTCCCCAGCCAGACTGTAGAAATCAGGGGTGAGACACGGATACTCTCCAGACAAGACATACCCACACAAGGCAACTGCTACCTACTGTTCCCCACTGGCACTGCCGGGAGGACTGCACTGTGCTAACCCACACCTGAGGTGCACAGGTATTGCTCACTGCGCTGCAGTCCGTAGGCAAATTAAAACTGACAGAAGTCCCAAGTGAAAAGAGGAAAAATAAACATTTGTTCAGGTCAGCCACTCTGATCTGCTCACGTTTTACTCAGCTCCCCATGCTCTGCAAGCCAGTGTGATACATGATAGACATAATCTATAACCAAGTGGGTCTTTTTCTACCTATCTTGGCTGAGGCCAGCTGGCTCTGGGTGAAGCCCTACCTTCAGCCAGCCCTGAGTAAATTACCTTCCCTTCTAGCTCTAGGAGCTCAAACACCGATCTATGGCCCTGCGCTGCCCCACCAGCTCGCAGCTTGGGAGGCAGCCAGTGCAGGGCAAGCCAACACACTCAGTGCCTGGGGAGAACTGGTCTTTTCAGATGATAGATGCTGGGAGCGATGGCCGTGGCTGTGGCCACTTTGTGTCCCTGCCAATAGCTGCGTAACACAACTATGAGCTCTTGCAAGAGTTAGGCACCAGTAGGTTTAAACAATAGGCAAGGTCCTTCGTGACCTCCGCTAAATCTTTAACCTGAGAAAAGGAGAGCAGCTTTGGTTTGCACAAGCACCTACAGATTCAGATGTTTATTTCAGGTTGCGTTTTTTTTTAACAGCTGGGCTTGTCTTCTCTAGATATGAATTTTTCTTGAGATATTCTGCATTTAATTATCAGCTGGGATGGAAAGCTTGCAAGCACAGCTGTTATTGCAACATTTCAGTGCTTTGACTTTCAGGCCCAGATGGAATGAACTGTGCAAAAATGAGAAATCAAGAGTAAAGCAAACTTTCTCAAACTTTCAAAACAACTCGATGTGAGAAACAGGCTGGGATGGATTCAGCGCACACATGGACTGGCTGAGGTGCTGCAGCGATGAGTCACAGCACTACACTGACATGACACCATGCTGCGGTACTCTGCCTCTGCAGAAATGCCGAGGGAAAGGGCTCCTCTGCAACGTGCGGCTTGGAGCCGTGGCCTGCCGTGAATCTCTCTGTGGGGCTGGGTGAGGATTTGGCTCTGCCCTTATTTGGTCAAATAGCCTTAATTCTTTTCATGGCTGGACCCCATCACAGATAATGGTGGTGTTTGCAGAAGGAGGTATTTGGCAACTGAGTGTAGACGTGGGGGACAGTACGGGCTCCTTGGCTTGGTTGCTGAAGTGGTGCCACGACCGCCACTGCAGGCAGGCATGTGTGTGTGTGTGTGTGTACATGTGTCCTCCTGTTCCCACAATGTCCAACAGGTTGGACCCTCTCTAACAAGGTGACTGCAAAATATAAGCATGTGGTCAGATGCAACTTCTCTTATTTGCTGCCAAAACACTGCTTCATGACCTTATAAAGTTTAAAAGCTTTTGTTTGGGGGAAGAGAGCTAAAATAGGATGCCTGCCTCACAGGCTTCCTCCTTCACTTACCCTTGACATTACCTCTCAAAAATGAGAAGAGCACTTGGGCACTGCAAGGGTGCAGTTAGGGTCCTTCCCGGTGGCCGGGTTGTCCTGTGTGCTCAGCATGGCAGAGGCCACCCGTACAGCAAACAGAGACCTGCCTGCATTCACAGCCCAGGCCAGCAGCTTTTGTTTCACGTGCAAAGCTCATAGACAGGGTATTCCTCCTTCATGCCCATCCTTTCATCAGCTCCGGCCGCTGCCCCCGGCCAGCCTTCGGGCTGTGCCAGAGGTGCTGACGCTGCCGGGTCTGGATTTGCAAGTCAGCGGGGAAGGTGGTGCTGCTGATGGTTTTGGTGCCATCCTTCACCCGCAGTGAGCTTGTCCCAGGCATTCCCGGTCTGTGTTGGTATTTCAGGATCTGGGGGCCTTCCCTTTCCCACCCCCTCTTTGGGGCACCTGCCCAGCTGGCACTGCCTACCCCCATGCTGGGACGAGACCCGTCTCTCCGGCGGCACAGGCGTCCTCGCTGCAACAGAGGGAAGTGCTCTGGGCCAATGTGGAGAGGCTGATGATGGGGCTCACCTCCCCTCATGCCAACCTGTTAAAAACCAGGCATCTATTTACGGTCTCCATTTCTGGCAGTCCTGCTCCCCACATGCCCGCCACCCCCACCTTGTTTCCCACCTCTACTGCCAACACGACTGGCCTCACGGCGAGCCAAAGGAAAGAATTGGTTTGGATTTAAAAGACACGTTTTTTGCCAGGTTGGTGTTAACTCATTTCTCTTCCCAGATCCGGGTGGCAGCAGGGCTCGTGGGGCATTGCCAGGGCGGGAAGGAGCAGCTGCGGGGCCGGGGAGGCAAGAAGGCAGCACTGCCACAGGGCTGTTTAAGGCACATCTGTGAGCGGTTTAAGGCACGCTCCTGCGCTCACCGGCATGGTGGCACGGCAGGAGCTGCCCTCCAGAAGTGTCTTCTCTCCCTCTTAATGCAGAGGGAGCCCAGACGGCTAGCTGACACCAGAGCTTTAACTCTTACCCAGGTGGAATTAAGCAAGGTTAACCTCACCTCTGATGGCTTTCCAAGGCCATGGAAAAGGCTGCGGCAGAGAAGGATTTGAATCTAGATTTCCGTGGCTCGTGCCCTAACGCCTGGACAATCTTTCCTCTCTGGGGGCAGGCATCTGAGAGCCAGGTTCTCAATAATCAAGCACCATGACAGCAGAGACAGCCTCAAGCACTTTTTCCTCTCAGAATTAATCATATTATTTCCTCAGGATAATATTTTATTAATGTAACTGTAACCCATTCCATTAATACCTTTATTTACGAGCGGCTGCCTGTCACGGGCTCACGCTGCTGTGCACTGGCTGGCAAGGTTCAGCACCTGACCCCAGTCAGTAGCATCAGTAAAGGTTTTCCAGTTGTCTTCATGCTAATGCTGAATGAAGTCCTGGTCTACCTATTTCCTTGTCAGCTGGTTACAGGGAAGGGGAAGGGTGTCCTGGCTCCCTTTGGGGGGCCAAAGAATCCAGTCTACATGCTTAAAGGAGTGGATTTCTAGGAAGGCAGGATTTCAGACAGCTTTGTGGAACCCTCCCCGTTGCCTGTGCAAGAAAATAATCTCTTTGGCTGGCTCATCCCGCATTAGCTTTGTGATTCATCCCCCAGACTCTTGAGCCAGGGCCGTCCATACTTCATTAGTTCACTGAGCCCTGTTGCACCTGCCACATACATGTTATTAGGTCACTGCTGATTAAATAATTCAGTATCTCTGAAATGACAGTCCTCAAAAAAGTGGGTTATGTGCTGAGGCCAATCCTGTTTGCCTCAAGGAAGGCTGATGGTACTGGCCAACACTGTTGGGTTGAGAGAGATTTTTGATGGAGAAGGAGTTGCAGTAACAGGGTGGCTGTCAGAAAGAGAGGCTGTGATTTCTGTGCCCCCAAAGTGTTTTCAGAAAAAAGATCATCGCTCTCCTGCCTCTCCAGGGCACAGAAACAAGAATTCAGTTTCATGAATTTTCCCCATAGAAACACTCAGCTAAATAATTATGATAGGCTGCTGCCTAAACATGAAATATAAGCAGGCTACAATACATAAGCAAAATACAGCAAGGAATGTCTTCTAATTTCTTTTATAAAGCTGCATATCGTGGTTAATACAGGTGTGATGTTCCCATTTCCAATGGGACAATATTGACCTGGTATTAATCACAGAATCACAGACTGGTTGAGGCTGGAAGGGACCTCTGGAGATCACCTGGTCCACCCCCCCTGCTCAAGCAGGGACACCTAGAGCTGGTTGCCCAGGACCATGTCCAAGTGGCTTTTGAACATCTCCAGGGATGGAGACTCCACAACCTCCCTGGACAACCTGTGCCAGGGCTTGGTCACCCTCACAGTGAAAAAGTGTTTCCTGATGTTCAGAGGGAACGTCCCGTGTTTCAGTTTGTGCCCATCGCCTCTGGTCCCATCACTGGGCACCTAATAGTCCCAAACACTCTGACAGTCTTCTCTGAGAAGGTAAGTCTTGGTGCTAGAGCAAAATACAGCTCATGTATGTTTACTCCTTTATGGTGGGCTCTTGGAAGTCACAATTACTGAACCCTCCACTGGTAGAAGGACCTCTAGAAGAGAAGCTGGAAATGCTCCTTCTATTTATAGCAATGGGATCTCCACATCCAGGCATGTCAGTCTGGCAGCTTTCACGCTCTGCACTTGATACCAGAAACAGGAGAGGTTTGAGTAAAATATTAACCATTTTGACAGTTCACATGTTTTGATTTAGAAGAAATAAAAAGTGTGCAAATTAATGACATACTCTCCGAAACTTTTAAAATTTGTTTTGAAGAATGACAAGGATAATACCAAAGCTGTTTGAGCTTTTTTTATATGGCTATTACTTACACATTGGATACAATGCTTTAGGATGGCAGCAATGCTGTTACATCTGTATTAACAGCTGAAGAGCACTGCTGCCTATTTGCTCTCTCCGAGTATTGACTGTATTTCTTAAAGCTCCAGCTGCTGGAAGCAAGGGATTAAAAAAAAAGTAAGCTTAGCTTTAATTCTCAAAAATCTGGGGTCAAGCATTAAAAAGGTGCCCTGAATAAAGATTCAGGAGCCAGAAGTCACATTAAACAAACTTTCCATTTCATTTTTAGTTCTCTCTCAATTTAAGGCCACCTTGTGATTTTGAAAGCAGGATTCATAAATTTCAGTCACTGGGGCTTGTAACACCTTGGCCAACATGAGACAGGGAAAGTGAAAATCAAACCCTTCTAGATAAAGTTGGTTTTCCTACTAATTTCTTAAGTCCCTGAAGAACTTCTAAAATTTAATTTATTTTTACCACTTGTGATGTGTATTGACTTTTGCATTTCACTCAACTTGGACAATGAAAACAGATCAGTCTTTCTGAGTACTGTGGCTACTGCGACCTGCAGAATTACTGCTTTAAAGCTTCAGCACCTACCTACAGCAAACTTACACATGCAGCAAACAAATTCACGTTCCCCTATGTCACCCATAATGCATAATGAAACTATTGCTGCAAAACAACAGCTACTAACACATATAGCTAGGTTGAGGATTAACGTAAATAACTTGTGCCCTTCTAACAGATGAGAGGATTATATGGTATCCCATTGTGTAGGCAGTAAATAATCAACCTGATCTCTTTTAGACAAAAGCTAAATTTGAGGCCTGAACTATTACTTCTTCCCTAATGATGACAGCTGCATAAGGCAAAATGTGATGTCTGAGCACAAAAATTATAGCAACTCTCAACAGACTTTGCAAAATTCAGAGGAGCAATAAATACTCCCATTTAAGGGAAATAAAAAATTTAGATATTTATTAATTTTATTAGAACTAATTTTGATATCTCACTCCTCTCCTGCCTTTGATCCTGCTTCTTCTTCTTGAGACTAAATAGATGAGACTGCTAAGAAGACACCTCAGGATGTAAAATTACCTGAAAAATTGTCCTTCTCCCTGGGAGCTTTCCAAGCCCAGGCTCGGAGTTACCATTACCATAAGCTGCAGAGCAACTCCTGAGCTTGGGATTTGCATTCTCAGGAGATGCACACAGCGATGCTGTTATCTGAGAGAGTGGAAATCAAAGCATACAAGGTCAGAGGACAATTTTTATCTGTCTGAAGGGACACCTTTTTTTAGCACT
Organism: Haliaeetus leucocephalus; assembly: GCF_000737465.1. Lineage (NCBI taxonomy): Eukaryota > Metazoa > Chordata > Aves > Accipitriformes > Accipitridae > Haliaeetus > Haliaeetus leucocephalus. The sequence continues at coordinate 397,840 of NW_010973231.1, forward strand.
GTTTTTCATGGAGATACAGGCTCCCAGTCAGCTAAGACCTGAGGTTTCCTCTCCAGCTCATGCAGAAACTTTTCCATGCAGTTCTCTGAGAAATGTACGGTTACAGAGCGCACCTCTATGGGGCAGGGTGGCTCACACATGCTTTTGATGATTTAAAAAAAAATTACGACTTTCAAATGATGCCTCAGGTTTGATGCAAGCATCAAGGAAAGAGAGTGAGAGACAGAGATTCACACCTTATTTTACTGACTTGTACAGTGTTACTTACAAATCTCAAGCCACTAGGATGATGCCACACTTCCAGGATGCCAGCTAATGTTTGCAGTGCTGCCAGCTAGAGGAAAAAAAAAAAAGTATAAACTCCTGGGCGTCATGATGCGGTATTTTACAGAGTGACTGCTTTAGAAATGAGGTGACAACAAACTGGCTTCAGTTTCAGCTACCCTATTTCAGAAAAACAATAAAAGGAAGGAGAAAAGTCCCAGAGAGAGGCAGCAAAACTAACTAGAGACAAAGAAATGTCTGGAAAAAGACAGGCTGAACGCATGGGAATTCCTGTGTATATACTGGAGAAAAATAACACAGGAAATGATTAAAAAAACCCCCATATCGAATAATGAAAGGCAAATGGAAGCAGAAACTTCTGTAAATACATTTGTTAGAGGTTATACTGCTGAGTGTGTATTACAGGTATTCCTCTGTCTCGATTTATAGAAGAGAGAAATTGCTGTGTTCAAAAGTGAGGCAGATGCTGGCCTTGAGCCAACTGCAGCAGTCCATGTTTCTGGGTCCAGAGATGCCAGAAGAAACACCAGCATGTCAGCCAAGGCAGTGGTCATCCAAAGTATTTACTGAACCATTTTTGACAACTTTGGGGTTCTTCCCTTTTCCTCCAACACTTTCTGGCACTGCCCAACATCAGAGTGACATCCTGGATGAGATGGGCCAACCCAGAGCAACAGCTCCACATGTTCTGCATTAGTGTCGCTATTAGTCTCAAATATTATTTCTGTAACTTTTCCCAAACTCCGTCAAGCACCCTTGGGTTTCTCTGCTCAAAGTTTGAGCCGAGTGCAGGTTTCAATATCCAGCTTGAAAAGCTTCAAGTCCACAATGAGACAATCTCCACCCAGCCGATACATCATGAAGAGGCCCCTGTGCTTCATCACCTGCAGCCAAAGCCACCTCCACAATCAACCAAACCAGAGCAGAGTTGTAAACCCAACCATACATTTGTATGTGGGAGCAAAAGTGTGCTGAGGCCCCCAGGCTATGGGCTGAAAGCAGGACCAGCCAGTAAGCACCTGCACTCTGCTCAGTCTTTCCAGTTTGTGCAAAGCCGAGCAACTGGAGGGTGCCAGACAAATTTAGAAAACCAGGCGATGAATCAAACCAGAGGGAAGAGTAAGAAAGTATGGCTGAGGGTCCAACCCATTAAAATATGCATTAAGCTAAGTTAGCTTCATAACTAAGGTGGGGGAAATCAAACTGCATTTTATTTCCTCAAATTAGAGCTTACCCATGGTGGTAAAACTCAGAGCAGGAGGAAGATACTGCTGGCCTGCCGCTGCCTCAGCCCCTGGGATCCAGCACTAGCCCTTCTGCCTGCCACACTTGACACAAACACCCATTACTTGTTTACTCTCATTTGGCATAGCTCCATGTGCACTTAATGGCCAGCTCTAGTTGGAGCATGATATACCTGCAGCAGCAGTTTGGAAGGCTGTAAGAATAAATGTACAGGCTTAAAAATATATGTTACTATTTGCAGTAATGTGGGTGATTGGAGTGAACAGGTTGGGGTGAAACATGAAGGCCAGTTCCAAACCAGAGCCCCCTAAAAGTCCTGGGATGCCTGGATTGGAGTTCCTGACTGAGGATTTTTGCAGTAACAAATTCAGAAAGCGCAGCCCTGAAGAGGCATCTGCTGAGTAACACAATCACCAGATATCTGGAGAGCAATCAAAGCAACAGCTTTTTTTTTTTTTTTCCCATGTGGTATGGTACTAAGCACTGGAAACAAACTTTTTCCCAAGGAGGGCTCTTTTAGCCCCAGGAGACATTTTGGCTGATAGCTTCAAGCAACTGATGATTCTGGCAGCACTGGTTTCTTTAGCATCCAAGCTGAGACACCCAAAAGGGACTTGCTTTTCTGTCGGCAGAGAATGGTGCCTCCCAATATGGTCCCCTCCCCGCCTAGGGCTAATCGCTTTTGGAAGTGCACACCTCCATCACCCAAGGTGATTACTCTGAAGGGAAATTGCTGTAAGAACTCATTAATGAAACAGGAAGCCATTATTTCTCACCCTGTATATGGTGTCCTTTAGGAACAGCACTGGGCTGGGAACCAAGACCCAGGTGAGATCATGTGCTGGCTTTTTCTTCTCAGATAAGAGCATGAAAACCGTAGTAAACAACGCACGCTCCGTATAGGTCTGCTGAACACCAGTATCACTGGCTTAATGCTCCCTAAACCTGACAGGCAGCACGAACTACTGCATTCCTTAAGTGACCTTGGAAGGGAATAGCTCGTGTGTAAGGAGGCACCGAAGTGTCTCGCAGAGCCTTTTTAAGCACACTGTTCTTTTGGGGGAAGGGGGTGGAGCAAGGTGGTGGAGGTACACTGACTTCCCCGTGACCTCAGAAGCAGGGTTACTTTTCTTGAGTCCTTGAGTTTTCCTTCCGTCGTGGTCCCACCAAAGTTGCCGTGCTGCCTCCTCCTCTGCCTTCCTCCTTGCTGGGCTCTGCACGCCTTTTGCTGTTATGGGGCTGGACACGCCATCACCACTCCACCACCGCTCATCTCCGCAGGGGGAGGAGGGCCTGGGGCAGAGAGACATTACCTGTGCATTTGCCAGCTGTTATATCCATCTTTCATTGAAGACCACAGCACAGTGATGATTAAGTTCCCCACACGAACCAAGGATGGGAAGTAAAAGAATGATGTTTCTTGTGGGAGCAGCCTAAGGAAAGAATTCCCCTCTTCCTCCCTCCCTCCCACAAAACCCAGACTAGATGGAACAGATAGCCTTGGTCTTGTCTAACCCATCCCATTTCTGATGCATAAAGCATCCTCAAAATGTCCTCAGATAAGACATTCTTCCTATCTCATGCTATTTAAACTTAACAATCAATAAATGCAAACCAATTCAGGGTTTAACCAGGAATACAGATTTGGTATTTAGCTGGGGGACTACTGGGATAACACAGCTGGGACATAGCTAATACCGCTGCTTCCAGACATGTGCCCAAATGGTGGGCACTGAGGGAATACCAGGCACTTGAGAGCCTGCTGCAAACTGACCTCACGTACCCGTAAGGCCTCCTGCTCCAAGGTGCATTTGTTTTGAGGGCATGCAGCACCTGGGGGGCTGGCGGGGAAGGTAAAACAGGAGTGATGAGAGCACCAGGTGAAAGAGCTCTGACTCAGGTATGGGTGACGGATACCCAGGGATTTTGTTCGTTCCTTAATTTTCCTTCATTCTGCTTTGACACAGAAGCCACGTAAGCATCCCATCTAAGCAGGCATGCTTGTGAAGCAGTGTTACCTTAAAAACAGCAGAAGGATAAAAGAGGACTTTTGAAGCTTCTCCTATTTCTTTTCTTTCCCATTTCCACTAAGAACTTTTCTTTCCTAGACCAGGAAGATGCATCTTTTAATTTTTAAGAAAGACTATTGGGAACATGAATTTAAATATGGAGAACCAACCTAGATTTGCATGAAGGCACCCCAGAGTACCATACAATCGTAAAAACTAAGAATGGAAGAGCCACCTAAATCTGTCCCGCTGCTGATGCAGAATAGCTCCCTACAGGATATTTACAAGTTTTTAACGCCTTGGCCTTGTGTCTCACATGCACCAAAGACACTCTTTTAGGCCAATAAAACATCCCTTGTCATGGCTTAATGCTATAAGAATTAATTTATCACTAATTATTTCCTCCTTTAAAGCCCTTCTCTTTGGATAGAAGTGACATAATTCTTAAAAAAAATCACCCTACTTAAAGACTAAGTACAGGGTCCCCTCCAGCTCCCTGCCCACAAAGGCCAGCTCTCCAAATGTTTTCCCAGTTTAATTTCAGCCCTTACAGTTGATGAGGAGCAGAAAACATTGGTCATGGGAGTACTGGGGGGAATGGCTTGAGTCCTCTCGCTGCTCCTGCCTGGGCACCCTCCGACCAAGGGTCTGCTGGAGGCTTGGAAGGGCTTTTCCTTCATGGTGGTACCATCCAGGTTAGAAAAGGGTGCACCTCTTTGGGCTTAATCACAGAGCTAACTCTGAATTCTGATAAAGCGAGGCCTAACAAAGTAAAGATGAAGTCTGGACTTAACCGAAGCCTAAGGAAATATGATTTCACTTTACATAAGTCTCCCTCTGTCTCTCTCGCGTACACACAATCCCAACGTAAGTGATTTAATCTCTTATAGTTGAAGGTCAGCCATTTCAATGCTGTATTTTTTCCACAGCGAGTCACGGTTTCTGCTCTCCTGGCAGATCTGCACAATTGACATCTTAAATAAACCACAAAGGCAAGGCAATTTGAAGTTACTGGACGCTTTTATTTTAATGTAGCACCCAGCTCTCTATCACATACATTTTCCAAAATTAGATGGGCATAGTATAGAACACCATACATTTTGCAGCTTACCACATGGACAGTCTGCAGCTGTGAAAACAAATTGCTTAAATCTGGCTATTGACTTTATAAGTTAAAATTCAAATATATAATAGCCTCAGGGTAATTTTTTTAGATTAACAATGATAATGCTTGCAATACGATTTCTTTATATCAAAAAATCAGTAACAGAGTAAAACATAATGCAAATGTTCATAGCACATTATCATGAAGATAACTGAAAAAAGCTTCAAAATACATATCTCTTCTCAAAGGTAATACATCAGATATATTTTTTTTCCTGAAAAAATACTTTTACTCTTAGTCAATAAAATATGTGGCTTTGTGACGCTGTGTATTTTCTTGTCAAGGACGGTGTGTGCTGAAGGCCAAAGGGCTGATGGTGCTGGAAAACAGACACCTCTCTTTCCCTGGCTAGCAACTTTTACAAGCTCTCTTTCTCCTGATCTGGAAGCTCAGCTGGGAGGAAAGCAGCTTATACACCACCAAAAGGCAAATTTCCTATCATGCCCATCCTAAATGCCTCCTGTGAAGGGTTCCAAGTCCAACCATCCCATCAAAGGGGGTCATTTTACCATGCAAGTTGTCACCACCCCATGCTGGTTAGCCCCGGCAGAGTGAAGTTGGGACTGTCTGGATGACAGCCGAACAAGTTCCTCTCCCCGATGTGCATACAGAACTCCCAGCACCAAAACTATTGCCGTGCACGTAAAAACAGCTTGGAGATAATCTTTTGAGTTAAAAAGGATATTCACCAACTTGCCAATAACAGGGATGAATCCACTAAGCACTGACATTTTTGCTATGTCACCAAAACTCTCTGGAAGAGAGACCTGAGAACTGTCTGGAAAGAGGTGGTAATGTTTCCTCTGCATCCTAGTATAAAATTAGTAACTAGGAGAAGCACATTGATCATTAAGGATTAACGTTTGTTCATAGGCAGTTTGTTTAAAGGAATGCCTCTGAAACGGAAGCTGTTTGCCTTGCTTAATTACCAGGTCATTATTTATATTTAAAGGCTCAAATAAAAATGGCTTGATCTACAAAGGCAACCAGTCACTACATTTAGCTGGGCATTTTTCTTTTTTCACCACTAGAATTACCGTGTATTGAAACAAGTATTTCATAGAAAGGTATCAGATGATATGAACATTAACAGATCCATAAAGAAATGCATGATCAAAAGGAAGACACGTGAGTGCACACTTACACACACACTGAGGAAGATCCCTATCTGCTCTGCCTAGTCTTGTCCTGCAGACAAAAATATTTAACTGTTCAAATCAGAATAGCTGCAGGAAATTGAAGACTTAGAAAGGGGCACCAGGCTCATGGTTAGCACATCTTCCCAGATGCAAAGAAGCCGTGCTGCAGCTCCTGTTGGCAGTTATCCTCTCTTGCTGGGCATGTTCTGCTCTGCGTACCTACAGAAACCATGAACTGAGGAGAGTGAGACCTCATGCGTGGGAAGCTGCTCTCAATCCTCGGTCAGGCTGTAAACTGGGACAGGCAGATCCTAGCTGCTGCTCTGGGTCAGGCACATGAGGGGCTTAAAGCTGATCGCTCTCCTGTAGCTCAAGAAAGTGCCCTGAACATTGAGCAAACTGCCTGTGAGGTCTCCCTTTCTGACCAGATGGTCTGTCTTGGGTCTATGAGCATCTCCCACACAGAGTTTCAGAAAGTAAAGGTTTCTGCAAGAAATAATGATTTTGCTGTGGTCACATTTTTCCAAAGGAAAAATACTTTTTGAGAAAGTCTGTGACACTGGATTTAGATGTGAATTTTGATCAGCCAGGGTCGGTTAATAGTAGCCATGAGCGTGGCTGCATGGAGCAACTGCCAGAAGCAGTGTCTATAGCTTCACGATGCCTTCTCTCCCTCTCAAAATGCTAACGGCCTCCCCAAAACCAGACACACTTTTTCATTTTGGATGGGCTATCATGAATGCTTAAGTACTGAGACATACAGAAGAGTAACTTCCTGCATCATATATATAACACACCAACATTTCTCCTTGAATTTTCTGCTTTACTTTCTGTGAAGTAGTGTATCATCATCATAGCCGACATTTCACCAAACGGAATACAAATCAGCTCACACTCTAGGCCTTGAAGTTGAGTGGGGCATTTGACTGCAACCCTAAAAATGCAGGGATGGTTAAACTTTTAATTTATTAAGTCCTGTGGTAGAGTAAAAACTGAGTAAGTATTTTGTTGTTGGCTAACCAAGCATCCTAATTTCCAGTGAATGAAAAAACCCCTGTATGTTAGAAGGGAGACATTTGAATAAGACATATAAAGCAGACTTTTCCACTCTTCCTTTGAACAGCATCTATTCCATGAATAACCCAAGTGAAATAAATGGGGGATTATTCTAGAGGAAGCTCCTATCAAACATTATAAAGTCTTCCACTGCCTTAAAAAGGCAATGTGCACACTTCTTTGTAATCATTGAAAAGCTTTCCTTAAAAAAATCACCCATAAAATAAAAACCAAACATGCCATATGATCATTTCCTATCAAATAGTAGGTGCATATTAACTAAATGACAATGTAAGAACTAAAAAGCAAACAAAGAGTGAGCACTTCATTAAAATTTCAGGAATGGCTCAGTGTTGTGAACATATGAAATAAATGATGGTAACTTCTGAACAGTACCGCTCCTAGCAAGAGGGCAGTAGCCATTTTGCAGCTTCCCAGAAATTTGCAGGTCTCGCATTTTGTCACTGACCAGGAATGACCGTCTGACACCAGCTATGCACCAGTTGCACAAAAGAAGTCCCAAATCCAGAGAAATGGTTGTTGCTTGTTGACATAGCAATGTGTAGTTGAATCGAAACCAATGTGTCACAAAACCAGATTTTCAGTAACAATTCCTCAAATGTTTATTTTCACCTTCAGACTTCTGGATCCATGTCCTACATTCATATCCCTTTCAGCAAAAGTAGGCTGCTTCCTCATCACTTCAAGCATTCCTGTTGATATCTGTCTTATCTCTCAGCAAAACTTTTGGCTACTGTGATGTCCTCCAATACCCCACTGCAGCCATTCCATGATACACGCTGAAGGAAGGCTACCCAGCTGCTTCAAACCTGCTTCTCCTTCCTCTCAGCCCCAGGGCCGTCCTATAGCTACAGGGAGAAAGCATCGCACCAACAACAGTAAAACACTGTTGCACCATTTCTGCAAGGCAAATGCATACACTTAAATTAAGTCAGTGAACAACAGGATATGAAACACGTGCAGCGTTATGTTTAAGACAGATAACAGGCAGGTGACATTCCCTTGCAGTGAAGCACACATCGCATCCATGGAGGGAGCAGGGCTGACATCGTTATGTCTGAAGTCACCCAATCTAAGAGTATTGGCCCAAGAAATAAAGCAACATTAGTCAGCCAGCTTCCATTACGAGAACTGAGACCAAAGCCAACGACCACTGCATCCATGGAAAAATCCCCACAGGATTCAGTTGGCCCCGGATCAGACCCAGGTTAAAAATTAATCCTTGCTTCTTCATTTAGAAAACAGACGAGCATTAGCAGCTTCATCCTATCAGTAGCATCTCCAGTGAGGTGCAAAGGAACCTTAATGAAAGCCTGTTGTAGAAGGCAATTATTTCCATCACACATTTTATAACCTCATATATAGCACTTCTGCTACCTTTCTTCTTTTGGAAATACAGTTCTTGTACACATCCTTAAAACAAATCAGCAGCTATTAAGACAACAAAGCAGAGTAATACCAATGTACAGAGAACAGCTTTTACAAAAATGCCCCAAATGCATTTTAGCCTCTTGTTAGGAATACACTGTTGGTTAAAAAACACAAAGAAGGAAAAAAAAGCTATAAACCAGTGATCTCAAACATGCTAAAACTATGCAGAGACACTGGCAGTTGCAAGCAAGTGATCAAACACTGGTGATAGGAAACATTTATAGCTCAAAAAATTTTTTTAATTTCCAAAATAATTAAGTTTTAGTATTTTTTACTGTTCTGTCATATGATTTGAACTTATAAAATACAAGTCCTCTAACATTAAAATACATCTGTGATTGCATAATAAACAGTACTAAGAAAATAATTATCTGACATGATTGCGGATAAAGACTCTGTACGTCTAGTGACTTTTATTCCTGTAGTACATTAAAACCCACAGGTACTCTACCATGATTCAGTCCTACAGGAATCAGTAACATCCACAAGACCATCTCAGAGGATGAGTTTTAAATTTACGCAAGAATTCAGGAATGCTGTACCTCTTAATGATCAGGGCAGGAGGTGCTGCCAGAACACATATAAATCAGGAATTCTTTACATAAATAAAATACTCTCAGGTTATTCATTTCAGTGATAAGCTGCATTTACACATTAGGCTGGGAAGAGGGAGGAAAGAAGGCGAAGCATCCCCCTGCTCAGAAATATCCGGCAGTCAGATATTAGTTTTCTATACCTTCTTCACTCGCAAAGGCAAATGTGCGCAGCGGGGTGAACGAGACCCAACAAGCCAGTCCTCCCCACCGCCACCACCTCGGCAGAAACCCTGCTCAGCCGCGCCACGCTCCTCTCCTTGCAAGGCTGTCAGGATGCGCGCTGTGCTCTTGCCACTGCATGGCGGTGCGGGAAGTCACAAGACAGTGACAGGACGTAGCTGCTCCAGCTGCGTTTCCAAGGCAATTCGTTCCTTGTGAACCTCCTGCAGGTGGGAGAGACGCGCTGTAATTTTTGGGATGCTCGCATGTGCCACACTGCTCCGGTGAAGAGCAGCCAGGCAAACCACCGCCATTGACTGGAGGGTCAGGGCTCTGCTGTTTAAGTAACCCTCCTTGCAGTCTCCCAGCACCATACCAATGCCACACGACCACCCCGCGCAGCCGACTACTGCCTCCTCCTGACAGCGGGGCAATACGGAGGCACAATCACTTGCTCAGGTGACCATGGAGAAGAGCAGTCATCCGCTGGCCAGCGGAATAGCTTGGGACGCAGTGAAGCTGGCTACAATTCGCCATTTTTACCAAAGAAAATCAGGTCATTTTGAAATCACATTTCCCTCAAAACTGCTTTTTGAGAATTTTTGGTTCACACAACCGACCTCTTTCCTTTTCGAAACGAACGGAACTTAGCCTTTCTAAGATGACGCAGGCTTTGCAATCTACCTCTTTGGCAGCTGTGGCAGGAAGATCATCAGTCTTGATCAGAAACTAATGGTGAAGGCTTTGGGGATTGCAATTTTGGGAAAGCCTCTCCTGGTCTTGAGGCTGCCCCTGCGTTGAGGGGCACCCGGTTCTTGCTGACCTCCCATCAAAGGGCTCCCAGGCCAGTGTGGGAGCCAGGCTGACCTCTGACTGCTCCGGGCTTTAGTACCCCATTTGGGCAGGCTCAGAGCCCCAGCACCGGAGCGCACACTCCCTGTGCCTCAGCGTAAGCTGTGCCTGAGGGGCACCCATCACGTCTTCTGGTCTCCGTAACAGCAGCAAAGCCCTGCTCCATCAGAAAGCTTCCAGGCAGCAATACCACTTGAAGGACAAGTTCGGTTTGCTGCTCTTTTGCGAACTTAGGCAAATCTCTCTGTCTTTCCGTGCTTCTTTCACCCTGCTGTAAAATACAGGTAACAGCATTGGCCTGCTTTGTGAAGGTCGGGGAGTTTAAGCATGTTGAAGATAGCGCATGGAAGCAAATAAGATCTGAGCCAAGGAATGACAGCAATGTACTGTCATTAAAAGCTTTCCTCTCCATGCTTATTTCGATTGCTGTCCTATATTTTGCTACAATTTCAGTACAGATCATCCACTCTGTATCTCTCTTGGGAGATCCTTGAAAAGCAGTTAAGAAATTATGTCAAGCAAAGTTGAACATGCCATCAAACTTTCATGTTGACTGAAGAAAAAGTGCAAATGGGGGTTCACCTCCCTTTCCAGACAAGTGGGTTCATAATATGCAAGGAAGAAAAAGCTGTAGCAGATGAAAAACTGAAGTCTGTACTACCTTTGGACTAAGACAACAGAAAAGTGAGAACTGAGAAGAAACCAGCCTCTTGAGAACAAGTCGGCAGACACTAAAATAGATGTTCACGTAAAGCAAGCTTTAGGCATCCATGTATACCAAATGCCTGACTCCAGGAGACAGTTATGTAGCACAACTGATCAGAAGACAAGCAAGGTACACTTGAGCTGCTCTTCTGCACTAGGTGACACCACATTCTCAAACTTTTCAGAAAGACAAAAGTTCACCCTTTAGACTTACTCTAACTGCCAGTGGAGCTGTAGGCCCATAGGTCATAAGTTTTCCCAGAAAGCCTCATCCTACCCACACAGACAGTATAGTTATTCCCTTCCAGAAAGCAGGAAGTAATGCAGTAGGTCTCATGTGGGAGGATGAACAAGATTCTCTGCTGGTGGTGAACATAACTGATCGCAGGGAGCTTTGTCACCAATTTTCAATGCATTCCTTACCTTCAGCTGCTGCTGGAGCTCACTGTTCAACCTGGCGAGCACAGCATTGGCTTCTTTGTTTTTTCGTATAGCAGTCTGAATAGCCCGTTTCTGCTTGGAAGACTGTCTGCCAGACAGATAAATACAAAACATTTCAGTTAAGAGCCTCAACAGTGGCTGATGCCAGAAGACCAGCCATCCATTTTGTGCATCTGTACTCTATACGCACTGGACTACACTTCAAAAACTAGGTACAAACTACAGATTTAAGAGAAGAAAAAGGTAACACTGAAATGAGATGGCTGAACCAGGTGCACTACTTGAAAGTAGAATGGTCACACTTGTTAACCCGAATGACAGAAACATTTTAGGCTGTCTCAATTATTTCAAAACCACTGCATTCTGATTCATCTTGAGAATAATCCCTGCATAGTTGTGCTTATTGCAGCATCTATACATAAGCTGTTTTCAGACACTTGCAGAGTTTAAGGACTCAGGAGTGGTTAACAGAAAATACAAAAATAATTCTATGCGGAAAGAAAGGACAACTGCATGAAAATACTGTCTCAGATTTTTTGGGGCACTGCTGATTCTGATGTTTCTTGACTTCAAAAATTCATCTTTCATTCAAAGCAGTCATTTCCACCAAAACCATCTGATGTCACAAACAGGAACAGGTAGATGGCTTATGGACTTATCTCTTTTGCCGCTTAAATAAAAGATTTCTTTCCTATTATTATTATCACTCTATAGCCCATGGTAACTGATCTGGAGGAAATTACAGGTAGGCAGACCGGTACAAAAAGAGAGAGCTCTGTACATAAGGACCAACCTATTCCAAGAAACAGGTAACAACAGGAAAAAGGAAAGAAAATATAGAAAATACTGGCTGAATAACCAAGCCCTTTTCCAAATAGATTATTTTAAAGTTTTACATGAGGCATCAAGGGCTCTTTAATGACAAATTTGATCTAAAACAGATGCCCTATTTAAATAAGGCCCATACTGGTACACAGTCCCCATTAGCTCTTTTCTCTTAACAGAGCTGATGGCACTGATCTTTGCAACAGAATCTGTTTCGCAGCACAAACAGGTCTTTATGCTGTTATCTTCCAGTGAACTGTCAGTTTCCTGCTTCGCTCTTTTGCTTCAAACTACTCTCCATAGGCTATAAAGTAATAATGACAGGAAAAAATAAAAAACAGGACGATATACCTCTGTGGTCATTTAAACATTTTAGGAGAGAGATAGACAAGACAGGATTAACTTGAGATGCTAACAAATGCTGCTATCTTTCTTTGAACCGCTATGGAATATGCACTCCCAAAGCACAAAATAGCACTTTAAGGGCATCCTGGGAGTCTTATTACTTATCATAATCTCCAATTATGCAGCACAGATTCAGCCTACTGATAAACAGTTTGCCAAGAACCACTCAACTGATTTGGGCAGCTTGGTTTTGTTTCAGACTGAATCAGATGTCTTTGCAAGGCTTTGGGTGAAGGTAGGCTATAATGTTTGCACACTGTTTCAGTTGAGGGAGATCTATAGATCCAATAGGGCCTCAAGTGCCTTTGCTTACCATTTGTACAGCCCCTTCTCCACTGCTATTAAATAAATATATAGTGAAATGCCTACAAGTCTTTGTTGCCAACAGCTTCAACAGCCATATTTATGAGAGCAAACAAAACATGCTGGGTTTGGCAATTATCAGATTATCACAAGTGGTCTATGGCTCAGCTCATACCAGTGGCGAGCTCATTAGCAACCTGCCTTGCGATGAAGAAGTATCACAAAGATATGACCAAGGTCAAGCATTTCATGACTCAATTTCCTGGGCATTTATCTGGTCATATCTGTCCACATGAATGAACAAAATTCCAGAAGCTATGGGAAAGGCAAAAACACACACCCACAGAGCTAAAAGGAGATGTGTTAGAGATGCTGGCTGAACAGCTTGGCTTGCTCTTCAGACATGTCTACCAGATAGAGAGGTCAGACACCTCTGAAGAGGCTATCAATCAAATATTACCAACTTATACAGTCACTACAGACTTAGTCTGCATTTGAGAAGACAGATGTAGATCTCAGAGACCTGTATCTTGTGAAGCATTTTCAAACCCAGAACTATTAAGCACAACATTATGCAAAGAGCAAATCCTGCCACATCAGATCTCATGGTGCAGTTTGGCATGCTTGGTACAGGTTTTTACTTTTGGACTGGGAGGTGAGGCTTGACTGTTGGCAGGGAAGAAGTCACATTTATAGTGGGAGAAAGCTCTGGGGTCTCCAAGCCCTGCGCCTCCGTCCGGAGCTTCCTGCGGGTGGGTTTGGAGGGCGGCTGAGCAAGAACAACCTCCTGCAAGGGAGAAGAACAGCAACATTAGGTCAGGCCATATGCATCCCATCATTAGGCTGGGGAATACTTGTGACACAGAAATTGCTGACAGCTGGCCTAAGATTTCATAATTTAAAGTGGTACAGAGCTTAATTTAAATTTGGTAATAGCCTCTCAGGTTTCTGACTTTGAAAAAAGGAACAATAACTCCTGCAACCCCTTAACGAGTGAAATGATTATACTGGTGTTTTGTCTTCATCTGGATGACAGGCTCTTCAGAACTGGATTGTATAGCTCTGTGTACATTTGGGGGGGGGCGGGGTGTGGAGGGAGGGTTATAAATAGATATACTAGCCCCCAGTTGACCCAAAAGCATTAAAACCAAAACAAGACTTATTTTCAGTTATGCTCAGTTGCTAAGAGTCAATAATCAAGCACTTGCATCCCAACTTACTACCTCACTCATCTGGCATGGAGTCTCTTCCTTCTCTCCCTCCTCTCTTAAATGAAGCAACACTGAAAACAGCTTAGAAAGACAAATGTATAAAATAATCCATGCAAAATTAACATGTTGAAAGTGTAGGAGGCCAGTTATTTCTCTTGATAAGTTACATCACAGAAATAGTCTGGTTTGCAAGTAAAACAAAGTCTTGGATTTTTATGACTTCAGTGGTAAGAAGTGTTTTCATTATTTTGAATTAAGACATCCTTTCTTTTGTAATGAGAAGTAGTTTTAATGCCTTATAGCTGTTTTAAATCTGAAATATAAATATATCCTTTTCAGTGTATTTTATTATTAGATCTCTTTTACAAGGTATATAACTATTACCATCCCATTTCATGAATGAGAAAGCTAAGACTCAAAAAGATGAAGTGACTTGACAAAGGTTATACATTTAGTGTCACAATCAAGACCAGAGACCAAATTTTATTATCACTTGCCCAGTGCACATTTTACTGGGCCAAACTATCTTCCTTACTATGTTTTGGCTAAATGTTAATAAAATAAGGAAAAAATTAAATGAGGAAGCATTTCATGACCCAGCAATCATAAGAAAAAAACCCAACACTGCAGTAAGCAGCCTGACTCAGCAGAAGAGACTACAAGAGATACAGAATGAAACCCAACATAAAACCATCAATAATTAGTATTAGAGGGATTACAATTATAAGAGGAATTAGCATTATAAGGAAACAGGGGGTTTCAACATTAAAAAACAGTTCTACCATTACTAAAATAAAAAAATCTAAAAATATTATGAGATCTTTTGATCACAATGTCAGCACTGCACAGATCCCGGGTAATACTGCGCTCTGAAATCCTATGCATATGTGCAGCTCCCTGCAAACACATGACGTATGGCAAGAGAGGAACTTGCGTATGCCTTCTACAACTATAAACTGGTGGGTTGCCAAATGCGCAATCCCAGCCTACCTAAAACTGCCAAACCCCTACCAAATCCATAGGATAAAGCCCTCTTCCATTTCAAACGCAATACTGGAAGAAATGATCCAATACCTAAAAGCAGAGCCCTCCACAGGGGCTCTTTGGCTGGCTGCTGTTGCACCAGGCTTTGGAAGGTGGGTCAGCACCGTGCCGACACCTCCCACACCCCACAGCCTGGGCCTTCTCTGTATTTTAGGGATCTAGGTGGGACGAAGGCAAGCGTGAGATAGGTGGACCACAAGGATTTAATTTCTCCTGCAGGGCTGCAAAGCAGAGCAAGAAGTGGGGCCAGGCTAGAAGTAGCATGTAGCGAGCACAAGCGGAGCAAGGACCTGCCCGGCAAGCCCTATCACATGTAGGAAATTACACCAGACATCTGTCTGTGCCCCTTGTTAGGGTAAGAAGCATGATGATGCTCCCTGGGCAAGGTACATACTACATACAGCACCTGCCAACAGTTCTTGTTTGGGCTGAGCAAACATCTTACAGGTGCTCCCTGGCTGCAGGAGGGGCCGGAGGGGGGAGGATCTGCATTTGCCCCCTGTCAAAACATGTTCTGGCTGGGGCTGGTGGAAGGAGGCGGTGGGAGCGTAACCAGGAGTGGGGAAATGCTCACCAGCCACTGCTAAGGCCACTCCATCCCTAAGCAAGGCCCTTTGAAGAGTGCCATTGCAATTTCAGTGCTTACTTTATCCAAATGATATGTTTGTACAAAAACATGTTAGAAGCTGCACATCTTGAGCAAATCTCTCCCAGTCTATGTACATTTACTGGCAGATCCTGACCTCTAGCAAACAGGTGTGTTTACATCAAAACCGAATCCTCAATAACTGGAAGTAAGAAGTACGTCACAATTTGGAAGTATTACAGCGAGAAGGGGTCGAGTAAAATCAAACTCTTTTTTGTATTCCCTAAGGCTCCACAAGCTCCTATTGATTTGAAACAAATGGCAAGCTGCCTCTCTTAAAGCACGTGCATCAATGTGTATGTACTAAGAGCTTTCTTAATGATTTATCTGAGCTGATCCTGGTTCTCTCTAGCGCCTTGACCTCCAGAGAAGGTAAACGTGTAAAAACGTAACTCCAACCCTCCATTTAATTGCTTTAAAACTTAAAACAACCACATTTGTTGATGAAGGCAAATCACTCCGCAATGACACAATGTGCGCAGGTCTCACCTTCTTTGCTGCACTGTTTTCTTCTGCCTGCGATGGGGGTCTATTCGTCTGAGGATGTAATTCAACCTCAGATGGTTGCTCTGTCTGCAACAACAAATCAGTCATTGCTACACCAGAAAACAACTAGCGCTCACATACAATGAAGCCAATGAAAGGAAACGTTATACAGAAAAGAAAAGTTACTTTAACAATTCAACAGTAAGGGAAATGGAGATCTAGGGTGACAGCTGAATGGATGACATACGCCTTTTGCAGATTTTTAATGGAAATAGTTTTCTTGCATTTTATTGTGCTAGTAAAACAAGAGAAAAGTTTTTCTGTGAAGCATTAGGAACCATGTCTCAATGTAAATAACCTAGTACCCAGAATTTCTTCTAGAGTTACCCTTATGGCCTAAATACTCAGAGAAAGACTAAGGGGGGTGGATAAAAGCTAGAAGGATCTTCGATGCACCCTGTCATCTTATCTCCTGAAACCGATGAAAATTCATTGGCGTAAACTTCTGTCTTTGAAGTTTGCAAGGCTGGAGCGAGAAAGGCTGAATTATACCAAAAATTCCAGTAAAGTTACTGAAAACACAAGTCATAAAAGAAGCCAAATAAATCTTCCCTCCTCCCTTCTCACATTTCAAACAGAAACCAAGCTGAACGCTCGCCACACAGGTCTACACCAGCAAAGCAGAACACCCTCCCCCCAGCATATCTGACTGAGCAGCAAATTAAAACAGAGAGTTAATCCCTTGCTTTGCCTCTCCTGAAATCTTCCCACATCTTTCAGTTTGCTTCACCAGGACAGGGCACAGCACACTGACCAGGGGAGGGCAGCAGAATTTGGAGCTGCCTGTCCCTGGGCACACAGCAGCAAGCCTGGAACGAACGCGGTGTCCAGAAGGTACGGGCTGGCTCTCCCAGAGGGGGAAGGCAGGCAGGAGCAGGAGGCTGAGGGCACATCGCGCGGGCAGACAGCATCTCCTCCTCCTTCCCAACTTCTGCCAAGTTGGAGCCATGCTGACAACGGCCCCCAGGCAGGAGAGGTGACCTGCCATCCTGCTCCCTCCTCAAAAAAGGCTCATTTCTATGCAGGTGAAAGCTTGCATTTAAAACCAAGTTCAAGGCAAACCTCAGTCTTTCAAGGGGCCAGGATTTTAGCCATAACAACAACAATAACCTGTCGCACACTGATGAACTTAATTCGCTGTTGCCAAGAGGTTTCTGCATAGGCCCATCAAGCTCTGTAGCAGTCACAAGCTTCCCAGTGCTTAACCATAAGTTAAAGAAAAATGACAGAAAGCATAGAATTTCATATATTTAAAAAGGAGGGACTTTTTCATACCACTTCCATAACAGACACAGTAAGAGCCGTACAGAAAGAGGCAGGGGGAACATGGCTCTGTCAGGTTACTGCTGTTCTCCAACTGTATGGTGTCAAACATATGCGCAAAGGAGGGAGATTTGGGATCTTCTCTTAAAACGCATGTGAAATTCCTTGGGGGAGGAAGAAAAGGTGGTTTGGCTGACAAGATTTCTCTGCCCCCCTCTTCTAAGTGTGCTACATCTGTAGTGTTATCTGATGATTAAAACCCCCCCCCCAACAACTCACCCTGTAATTTTCCAGTATTTGAATATTAATATCTTAAATATTAGGATTTTAATAACTAATGGATACTAACATTTGAATTCTGGAAACCTTTTCATGGGTTGAAGTGCTTCTTCTGTAACTATAGATTCCTGGTGCAAATAGGAGAGTGAAATGGAAAAAGCAATCTTTTTTTCTGTCTACAAAAAAATTAAAGACCTCTAGAAGTCCATTTAACACAACAGAGCATTTCTTCATCAGCAAGCTGAATAACCCATAACCTCCCTGATTTCTACAACCATTTTTTATATATTTGAAAGAAATGAAGGCTCTAAGCACTGGTAACAGTAGCCTGGCAAAGTCCATGAGGCTTTCATGAATGATTTGGGGATAGCAAAGCTCAAAGACCCAACAGAGCCACAGTATAAATGTGGCCCCAAACCACATCACTTTGACAAATCATTCATTTAGGGACAGCAAGAGTAAACACAGTCTTTCAGAGAGCCACGTAATTCGCATACTATGTACTCCTCATGGTATAGCTTTGCTGCACAACACAGAGCAATGACAGAGGTATACGAGAGCCAACTCCTAACGACCTTTCTTGGACAGGGAGCACTAGGTATCTCCCTAACCTGGCCAGGAGGGCAGTCTCTGGTGCTCACACTCTTGTTGGAGTCTATACTAAACCTTGCATCAAAAGCAAGAATATATTAGCTTATTCCACAGAATGAAAAAGAAAGGAGACCAACCCCGTGTTATTTATGTAGAGATAAAATGCAGCTTTTTAAGAACTGAGGTGTTCAAACAGTATAGAAGTCACTAAATAGACTGGTACTCTACAATGTCAATTGCAAATAAACAGGAAAATTGAAATCACAGTAAGATAAAGGACCTGGAGGGGGGAAAAAAACCCACCCCAACCTTTTGCAGACTTCCCCCCCCCCTTTTTTTTTAACAGTCTCATTGCAGGAGAATACTGTTTTAAACTGAAGGGAACTGAAAAGGGGGAAAAAAGGTAAACTTTGTGTTCTGGTGGAAGCAAATATAAATTGGAGTGCTGAACCCAAAAAAGGTAAGATTTCAAAATTTCCAACAGTTTGACATCACAGTTCCTACTGATGCAAGACACGTTTTTGCTAGCTGCGTGCTGTGACATGGCTGTCAGCCTAACAGCTGTGGTACCTGCTGACTGAGGCTGGGCCACTGTGCTGGCCGCTCCTCCCTGCTGCCAGGAGGTGAGGATGGCAAAGCTCAGCAGCCAGCGGGGGAGGGAGGGGGGAAAAAAAAAAAAAAAAGGTACCCTTAAAAAAAAAAAAAAAAAAAGAACTAGTTCTGGGATGCAGCTCATGCATAATGAATAAAACTAAGTGACTGCCATGTCCATAAAGTGCCACCTAGTGGCATGTGGGACAGGCCATTTCTGAACGCTTTGCTTAAAGAAGAGTCCCAAAAAAATAGCTGCCTGCATGATTCAGAGCCTGCAGACTGAGCCTGCCCCACAGGGTGGGCAGACAGCGGGGCTGGATATGGTAAACTTCAGCTCTTTGGAGAGTCTCCTTTCCCTCTCATGCAGAAGCCAGGTCTACACATTAATGATCTGCCGTACAAGCTAAAAGTTCTCCCCTACAAAAGATCTCCATTCCTCAGAGTGATGTGCCTCTGACACAAGTGCCCCAGCATAAAATAAATCAGTATGCTGTTGCAGGGGATTTTGTTCAGGGACAGACAGCATTTAACACAGGCAAAAATCTTTTGTTAACTGCAACGCACATCAATGCAAAGATCCAGCTAACCCAACAAAGTGCTCCAGGCAGGGCCTGAGAGGCTTTACAAATACATTTGCCAGCTGATGTCCCTCCACATGGGCCCCACACAGATTTTAAAAGAAAAATAACTTCTGCTTTTTCTTTTACCAGAGGGATTCTTCACAGATTTCCTTCCCTTCACTGATTTGGATGTGGGGTGAAAGCCAGTCCCTGTAGCCTTCCAATCGTGGGCACAGTGAGACTGGCTCCAGGATACTCCAGTCCAAGCTCCTATAGTGGAGTGTAAGGAAAAGGTGATCCATCAGGAGCAGGTGACGTGGCTTCCCTTTAGTTCTTCATTGTTTTTATACCATGCTTAGTGTAGCCTTTGGGCAACTCATTTCTCATTCGGAAACACAGCAATAAACTGCCTCCCTCCATCACAGCAATAAATGCCTTAAAATTTTCCCAGATCTTGGAAACTTCTTACCATTATATTAGGGTTTAAAATTCTTCACCACTGGTTTATAAACTTGAAAGATTATACATTAGGCACTAGGGTCTTCCAAAGGAAAATTCCGTTATAGTAGTGTAAAAGTGTTTCAATGGAAGTGTCTCACACCCACAGAATAGAGTAAGCTGCTGACATAGGCAGTGCTGCTGTGCAGGCTGGTATGGCTGGGTCCACATCCAGGGTTACAGTAGATGGGCAAAGAATACCCTGCTCATGTGCACTACCAGCACTGCAAAAGAGTTTGCAAACCAGGCCTAAGAGTATGTTGATTTGGGGAAGAAGAGTAAGTGACCACAGAAAAGAGCAAGACAGTGTCCTATTCCAAATCTCCTGAAGAGCTTCTCTTTGCAAAGACCAAAGTCCAGTTATTAACACACAGCATCTCCTTTTTGCCCAGCACAGTCTTGTATTTTCTAGGAATAGCCGTACCCTCCTCATTCTTCCTGGAAGAAGATAGAACTGGCTAACAGTTTCTGTACAACGGCCGCAGCCAGAGACCAACCTGTGGCCTAAGGCCGATATTGAGCATTAGGAAAGATAATTCCTCATCGTAAAGGAGAGCATTAGGAATCACAAATGCTCATTATTTCACTGCATGTTCCTTGACCAGCCATTCATAATCTCCTCACTGCTCCATGTGACAATACTTAGCAGTACCTTTCTAAAAGAATATGTAACGCTCACTTAAGCACCAAGTGCTTCGAAAGCCTCAGATGAAAGATTTTCATAACTGTAAGAGAACGCATTACCTTAACAACTGGTTCTTTGCTTACATTTCCAGTTCTTTTGCTTTGCAATGCTGTATTATACGTAGATTTCACACCCACTTTTCAAGACAATCCATAACTGATCTTCCAGAACAGAAGGTCTACGCGGAGCTTTCATATTTCTGTTACCTGAGAGCCTTTTTGCAAGAGGTGAAGTATATATTCAATCTTTCCCACAATTCAATCTCGCCCACACTTACGCTCCAGGCTAACTTTATACATGGAAATAGTCCCATTGCATTCAATGGCACTACTCACAGAAATGAAATTATCTTTATGCATTCACTGGAATAGCCCATAATCATTACCTATACAGTGCCACTGCTTAGCTTAGCAAAAAAGTATTGAGAACAACTTATCTGAAAGTAAAAGTAGGGTACTAAATATGCTTAACGCTCAGTATGTGCCCATTGCAATCTTCTATCATCTCTACGTTAAGTTCATTTTAAGAGGTATTTTGCTCCTTTCTAAACATTATATTTTTGTGCTTAATGCCAATTTCTAAGAAGTCAAGATGTCTCAGTTCCAGTTTCTGTGAGTCTTGTGAATCCCACACTGAATCATCAATTCTTTTTATTGCTTGTTACCGAAACTGAAAATGGTAAAACAGAAAGAAAACCCATAGGGATGCAAATGCAACAAGCTGCCAGGGTCTTACTGTGCTGCCTGCTTTCTCAGTGCTGTGCAGCCCTGAAGTTTTGATAAGCTTTTTCTTTCCCTGAGCTATCTGAGGGCTGGTGATAAGGCTGAGGAAAAAGGCAGTAAATACAAACAAATTGCTGTAATGTTCAGCCCATTCCCAAGGAAAGAATAGGACACAGATGGAGGCATTAACAATCTGTTTTAGTACTCCACTTCCACAAAACCAGATTAACGTAAGCTAGAAAGGCGTATGTACATTCCACTAGAGATATAGGCATTGGATTCTTAGCTTTTTTTGTTGTTTTTACGAGAAATGTGAAGACAAATTAAAAAATTATTACAACACATTTTAATTAAGATACTCGCCCTTCTTCCACTCTCCCAGAAACCTCTTTAGAAAGGATTTTATGGCATCCATCAACTACCCCCCAAATTCAATTTTAACTGTGCTACTTTTCACCACTTCTTAAACTGTAATTTATTTTGTCTGGCTGTTTTAGATTTAATATATAATTTTCCTGAGAGGAAGATAATCCACTTGTATTATATTAAAGCAGCAGATGGCAAAATCTTACATGTTATAGAAGACTTTCAGTTTTATTACAGTTACAGGTTTCTTCAGTACCTATTGCTCTGATTATACAACATACGTTATTCTGCAGCCAAAACTGCGGAGATGATAAAAAACCCCCTAACTTCTTCTTGCACAGTGGTTGTAAATGCAAGCTTTAAAAGTATTCCTTTGGTTTAATACAAAATGGTTGTCTGGGAGAATACCATCATGTATACAAATACCAAGCTGCCAAAAGCAAAAGCTTCACTTTTTCTTTTTGGTAATTTTTATTTCTATAACAAAAAAGTTCCTTCCTGTAAAAAACTCCAGGTGTCCTGCCAGCACTTGACATTCCTCATGGCATTTTACAGAGTAAGGCAGCGCCTCAGTTGGCTGAATATTTTCTCCAACCAACCTCGTAACAGAGATAAGCAGACCCTACGTCAGCCTCTGTATCTCGGCTTTACCCAAAGAGGCTGGCAGTGGGGGGACCCCCAGACGAGCTCCTGGCACTGACCCTGCACGTGGCCATCCTGCTCAGGAGGCCGAGAGGTCTCAGCAGGACAGACGGGAGCCCTTCCCACCTCCTGGCCTCGGCACCACCGATCAGCGTGGGCACACGTCATCGACAGTTACAGACCCAGCCCGAGCGTACCCCATGCTCGTGGCTCTCCATGGATTCAGCAGAACTTGGAGGCACACTAGTAGAGACAACTTGAACTGGGTCCCAGCTTTCACTTGCAATTCTGGATGATGAATGGCCAGAAAGCTTCAAGGAATTACGAAGTATCAAGTAACATTTGGAGAGCAGAACATCTGATACGTGAAAAAGAATAATACCTTCGCTTTCCAACACCACCAGGTGCCTGTGACTGGGCAGGGCGACCCACCCATCATCCCTTGCAGCACTTTGTTTCCATGATTTTGCCAAATCTGTAACATCCAATGGTAATGATGGCCACTAAACTGAAAGCCTAATTCTGAACTCGCATAACACGGTGAGATTTTAATCTTCAGAGCTGCACTGTGCTTGGGATACTTCAATTTGATAATGTTACCAGCTGCCTACCTACTCCGCTTCACTTGGACACTTCGCCTTCGCTCGTAATTTTATCAGTGCCTGTCAAAACTGCCAGCATGGAACCAGTGGGAAAACCAGGTCCCAAGGTCTCCAGAAATAAAAGTCCAGCACAAACTAGTGTGAATTTACAAAACCAACAGGCTTAAAATTTAGACTCTGGGAAAAGAGACTAGGAACATCAGTTTTTTCAGCCAAGATATACAGGGTTTTCTTCCAGTCCCACTGTTTTCAAATCCCCTTATACAGCACTGGCAGGATTGAAGATATGCCTTCATTACTGGACAGGAAGGTACTGAAATAGAGTAATTTAAATAAAGGAAAATTGATCTAATTGGGCAACGTTGCAGATAGTGAGCTGATGTTGGATAAAATCCCAAAGTTATATTTGCTCTTCAGTGTTCATCCGTAATTCCTATTAATATAAATATGTTACTAAATCTCCCACAGTAAGCAGCTGTGGTAAATGACTTCTGTAGGCTTAAAAGCCAACAGTAATAAAGTATTATTTTGTTTTCTATGAAAAAAAATAACAACAGAGGCTTATATGAGATGTGCATACACATGTTTGGTTCCAGTGGAGTGTTATTCATGAGCACCCAAAGTTATTTCCTATCTGAAATCTGTGCCACTGCAAATCAGCTACATAGCTATTGCCTTCCTGTTGTGATTCTTACAGGCTCCAAGTTACATAAATTTGCTGTGTACAGCCCTGGGTCTGCACAAAAATTTTGGGGCCACCTTTATGCCATTTCTCCTTGATGACTTAAGTTTACCGTTAAGTTAGGAACACAAGATCAGGAAAAATTACCCGAGCCACTGTATCCAGTCCTCTACAAGCCCAGTTAAAAACACAGCAGGTATTTCAACAAGCTACAGCTTATCTGTTCTATATGCCATCACTCGGGGTGGGGCTGATGATGATGGGGATGACACCAAAAACCCTAAAAACTTAAAAACAAACAAACAAGTTAAAAAAAAAAAGTGGAAAAGCCATAACTACAGCATGTCACGGGAAGTGAGCAGGAGAGGTAAGGAACTGCCAGTGTCTTAAGTCTGTATAAGAGCTTGCAGCATGTTAAATATTTATGGTCGAAAGAAATAGGGAAACTGATACAGAAAAAATTATCCTTAAATCCAAGCAGCTACTGCAGACTTGCTAAGTGTGAGATGTGCTACTAGGGATTACAGAAGGTGTCAGTGAAGTTACACACAGATATATACACAGTAGTAAAAGGAAAACACTTCAAAATAACCTATTATCCAAAACAAAACTCTAGTCTTTGTATAAGCCTGTTTCCATACATAATCTTTCCAAGTGCCCTTTATAGAATTTAGGCAAAACTTGAATTACTTTCTTTTTTTAATACGAAAGCAACATGAATTGAGGGTGCTAATAAAGCATTTCATACTGCATTCCACAATGTCTTACTGGAAACATCAATTCAAAATGGCTTGCAGTGCAGAGATACAGGCTGGAATTTGGGTTAAAAGATCATAAATTGGAGATAATGGTGTATCCACATTATGTAAACTTGTCTTTTGTCCATCTTTACTTATTAAATTCATTTACAGTCACCACAGAGACCTCAGATGGAAGCACCACTGCATCAAAGAAATGTCTGGTGAAAGCTCTGAGGAAAACTTGGGTACAGTTCATGGACTGATATGAAGTCAACACAATGCTGACTTTGGTGGTGGAAAAAAATCCTGAGGAAATAAAGCCACCATAGCCTTTTAGAGGCCATCAAGAAGAAAGAAACACAGGTTAATCCACCAACTCTAAAACCCATTGTAGAGGAAAGAAGAGATGCAGCTGCACCTGTAAAGATGTCTGTCTACCCACCACCAGAGGTGTGGAATGGCATGGGCTAGCAGCAGCAATCCAGAGCAGAGCAGCCAGCCCCGCTGCTATTTCCCCACGAACCAGCCAAGTCCTCGCAGGATCCCAAGACTCGAACCTCCCACAGTAAGCCTGTGCATCCACTGAGCTCTGGAGTCAGAGCTCGTACTACTGTGGCCTTAAGTTGGACCTTGCCCTATGCTTACCCACCCAGTGATACAGTCCTGCTCCCTCATTATTCAGCTGACTGCACTATGGAGGCAGAGTTGGACATGGATATAATTTAATAAGTTTGTGGTATGACTAGAGATGTTTGGCACACTCTGAATAACCAGTGTTCCAGTAACTTACTGAGCTTGATTACCTTGGAGGTTCTGACAGGAAAAATAATGTTTTCCTAAAGGTTGAAGCAAATTCTACTAAAAACATCAGCAACCCAGGACCAAAGTCAAGATGCCATTTCTATATTGCTATTGATTAAGCTCACAGAAGGACTTCAGCTCCACTGAAATGTAATACCTACCCCTTGGTACCTCTCTTTTATGCACTTTGGCCTTTACATCCCATGAGCCCTTTAATCTCCCTCTAAAGAGCCAACTGGTTCAGGCTGCTTCTCAGCCATCCATAGAAAACTGTAGTCCTCAGAAGAAATGATTTCCCTCTCCTCCTCCATCAACTGATTTCCAAAGCTGAGCCAGAATAATCACACTACGAGCATACTTATATGGTGCACAGCCACCTGGAATATGTGGGGTTTGCTTCATTTCCAAGCTACATTTGTCATTCACAGCGCTTAACTGCAGGCATACAGCAAAATGTTTAGGCAATAAAAAAGGGTTTTCAATAACATTGTTGAAAAATAAGTTAAAACAGAAATTTAAGGAGAGTTTGGTAAATCTTGAAGCAGGAAAAAGCTGAATGTGTCATTTCAGCATCATGGCTTTTCTTCAGTTCTTGATCTTGCCTCAGATTTGAAAGCAGATCCCTCCCTCCAACTTCTTCATGCTCTTTAAATCAAGGGCCCCACTGGACTAATGTAATCCATGTGCTTACTATTGCTTACATGCTATTCGTAAGGGTCAGCTCAGCTGAATTATGACTGCCTCACACATACTTCCCTACTGTCTGTTACCTTTATCACAGAAAGGCACGCTTAGAGATAAAATAAACAATGTGACAAACGTGAAGTTTATTATGTTTTCAAGAACCGGTTTTATGTACATTTTTGCTAGATGACCTAACAAGAATATTTTGATGATATATTTGATTAATTATCTTTAAAAATCATCAGAAATAAATTAAGTAAATGTAAGTGATGCATGTAAGCAAAGCATCTGCTATATATTCATTAATGAGTAGACACAGAAGCCACATTTTTTTTTTCCTTTCAGAAACCAGACTTTTGTATAAGAGAGGATTGGATCAAGAATTTCACATGAGAATCTTCTTATCATTTTAGAAAGGTCCTATATTCTGCATATCCCAGTGTAAGATGAGCAGTTGGTTCAGTAGTTGTGATGTGGTAAGGAAGCTGCTAGACATGCATAAATAAATTAACACCTCTCCTCACTGCCCTACTATGGAAATGCAATCTATCATAGGACATGAAAATGAACAATTAGCAGAACCTTGCTTGAAAACAATGCTTTTTTCCCCTAAGAACAGGATTTGTTGTATTTACTGCTTTTCCAGATGGCACCTAGAAGGCTTGCAAGCCTGAGCAGTGGCAGGAGGGCCAGCATGGACTGCAGCAGCAGCTGCTCCAGGCACAGGGCAGGGAGGCAGGGAGCTGTGGGACAGAGGGAAGCCAGAGGGAAACACTGCTCTCCAGGAGTGTTAGACAAAGCAGGAATGCGATGGGTGCGCTAAGGAGCATGCGGTGTTAGCAGTATGGCTAATGCCATACTGACTTGGGGGAAGCATGCGAGCTCAAACCAGAATGCTCTACAGTCCTCAAGGTAGAAACTACCTGCACTCAGATGCTAAAAAGGGCTGGGCGAGGAAGAGAGCAACAAGCCTTTTATCATTTCTATCATAAGCACTGTGCAGCAGGAGGTGTTCGATAGCAGACTCTTAAGAGTAGGTCCAAAACTCAAGTGAGGACTGTTTCTGGCCCAAGAAAGGTGTCTCACCAAGCTGTTATATGCAGTGGGCTGTTAGATCTCCTGTGGACTTGTTTTCTATTACACACTTCACCTAAAAGAGTTAATATGAAGCTTACTGCTGCCTAAGACTTAACAGAGCCAACAACATAAAAAGAACAAGACGCTGATCTTCCATCATCTCCTAAAACATGAAGTGCAGATACGCATGATTTAGTCAATTTGCATTGTGCTGTGGTCATGTGATGCTCTAAAAGCAAACAAACAAAAACTCATCCTAAAAGCAAAACAAAAGCACACCACTAATGGTTTGAAACTTAATAACATAACTGACATGGCATTTGCTTCCTTTCAGCACTGTTTTTTAAACCTATGGGTGAAATACACTCTTACATGCTGTGGCTCCCTTAGCAGATGCCCTCTGAGCATTTGAAGCTTGAGAAGCAAATAGCAGGTATCAAGCCCATGCCTTTCAGGCATGAAACTCTTCTTAGTAGACTCACCTTACCAGCCTTTAATTTACAGTTTTGTCTAGTGGCTGCATGTCAGCTCCACTACAAAGAGATTTAATTAGTCTGTAATTTGACACTGCAACACATGGACTAGACAGACCAATGAAGAAGGACATGTATGGAACTGCAGAGCAAACTGCAGCTTTGCATTAACTTGGAAGCAAGAACAACTGCCATGTCCAAGCCAACTTGTGCTAACCACTGCAGCAGTAACATAAATAAGCAAATAATACACAGCAAAGGGCTAGACCTTTGTCCATACCTGAGATACAGAAGGTCGAGGGGGCAGTGCAGGCGGTGGTGGGGGCAGCCAGCCAGACCTCACAGCTGAACAGTGAGAAAAGAAGATAAAAAAAACAAACCAAACAAAACCACATTAATGTAATTCCAAATAAAACCAGAATTAATTTCCATGCTTATTTCTAGTGAAGAAGCAGTATTCAACATTTTAATGACAGAAACCAAACTTGATCTTTAATAAGCAAAACCTTGTTTGAAATAACTTCATGAGTAGTGATTGAGTTGTGATTTAATTGCTGTAAAAACCCACAACGTTATGATAAAAAACAGAGATGGAAGCCAGTCAGCCACAAAAGCTGTAGCTAAAGCAATCCAATTCTAGTTAAAGAATGCCAGAAACAGGGTCTACTTGTCCTTGGGATTTTGCTCTTTGTCATTAACATTATTGCCTTTTAAAAAAAGTGATGCTTTAGCATCCAATGTAGACATTAGCATTCACTCCAGATAAAACACACTATTGTGAGGGAGTGCAGCCTTAAAAAAGAAAACATCTGCCATGGAATTAATAGGACAAAAGCCTAAATGGACCAAAAATAAATCCATTTCTTTGGCTTTATGTTTTGTATTTGCATGTTATTACTCATTGGAGGTATTTTGGAGGGAAGAGGAGAAGCAAGAGGAGGAAGACAAATCTTAATGGTTAGTTCAGGTCCCTTTAACATAATGCAATGTCAGCTTTTAGTTTGAGCCAGCACAAAGGGAGAGTAACAATCCGGTAGGTCCAGCTACTGTATTTCTCAGTTTCCTTAAAATACCTAAAACCCATCATGAGACAAAACTACAGGACAAATTATGGCTTCCAAAGGCTGCTGCAGAAAGGAGGACTAGACTAGCACAGACACCAACCAGGACTGGTGAGAGTCCTTGGGTGGGATACCCTCCCCAAGATCCTGTTGCACTGAGTGCTCAGCACTTGCACTGACAAAGATACCAGACAGTCCATCCTGCACTGGTGGTTATTTGTATAGCAAAAAAACCCCAACAATATTAAACTTAGAAATGTCTTTTACCACAATAATGCTAAGCAAGCAACTACATTTATACACTTTTTATTTCCATGCATACTTTAAAAAGCCACAAAGACCATTACGAGCCTTGTTATAGCTTAGCCATTTACATATTTTATACACCAAGTCTAAAAATGTCTACATGGTTGAAAATATGAAGACAAAGGATATTAACCATTAAAGACAACAGTGACATGAGAGTAAGAATGTGTGGGTGAAAACATTGAGAACAATCATGTTGACTACATACAGCTCCAAAGAGGCTTATGATACATCGGGGTTTTTTACATCTTCTGTATCATCATCATCATCTCTTGAATCAAAATGAAGCCTAATATCACTGCACACAATGCCAGAGAGAGAGGTAGAACAATTAAAACCCAACTTAGGTTAAGCAAGGGAGCCACTAACACAGCTACAGGTGTAAGAGAGATTTGAAAAAACATGGTCATAAGGATCCTTTCTCTTGCATTTCATTAGTTCTGTTTATAAGACTGCTACAATACCAGCATGATGTTGTCACTATGTTCTCCATCTCTTCTGCGCAACTAAGCTTTAGAAAGGAACAGTGGAGTAAGAAACCTTCCTTTCCTTTAGTCTGAACTTCAGGTTGTTACTTCATTTATCTGAGCACTGGCGGTAGCTTTGGCAATTATGGCTAGCAACAATATTTGAAACACCATCTAACTCAAACACCAGGACTCTGTGGGTCCACCAGCTGCACGCTGTAATAGCAGACAAGTATGTATGCTCAACATGATATGTATATCTTCAGGAAACCTGGTGGGAGCTGTGCTGCAACACTCCATGGAAAACACCTGTGTGCACCTTACCCTCCCACCACCACCACCGGTTGTCACTGCAAGGGTATCATCTCTGCTCTCCAAACAGCTCTAATGTCACGGGGGAGCGTGAATCACACACACTTCCTAACGAGCCCCCAGCAGCCCAAACACAAAGCTATGGAGTGCACTGATGCCACGAGCACGGGAGTCCCTGGGAAGGGGCACATGGGGTCAGGGTCCGCGGTGCTGCGGGCAGGCACCAGCCCCAGCAGCTCCCTTGGCCCTTCCGAATATACGTAGCCCCCTCCAGGGCCCATTGTTTTTGTATTTGCTGGTTTATGCTCCGGCAGGCCCTCAAAGCTTTGCTACGAGAGCTGCATCCATTGAGAACTCGCCTCAACTTCAGCTCTACATACAGCACTTCCTGTCCTCACTCCCCGATTCTTCAAACCCAGCCATATACCTAGGAAAGCAGCAGTGTAGTCTTTACGCAGAAAGGCACTGGGCTTGCTGGAAAAGCATCTCCTGAAGATGTTGCACGCACTGTGAAACTCCACAAGTCTCCTGGGGTTTGGCTTACAAAATTCCAAAGGGAAAAATAATTTTTCTGTAAGATGGTCAAATTAAAAAAAAAAAACAAACAAAACACCAAAAAATCCCACCCCCAAAAAACTGCTTCTTCAGCTTTCAAAATATAACATATATAAATTTAGCATTAAAGAAGTTAGATGCTTACACCATGTGCATTTGACCCAGTTTCCTCTTTTTAATCCTGCAAATTCTAACTTAAGCTACTCATGAAATATTCATAAAATTCCTGCTGTTGCAGAACATCTTTGGCCTGTTGTTAGAAGGAAATCATGCTTATGTGAGCACAATTGCTAGACAAAAGTTAGTTGACTTTTGAGGACTCATAACAACTTACAAAAAACCCTCACTCTTTTTTCCCTCACAGGACAATGAACAAAGATTTAATGTCAGATGCTGCATGCTTCAGCCTTCTCTAGTGTCACTACCCTACCAGAGGACAGTACTAACTGATACTTACAGGTTTTTATGTGTATCAGCACGTGACTTGTACTATTAGGCTATTCCAGAATACCTTTCTTCCTGGGAGATTGCCCTGCACAGATCGGTTCTTGCTACTAGAGGTGGCATCACTACGTTAGGTCTGGAAGTGAACACAAATACAAGGGGAGGTCTGTTTCCAAAATTAAAGCAAGTAACCTGGGACTGAGCAGCCAACAGACAAATGTTGTAGTTCTGGGTGCACACCTCAGAGTGGATAAGCTGAATGCCACTGCTCTTTGAAAACACATCTTCACATCCTGTGCAAAAGCAGATTGAGCTGGAGGGAACGGGATGGGCGTCCCACAGCTCACCTTGTTGCTGAGCCGCTTGCTGGTGTGCAAACCAGGGTAAGCTGTGTAAAGCAAATCTCATAGATAGCACTGTGGAAAGGCCATAGAGGTACCAGTAAAATAGATTTAAGTATATCCAGTATCCATATCCCAGGTATTCCTGTAAATGATATCATTTTCATGCACTAGTTGTCACGTCCCAACATTGGAGTGACTCAGGTTCGTGCATTTCCTTTGTCAGAATTAAGGTGAAACGACAGCAGGGGAGTTCAAACAACAATCAACATTTATTCAACCTAGCTAACCTTGCCCAAGTACAAGTGAACTTATCCATATGAATCTTCTGTCAGACTATAATTTGTCAGACTGTCACACTAGTTACTCCAACAAAGAGAGCGATTGGGCTTTCAGTTTTCAAAATCATAGCTCTTTACTTCGCATGTTTACACTTTAAGGTGGATTATCTGCATGGAAAGCTTCCAGGATCATTTTTCTGCCCTATTTTGGCAAACACAAAGGTTGGATAGCACTAACAGGACACCACACTAGATTAAAAAAACAGGTTTTCCAATCTGAAGCTAGATTAATATTTTAAAACAAACACCAGGCTGTAACTGTACACTCTGAGAACAGGCCATGCCATCCTATCTGGCCATGCCGCTCTGTCTCCAGCCTCCCTAGCAGACAACACAAACCCTCAGCACTTTCATTACCCACAGTAGTGAAAAATATCAATCATGGTGACCAACCAAATAGCTCCTTTACTTGACTTATTTGATCTGGGAAGAAGAGACCAAGGAAAAACAAAATTATCATAGTCCAGTCAAACCTATGAGAAGTAGGTCTTTAGCTCACCAGACGCAGCAGCAGGGGAGGGTTCCAAAATTAGCGTGGAAAAAATTTGGGCCCTTGGGATCCTTTAGAGCAACCTGTAAGAGCAACATGCTGCACCTCTCTCACCCAATGATAGTCACTTGTCCTCTTGTTTCTTAGTATTGAAGAAAACTGCCATAAAACACTGAGCTTCTGGATGCATGCTATTTCTTAAAATTAATACTGGAACAGCAGCATATAAAACTACTCTTCCTGAAACATTTCCATGTCAGGTATTTATTTCACTTATTGCAGCTGTCTTCCTTCTTGGTTTTATGTCTATCACCTTACCCTGGGTATCACCCCAGTTAATGATTTGGGTGAAAAAAAATGTACTCCTTTTCCTCATCTGAATTAAATCCGTACATAAGCAATGTCCTGAAAGAACAGTGGTTTTCATGGGTCAAGGGCCATTTTGCACCTTTCTAGCCAAAGTGAAACTAGATATACTGCCTACCAAAGGAGGCTGATGTCACCTCACGCCAAAACCCTACACACCTTTCACCCCAGGTACAACAGGGCACCCAGAGTTTGGTGGCTCCTCTTATTTCGGTCACCATTCCCAAAGGGAGAAAGAGGCCTGTGTTTCTAAACTCACACAAAGGGTGCACCCCTAAGCAAACCCAGCCTAAATCCAGGCTGACCTGGATCCAGATGGCCTAAATCCAGGTTCTTGCTTCTGTTCTGCCCCGCTCCCCCCACTATGCCTTCCACAATTGGGTAGGGAGCATCCAGGGACTTAAACTGGGAGAAAACTCTGATAGGGTTCCTCGGTAGAGTCTGGCTGATGTGTTTGGCATTTTTCAAGTGGATGCTACAGCACTGTTGGATCAAGGCAGAGCTGGTTGCATGGCAGTTTTACATCAGTTTATGCTGCTTCAGAGTGCTTAGCTCCCAGATTAAGTTTAACAAAAGACCAACCAATTCATTTTAACAAGAAGCAAAGAACCAGCAATACTGAAAACAGTTAAAAAAAGATAAACCAACAGAATGAATTATTCTTCAGTTCCCCAAACTACCTAAGGAACCAAAGCCTTAGGTAGTTTGGGAAGGAAGCCTTAGCCTTCGATTCCTTAGGTAGTTTGGGAAGCTGGCATTTTCACCCTTTCACTCTGGTGCTATTTTGGAGAGTTTTTTGAGATACTTTTCCTGCTTCTGTTGCCAAAGGCAAACCACAGAAAAGTTCTGTGTCTAAGCTGGTTTCTGTTTACCTCTGTCTTACAAAACTTCCCCTCTTGTTCACTGAAATTTGTACTTGGATATCCCATATTACTGATAACGTTCTCTGCACTCCTTCATTTATTTACTTTCCTGACAAAGGCGTTAGTAAGGTGATTGTGAAATAACTGTTTCTCAAGAGATCTGATTTATTAATTCTCAATACTATGTCTGCAAAAAGTTCCAACGAGAAAAAAAAAATTTAATGCTGTAGCCAGGAATGTAAATTTAATGAAGGATTCTAGTAAGGTGGTTGTGAAATATCTATTTATCCAGGGATCTGTTTCAATAATTCTTACTAATGTCTCCTCAGAAGGTAATAGCAATGCAAAAAAAGATGTTAGACTCCTGATACTAATTTTCTTATCGGGTTTGTAGAAAGATTGTAGAAAGCATCGCCAGCACCAGAATAACTTCTCTTCTCACAATTAGTTTTGGGAACCTACTCAGCAGGAAAGCTTCATGCATCACAGTGAGTGATACACACACCTGATGTCACAGACACACTCTTGTCACAGGTGTGCTTCATGTGCTAATCATACAGAACATCACTTGTACCTCAAATGCATGGAAAATTATGCAAGTGCTTTCCAAGTAATTAGGAAGATATATAGCCAGACCTTAAGCAATTAATGCTTCTGCACTATGAACTTGCAGGTGTGAACTTCATTTAGGACACTGGTGTGCTTACAGATTTGATGGGTCACTTTCAAATAAACAAGCAAGACACCATAAGAGGCGGTTTTTATGATGTCTTTTTTAAATGCCCTATCCATGAAATTCAGCATGTTTTAAGTAAAATCTGTAGAACAGATTTTTTTTGTTTTAAACCACTTATTTTCTGTTTTGTGTCATATATCCACAACATCTGTATTTTTAACTTCCCGTCCCTCATCTTCCCTAAACATTTCATCTTCTAGTTACTGTCTTCTCTACCCCTTCCCTTTCTGTGTGTTTCTATGTGGGGCCTGTTTCTCCCTCCTCCCTCCCCGCTTTGAGGAAACCGTTCATGATTTTGTTCCCTCTCTTGTCACATTTAGCTTCATTCTCCACCCATGGGGAGGCACAGTCCCTCCACCTACCTCCCACAGATCCAGGTTGCCAGAGCTTCTCGCATCTGGAGATCCCAGTGGGAGTGCTGGAGGCTCCGGCACTTGCCGCCTGTGACCATTTCCAACACGGATCAACTCGGAGCAGGGGCATGGGAGCCAGGAAGAGCAGTGGGCTACCACCCACTACCCCTCCAGTCCCACCTGCGCTGCAGACACTTCTCGAGGACATCTGCATCTCCAGGGTCTCCCCCACAAGGGGGGCAACTTGCCCCCCTGTTCCACGAGAAATAGGAGATTCTCTCTTGTTTAACCTGTAAAGCTGTTCCACTATGGGTAAACATTTTTTTCATGGAACAGAGTAACCCACATGGGATCAAGAAAATAGGTCAGCGGGGCTGGTAGGGCCAGCCGAGAACATTTCAACCCTAACAATATTAAGTAGGAAAGAGGTTTTGGATTAGAAATTTCATTTTTAACAACCTGCAAAAGAATGAAAACAGACTGTAAACCATTCCTCAATCCCAGAAAGACAAGAGCCAAGATTAGAAAAATGGGAAAAAGCAATTTAAAAGAAGTTCCATTTACACAAATTGTCATGAAACAGTTACACTTGCAAGGCTGGTAAGATTTACCCCAGTTTGCACACAAGTACTCTCTGGACTTGGACCCTAGAGAGATATAAAAATTTAAAAATCTAAAAACACAGAAATAAGTTCCCCCATCAGATTCCTATCATGTAATAACCATTCATCCATTTATGCCCTCACTATTTTCTCCAGCCTATTCAACCTTAATTATGCCCTTGTCCAGTTGGGCAAAGAAATAAGTTACATCATTGTAAACACATAAATCCTTCATAAAAAATTCTAAAAGGCTGAGAGGCATAAAACTCTTCCATTCAAATCAGAGCGAAGACATTCATATTTTATTCAGAATAAGCTCAGTTCAGCGATCACATATATTCTGAAGGGGAACAGAACTAGAAGAAAACACCAGCTCCAGTAACAGACCAGGAGCTGAGTCCCAAAAGAAGAAAAAAAAAGTAATCTATTCTCTGCTTCAAAAAAAAGTTTTTGCAACATTTATGTCAAGAAAGCATTTCACAGTATTTTCATTGCAGTGATACAGTGCAGAAGAGTATGAACAGCAGCTCTCAATTTTGTGTTCTCTATGGTTTATGTGTAAAAGACGTTTTTAATTTAAATTGCAATTGTTGTTACAACCCTTACAACCAAAGATATTAACTTAACTCTGCACTCTTAAGTCGATGAAGCTGGCAACATTAGAGCTCTTGTATACTGTGCAAACAATATTCAGCAAAATGGCGTATTTCGCTGATGGTATTTGCTATTATCACTATTCTAAAATAAAGGTCCTTCAGAATTGTCATCTTCCTAATTTAGTGTTTTGATCTGTTTAATAAACACAACACAATAATATGCAAGACAGCATAGTACTACACCATGAGTAAAATCCAGCCCTACTACCCAAGAAAGTAGCTAGTATTTACTAAATCAAGACCGATACAAAAGCAATGAGAGGAGCGGGTCCTGAAAATTAATTACCTAATTAAATTCATTATGATCTAAATTCAGCATTAAAACAGACATTACTCTTCTAGGTTCCCCTTGTCACTTCAGCTTTGAAAAAAAGTTGAGAAATCTGTATTTATGGTAACACAAACAACATAACCCCCTTCATAACTCCTTAAAAGCTTGCCTTTAGTAACTAAGACTTGCAGACAGCTAACCTCAATAGATACAGATATTTCCTAGCAAATACAATTAGAATCACAGAATCATAGAATCGTTTAGGTTAGAAAAGACCTTTAAGATCATTGAGTCCAACCGTTAACCTAGCACTGCCAAGTCCACCACTAAACCATGTCCCTAAACACCACATCTACACGTCTTTTAAATACCTCCAGGGATGGTGACTCAACCACTTCCCTGGACAGCCTGTTCCAGTACATGACAACCCTTTTAGTAAAGAAATTTTTCCTAATATCCAACCAAACCCCCCCCTGCCACAACTTGAGGCCATTTCCTCTCATCCTATCTCCAGTGTCCTGGGTTCAGCTGGGATAGAGTTAATTATTTTTTTTTACAGGAACCTGGGAGGTGGGGGGCATAGCCGGGGCAGCTGACCTGAACTGGCCAAGGAGCTATTCCATAGCAT
>NW_010973231.1:433984-504639 GCF_000737465.1 Haliaeetus leucocephalus
TGATTTATGGGCTTAGGCTATTGTCCTGGGTTCAGCTGGGATAGAGTTAATTTTTACAGGAACCTGGGAGGTGGGGGGCATAGCCGGGGCAGCTGACCTGAACTGGCCAAGGAGCTATTCCATACCATGTGACATCATGCTCAGTATATAAATGGGGAGCGGGCCGGGGGGTTGGCTCTTCTTTTCGGTGGGGGAAGTGGCAGACCGTCGGGTCCCGGGTGGTGAGCAGTTGCACTGTGCATCACTCTTTTTGTATACTTTTTCATTAGTACCGTTGTTGTTGTTGCAATTTCTTTGTGTTGTTCCAGTAAACTGCCTTTATCTCAGCCCTCGAGGTTCCAGGTTTGGTTTTTTTTCCTCTCCTCCGTCTTCCCCCCATCCCACCGGAGGGGGGCGGGAGGAGTGAGCGAGCGGCCGCGTGGTCCTTTTTTACCGGCTGGGCTGAAACCACGACACCAGCCACCTGACAGAAGAGACCACCAACACCTCGCTACACCCTCCTTTCAAGTAGTTGTAGAGAGCGATAAGGTCTCCCCTCAGCCTCCTCTTCTCCAGACCAAACAGCCCCAGTTCCCTCAGCCGCTCCTCATAAGACTTGTGCTCCAGGCCCCTCACGAACTTGGTTGCTCTTCTCTGGACACGCTCCAACACCTCCACGTCTTTCCTGCAGTGAGGGGCCCAAAACTGAACACAGTACTTGAGGTGCGGCCTCACCGGTGCCGAGTACAGGGGAACAATCACCTCCCTGCTCCTGCTGGCCACACTGTTTCTGATGCCGGCCAGGATGCCGTTGGCCTTCTTGGCCACCTGGGCACACTGCTGGCTCATCTTCAGCCGGCTGTTGACCAACACCCCCAGGTCCTTTTCTGTTGGGCAGCTTTCCAGCCACTCCTCCCCAAGCCTGTCGCGTTGCATGCGGTTGTTGTGAGCCAATTAGGCATAAAGTTATTAATTAAGCATAAAAGAATACAGAAGATAATGCAGTAATCATACTTATCTAGGTTAAGTTTGGCAGGTTTTTTAGTACCCAGTTCCATGTGCCCAAAAGGGAAAGTCACCTGCATTTGGCTCTCCAAGCTAAAAACACAATGTAGCTGAAAACACCTGCGAACAGTATTAAGGTAGCTATTTGGAACTGTTTGAATCAAAATGTGTATGACAACGGAGCAACAATCATTTTAATTCTCCAAATCCTCTTTCCTCCACAATTACAGAGCTGTTTTATTTGATACATAGACTGAGAACATTCAGAAATACATAAAATTTGTCCGTGGTTGGGAAAGTATGAAAAACTAAAGACATCTCAACACACACTTACTATTCAGAAATCTCTACACTTGGCAAATAAAACCCACCAAGCCTGTACGTTCAAGGAAAGGTTGTGCTAATTGAATGAAGTAATGAAGGTTTGATGAAGTAAAGGAAGTAACAAAGAGTCTTCTTCAAAGGTATGAAAAAGAGGATAAAATGTGACGCTGAACACCAGTCTTCCTCTAGCACTAACGAAAATGAAAGGGTGAAGAAAGAAGTTTGTATTGACTGAGTCTTATGATAAAAGTACTACCATAAACTGCGCGGGAAACATGTATATGAAGGAATACAGAAGTGATGCGGGGACACATTTATATCACTTACGGTAATACTGATGCACACCAATAAATCTGTGCCCTTGTTCCTTTTCTGTGAACATTACATTTAGAGCAGAGGGGACATTTTCTCATCCGGCAGCCATCACTAGCCCAGCAGAGCTAAGCAGAGGTTTCATATCTGACTGTAGTTAGGAAAACATCATCCGTAACGGAAAACACTGCACTTACAATAAAATGCTAGTTGTGTTTCCGCCTTACCAAGTGTGGTACTTAACACCTCACATTTTAAAAGGGAGAAAAACCCAAAAAGATACTAGCCCCACATTGCTGGCTGACACCGGCACCACCAAAGGAGCAAATCCAGGTTACAGTGAGTATTTGCTTACAAGCCGACGTAAGAAATGGTGCCTGCATTCCACGCGTTCTTCACTGCAGGGACAGCCGCAGCAGGAGGCGAGTTTCAAAAGCAAATGAGTGCTGAAAGCCTTCAGTGAAAAATTCATTTGTAAATAGTTATATGGCTGTTTTGATGAATTACACAGAGATATTCAATCTGCTTCCATATCAACATGAAACTACACTGTTTATGACAATTTTGTTTTTTCATCAAAGCAGATTCTTTTCCAAACAAGTATCCTTTGTTCAACAGAACTGTTAATTAAAAGAAGTTATGCAATTCAGGAATGAAACTAAATGGGAAATAAAATGTATTTCAGAGGCATCTGTATCAATCTAACAAGACCCAGACTGCTGTCACTGTCTATAATTGCCCAGAAGTAAATTCTTCAGTAGCTGTCATGGGCAGAAAACATAACCGAGCGAAAGGCCAGAAGACAATGGATGTATTTTGGGGTTTTAATACTTAAGCTGAGACTTGCCCCAGAGCCAGAGTTACCCCAAGGCAGACGCTAGCTTACTGCTGCTCTCAAGGGTAAAAGGTGGCTGGAGGCGTTGCTGCAGGATCCTAGCTGGCTGGCAGACCCCCCGGGCACGCTGCACCGGGCTCCGAGCTGCGGCAATTTTGGCCCCCTCACAACCTGCTCACTCGTCTGGATCACAGGGCAGACGGGAGGGAGCATGAGGAGCCCCAGAGAGCAACTAAATCTGCAGACGACCTTTGTGAACAGTGCAGGAAAGCTTTGCGGACCACAGGCTCCCAGGTCTTACTCTGGGAGCTCTTGGCTTGTACCTGACTAGACAGAGGGCTAGAGAAGAAATGAAGATGTAAACCAGGTCATGTATGTATTTAAACTGACATTTTTGTTTCTACTTAAAACGTGTTGTTGTCTTTCCAGGAATGCATAAAACCCAGCCAAATATTTTCTTAATATGTACATAGGCCAAATGCCAGAGATTATATAGTCAACGAAAAGAAATACATTGAGAATCCAGCAGTACTGAATTTTTCTCAGATGCTAATGTAAAGACTACATGATTAAAAAAAAAAAGAGATTTCCGTCTCTTAACATCTCTTAACAGAAATTCACATACTGACACTTCAGAAGGTGGGGCCTTTCATTAAGTTGCCTTGGGTTTTTTATGTTTTTCCTGGGTAACACTAGTTAACAGCATCTCGGAAGAGTGCAGCTATGGAGTATGAATGAAGGTGCCTCCTTCAAGTGCAGTTATGTCCCAGTTCAACAATTTTAAAGCACAGTTTCTGTGGCTAGTACATTGTTGGACATCCCAGCCATCGCAGGTAAATGTTCTCTGTGTATACTTGCCAGGAGAGGGGCATCATAAGATGGTGGCAAACATGATATAGCAGCAGTAAATGAAAAACAAACAAAAACACCCCCACAAAAAAGTGCCTGCAACAAGGATCTGCCACAGTCTTTGGCTGAATTTACCTGAAGAAAAGAGATTTTTCTTTTCCTGTCCTTTAAAAATGAAATAAACAAAAAAATGCTCCAATTAGAAAAATGCACTGGTGGCTTTACAATTAAAGAAGTGATACCTATAGATCAACATAACCAACAAGGAACTGAAAATAAAACTCAATACTACTGAACACTTCTTTGCAGGTGTGGGAGCAGATTATCTAGCAAACTCCCCAAATCAGGATTATTTCTGAACAAGAATTAGTAGGACAAAAACTAGTGTACTGAAATGGGATTATTCTAATCATGTTGGATATACCCTGAAAGCTATTAAAATGGTCAATTTTACAGTCTGGTTTTCTGTACTGACACTAAGCAATATGGTGGTGCTAGAAGGGATGGTCATTCTAGCTAATTTTTGTGGTTCAGCTGTGACAATGAGACTATTTTTGAAAACCTAGGAAGGAAGGAAGGAAGGAAAGCAGGGAGAAAATGTAAAGCAAAGATTCAGTTGAGAGTACATTAGGACAGAAAGTAATCAACTGACCTGTGGGTAGAAACACGTCAGGTTTGATATTTATGCCAGGCTGTATTATCCCAATAGCCAAGAAACCTAGATAGTACATTGCCACCACATTATTTATATTGTAAATCTGTATCATCTGATAGCAGATGAAAACTATTCAACTTAATTTTTCTTATTTTTTTATACTGTCAGCAGAAATAAGAATACAGCTTGTTATTATACAACTGTGTGCAATTTACTTCACACAAACATGAACACGCATTCTTTTTGGTAAGGCTCTTTGGTTTAAGGTGACAGCGCTCAATCCCTCTGTCTTCCTACAAATCGTGTTTTTAGAAAGTGCACCTCAGTAAAAAGTTTGACCGAAACAATGACCAATCCCTGAGGAAGAACTGTCTCTAGATGAAAAAGGTTTCTGAAAATAATGAGACTGGAATTTCTACTAAGAAGCAAGATCAGTAGGGAAAAGGATGAAAAAAGGATGAAAAAAAGTGAGGTGATCAAAACAAGAGAAGTGGAAGAAAAGAACACAGCTGTATAAAATTGGATTATCAATAGGATGTTGCAGAATAACAACTGTTTGGGGCTTAATGACAGGGAGGGTGTGCATGTGTTTCTTTATAGAATGAAGAACTGAAAATATGACTTCCAATGCAGACATTTTACTTCAAAGCAGAGCAAGGTAAATGCACCATGGTACTTGGGTGTGCTGGGATGGGTTGATTTAATCCCCTCCTTCTGATGATGCAGATTCATTTGAAATGGAACCCTTCTTCTGGGTGGGCTACAAATTGTTTAACAAGTCCTTCCTTGAATTCTTCAAGGCTACAAATTCCTCCTTATTCTTTCCCAATGAGTATTTACATTTTTGACACAAAATAGAGCAGCTGCATTAAAGGAAGATGACTGCCACAAATAGTTAGCATTGCCATCAGGGAACATTCAAGAGACCAAAAAATGACAGTTCAACACCCTGCAGGTACAGGAGGAAGCTGAACCTCTGGGAGACCTTCCACATTTCTGCAATTTGGTAGCACACTATACTTCACGTTTTGCCAACCTAGAGCCAATTTTTGTTTCAACTATAAATAGCCATGAATTTGAACCAAATATGATGAACAGTTTTAGGGTGACCAGAGCACTTGCTTTCTTTGCAAGCAATCAATTGCCTACCCTTACTTAATTGACCCATTGCCAGTGAGAAAACCCTCCAAGAAGTTTGGAGGACGAGTTATCCTTTCCTGCACTCACTGTAAAAGTCAGTTTGTTAAGTTGCCCAGAAGAAATCATTATG
The DNA here is from genome assembly GCF_000737465.1 of Haliaeetus leucocephalus. Classification (NCBI taxonomy): domain Eukaryota; kingdom Metazoa; phylum Chordata; class Aves; order Accipitriformes; family Accipitridae; genus Haliaeetus; species Haliaeetus leucocephalus. Next base: position 439,214 of record NW_010973231.1, read on the forward strand.
TTACTTCAAAAGTAATGGTGACTTTCAAAATGATCCGTTTCAAAAGCAAGATGTTACTTTTCATTCACAGAATGACTTCTTTGAGAATTTACATTCTCCTTTCATTTATGTTCCAAGAGAAACTTAAATCTAAGTTTAGTTCCTTCCAGTTATACTTTTTATCTGGATTCTGAGAGGATTTGCTGCCTTAGAAAATGTGCGCTTGGCTCTGTTTGCGGTTTTATTTTGATGTATAATGAAATCAAAATTGGAGGCAACAGATCCCTGAACAGGAACCACAGCCAAAGATCAGGAATTGCTTCTCTGTTTAAGGCGGGGGGGGGGAAAGCAGGACTCTTGAATTCTGTCTGGTGTTTGCACAAAAAAAAGTCCCACATAGCAAGAGGTGAAACACTTTCTTTTCTACTCTAACAACCACATAAGAGACCCCAGTTAAAACATTCCTTGACACAGTCAAACCTTGGTTTTCTTCTGAAGCATAAACATGACCATGTTTAACCTAGTCCTTGAATCAGATGATTGGTGTGCACCACATAAAGCTCGGGTCTGGTTCAAGGACACTGCTAAAGCACAGCGATGCTGGGTGACTGCTGCCCTGAACAAAAAGCTCCTCTTTCCACCACTCACTGTGCAAGGCAAAAGGACCGTTCAAACATTAACGCGCTGGAGAGCGGTTTTCTTTCAGTTCACTCCAGTTACTATTCTACATTTTCTTTCTCTCCCTTCAACATGTACCTGTGCCAAAAGAAATGACCCTTTCTTTCGACTCAAAGAATGGTTTCTGATTGCCCCCATGCCTATAGAAGACTTCAACATCACAAAAGTTTGCACGCGAGAAATTTCACTTTCTCCCAGTTTAAACATTAAGGGTTTTCTTTCTGCTTCTGAACTACAAAAAATAAATAGTAATAAAAATCAAATATATTGAAGTTACTGATGAGAATTGTCTAAACATTCAGACTAGTTATAAACAGTCAGTGATGACAGACTACCATATGTTAAGCTTCCCATTATCATGCCAGAAAACGTTATAATCACCTTAATTATAGCAACATTGATTTTTCCCCGCAGTGGCAATGTAATGCAAGAAAGTGCAACTTCTTCTGTTCTGTACTGTATTACTGTCTATAGCAAAGGCAAGCATATGCACATATTGTCAAGCATTTGTACAAACAGATCAAGTTGCCAAGTATGCACCTAACCTAAATGGTCTCAAAGACGGAAAGAAAGCAAACTTTACCTTGTGTGTTTTGTTGAAATATTTTGTTCAGATCCAAAGAGGAAGCTCTGGAATGTGATTTCTGTGGCCTTGGAGGTGGAGTAGGGGGTTCTTCTCCCTTTTTCATGGCATCTTCTATTGATGTGCTAGAATAAGACCTAAGGAAAAACGGGACGGGGGGAGGGAGCAGAAAATATTTTATTTCAGAAATTAATTTTGAACAACTACAGTGAATAGTACCTAAAAATACACTGATCAGAACTCAGGTTCATGGTGGAAATTCCTTGCTCTAATGACTATGCTCCCCCTTAGGACAAGATAGATTTATTTGGCAACAGAGGGACCTGTGTGCCTGGAGAAAGGAACGAGTCATGCTTACAGGGCTAGTATTTTTTAAGGCCTTTTATATCACAGCTTCAGGCCTTCTTACCTAACTTGAACTGTCAGCAGGATAATTGTAGCAACTATTTTGAATAAACCTGAGTAAAATTCCACACCTCCCATCCTACCCCTTACAGTTTCTGTTTCCTTTCCCAACTGCAAGGGTAGTGTTTGTACAGGTATAGCTTCAACCTACCTCTTGCAAGTACACATTTTGTAATTTATAATAGTCTAACCATTAGAATAAATTTTTCATAGCAAACAGTCGCCAAATTCCACAAAATCCAGAAAAACTGCATGGCTCCGAAGTGACTAAAACTGGTCAAATACACGGCTTTCCAGACCCTTCCACATCACATTAATCCCAATGTGGTGCATTTTGCTAAGAATTTTGATTTTGCTGAGTAGTGTCCAATATTTTTCAGCTGTTGTAGTTACCAGTTTTTCTGCAAGACCGAGAGCTTTGTTCAAAATGAGCACTGACAACGTGAGATGTTACACTTACTGTAACACATTATGCATGACAGGCAAGACCAAAAACACATTCAATTAAAGCAGAAATAACTCCCACTAATGGGAAATGGCTCATTTTTTGCCAAACAGGTTGTTGTTAGAAAACAGCTCTTTAGTGGGATAGACATTTGGCAATGCTCATCCTATGTTTCTGATATAAACTTTAATAAATATAGGACTGAAAGCCATAATTGCTTCAAAATTTACATGTGACACAAAAACCTCTGCTGATGCTGTATTTTCTGTCTTGGTAGAGTTTTGAATTCCATAGGCTTATCATATCAGACCTAACCCAACCCCCTTGAAATAAATGGGAAAGTTCTGAATCAGGATCTTAAGGTTTTATACTTTTACTTTCCATATTATGCAGTGTATATTTTACTTGCATTAAAATTGTTCAACCTAACATTTTGAGACTTTTAATTTTTTTTTTAAAGATTGAGTAAGATAGCAGCTACCAGGCAAAAATATGCCTGCCCCAGCAGTGCCAACACAGAGCCCCGTGACAGTGAATCGTCGCTTGCAGCAGGCGGACCTGGCACCTAAACAATAGTTAAGGGTCAGCAGCTAAGAATTTGCACAGCTTAGGCTAGAAAGGCAGGGTCCAGAGCTGTAACAGACTCAAATCATAGCCTCTGGTGGTCAGGCACACCTGAAGACAGAGACCCTCGAGGTTACAGAGCCCTCCAGGCTACACAGAACAAGCGCAGCAGAAGGTCCAAGTTGAAGGATGCGCTCAGGAATCTTTAGTCTCAACTTCTGCATTGAAGTAGTGACATAAAGTCAGATGTGAGACAGTCATATGTGACACAGCGGTCACATTCAAGTGACTTTTTTCAAACTTAAGTATTTGCTATTTTATGCATTTTTGCATAAAATACTTTTTACACATTTTTTGCATATTTGTAATTCAGTAACATAGCAAGAAAATTTAAAACAGTGTGAAAAGTGAAAAGCTTTGGCTAGCAGCTTAAAAATAGCATACAAGGCAGTTCAGCCTTCCTGGATGTAGGTCTTAAGAACAGAGGATTTCGATCTTCATTCATCATGCTTATAGCCAATTCTCTTTTATTAGCAGGCTTTGACAAGCCTGTAAGGAGGGAGCTCCTGATTGTGCTCTCATTACTTAAGAAAAAAATCAGAAGCCCTCTAGCTAGCACCAAAAAAACCCAGTTTGAAGGGCAATGCACAATATGGCTATACACCACAATGGTGAACAGCCAAACCCAACACGTAATCCATTTATACATGATGTTTTCTGGCACAGGCTTCCCTCTTCTTTCAAACATCCAAATTCAGCCAGTGTCATTTCTAGTGCACAGCAGTGTAAGTCCTTAAGTCCTTCCATCACGCACCGCCCAGCCATAGTCAAATACACGCATGCCAACATAAGGATTCACTCACCCATATCTGAAAGCTGAGCTACTACTGCTGTTTCTGCGGGAGCGTGGAGTCTCTCCCTCCATATGCAACCACTGTGCAGGTTTCAACAGCACAAAATTGCTGAGAATGTTCCCCACAATGGGGTGGTCCCCCCTGTCCCACCACGACACCCCTGGGGCTGGGCTGGAGGCAGTCACCTCCCTGACAAGGCAGAGGGGCTGGGCAGACAGGCAAAAGTCGCAGCGCCTTATGACCAGAGATCACAGGGCCCTAAGGCAGTACTTATGTAGGGTCTATAGCTTACAGATCCCTCCTGGTAAATCTGTCTGATCTGAGCTGTACTTCCAGCACAACACCAATTAAAAAGAAAATAAAAATGCAACACTAGTTCTTATGCCTTATGTCTAACACCAGAGGAACATAGGTCTTCTGAAACAGAAATGAAAGCAGTACCTGGATCGTGGTCTGGCTTTAAGTGCATTAGATTCCTGAGCAGCTGGAACAGAAAAGAAAAAAGAACCGCTAAAACATCATATTTTAAGTAAATGCCTTTAGCTGCAGAATCAGTGTTCGTTAAAAATGTGAGTGTTGCAAGTGTGGATGTGAGCGTGTGCTCATCTCGCATGAGAAATGGGGATTGATTTTCACTTCTCCTTCCCCTTTGTTTTTGTAGTGTGAATGTCCTAAGAATTCAAAAGCCCACTTGTAGTCAGAGCTTCACCTTTTAGTTTGGTTACCAGAACGCAGGAAAAGCAATAGGTTTGACAGCTCTGACCTGTACTCCTGGATGTAGTTGCGACAAAACAACATAAGGAATAGCATAAACTTTCCACAGAAAACATCTTACTCCTAGTCCAGATATCTATTGGTCGTCCTGCTTCCCAAAGCACAAAGGTTTATGTCCTTCCTAAATACTTTAACTAATTAGTACAAACTTCCATCTTCTTACCACACATAAAAAAAAAAATTAACACATCAGGTTGAGACTACTTTGACATTGGGAAGGAAAGATATTTGAAGGTAGAAAGTTTACAGGCTGTGTTGATCAAACACATTTCTATCAGTGTAAAAATCGGTTTCTTTTATTTGGGTAAATGCCAAATATCGTGCCACATGCAGGTTTTATGTGATAGGAAAACAACAGTGCTGACTTATCTTCTCTGGGTAATTCCTTGAGGCTGTTCCTTGGTTTACATAGTCTTTTTGTGACTTTTCTGCTACTCTCCTTACTAACATCAGATAATTTTGAGAAAACATATCTGTGTGATTGCTTTCAAATTCAGCCCACTGAGATATCCTCAAGGTATTACAGCAGCATCAATGATCCCAATGCACACACAAAGTGAATCCTTGTACTTTTCCCATTATTCTGCTAATCAAGGTACAACACTTAGGAGAAGCAAGTAAGTTGGGGGGTGGGGGGGGAATTCTCAGGGTTTCTAGCTTCCTTCAGATATATGCCTACTTCCAAGTCAGACATTTATCACCAGTTACTATACTGCACTCCTGACAGATCCTCCAAAACACAGAGCAGGAGCTCTGTGGTAGCAGCTGGAAAATTCTGTCTTTTTAATGGCTTGCATTGTTCTACTGCATAGACCCTCCATAGGAAGCTTAGGCTTACAGAAGACAAGTAGCAGCATATGGCACATGTATAGCCACACACTGTTTCTTCGTAAAAGAAAGTGTTTTTAGGGTCACACAGTGCTAGTTGATGCTTTGGATGGAATAAACCCAAATACAGCTGGCAGTGACACAAACGACTACTTATAAACCAAGTTCTAGTAGATTATTGTCACCACCAAACTGGCTCACAGTCATCCCAGATTTCTGTGCAACAAATTCTTCCTAGCAACTAAAGGAGAGAGAGGGAATTATTATTAAAATATGCAGTGGCAATAATCCTCCTCTCTTTCTGTGTCAAACTCCCAGAGAATACAACTTCAGGCACTGCTTCCCTACAGCCATATGACCTAATTTTTCCAATGCTGAAATTGCTGATTATTAAATTACATGCACAATTATTAAATATATGCCACATAGAAATAGGAAGTATAAATCCTTTCCAAGCTAAGCCACGTTTAAGAACCTTCAAATTTTCCTTCTTTTATGGAGACCGTAATTCTGTTCATACTTCTTTTCAAAAGCCTTTCATCTAAAAACCTGCAGGTAAAACTGACATTCAAACTCTCTGAGGACATCTTGTTGAGGTAAACAGGAAAGCACACAAAGAAGACAGAATCCCAAAATGACTACTAATAAAAAATTATAGCAATAGAACACTACTGCCAAGGATTTTCTTTTAAGCTTTTGAAAAATCAGGAAATTCAAGGCTACAATTACACAATACCCAGACTTAGCTTTACCTTTCAAAAGAACTAGTATAATATAAAAAATATTATAAAGCAGGTAGTTCATTATTAGGACATGCAAATAATTCTGGCAGCATTTCCATATAACGTGCAGTTATTTTGGTACGCTCAGTCTCTGTGTACTTTGTGTTTGAGGTGCAGGTTTATACACATACACAACATAATCATTCAAGATAATATAAAACTATTTATCCAGTTCATGAGTTTTCCATATTTCTATTGCTATGGATACATAAGCCTAACTTAACGTGAAACTGATAAAAAGTTAAAGCTGTTGAGTAAATTAATGACATTTATTATTTAAAAGTTTGTACAATTCTTGGAGTAGTAGAGCCTGATGAACTGAACAGCTTGGTTTGCACTAAAGTCATATACGATTGTGGACTCTTATTTATTCATTCACAGGAGAACGTGAAGGTTCCCGGTTTGGGTGTTCAACTGCTCCCATGCACTCTTCCAATAAAACTTAATTTTAACATTCCAAAGGATGTTGATTCAGTAACTTTTGGCTGTAGCCTAATACCCTACACTCGCTTTACAGGCTGAAGATTGGGTGGAAAATTGTACCATAAAGGGTGCAAGTATGCCACATAGCTAAAGAAAAAAACCCAAGGAATTCCCCACTAGTCTAAATCACCCCCACTGACTCATCTCTTAATGGTGGCCCGCAAATTTGGGCCTCAATCCTTTAAAAGTCTAAGGCCAACAATGATCTTGCACTTAGGAGCCTCAATAAACTGGCCAGATATTCAGAGATGCCAAGCATATAAAGTTTTTACCTATTTCAAGTTCCTAGTCCTTCTGACAGCAAAGAAAACTTTCCCATAACGAAGCACAGCAGCAGCATCTTTCCTGAATTTACACAAACAGCCCAAATGAATAACCAAAAAAGGATGCAGAATTTCTCCTACTTCATCCCAACTGAGTTTTCATCCTGAAGGTTAATGATTACAATGACCTTTCAGAACAGTGACTGATTCTGAAATAACTGCTCAATTACTGTGCTGTATCTAGCCCACTGGATTGATAAACATCTTTACTTCTGACATCAATCATATCATGCAACCTCAGAATGTGCTCACTCAAACCCTCAATGTGCAGGACAGCAAGGGTGAAACCCCAGCAGTGACAGGAGTCATGACAATGGGGTGAAACTCTGCCACCGCCTCCCTTGGTACAGAAACACAGCAATGCTGCTGGAGGAGCACAGCTGCATTGGGAAGCCCTCCCTGACTAGGAGATGAAGGACATGGGGAAAAGAGGTTGCTGGCAAAGGAGATATGCTTAGGAAAAAGCCTACCGTCACCTGCACACCGAAGATGGAATTGCTGAACTGAAAATAAAACTCCCTGGGGCGCTCCTGGGCAAAACCGGAGGGGAGGAGAACAGAACTGAAAGTCTTGCAAGCACCCTCCTCTCCCCCTGAGAGGGAAGTGTAAGAGAACATGTGTGTGTGTGATGGAGAAGCAGCAATCATCTGAGAATAGGAGCTGAAGATAGGAAATCTGGCAGCTGCCAAGTGTTTGGGAAGAAGCCAGGAAAAAAAGAGTTGGGAAACGAGGCATGCAGCTGTTGAGCAGCCATGAAAAAATTGAGCTATAAGACAAAACTGCTGCGACAGACATGTGGGGTCAGTTTTCTTAATCAAGAATATCTTCACAAGTAAAAACATTTATGCAAAAGGAAAAGAAAGCAAGTCCAGATTTTAGCTTGACTGGAACCAGGGAGGTTCTTAACTCTTAACCACTCTAGGAAAGAGATTAACAAAGAGGAAGGCAGGGGAGGTCTCATGAACTCAACTGAATGCATGGGAAGTTTCTGAAACAACTATGCAATTTTGACACATGCCGTTCCAGAAGTAACATTTTCCAGTATGATAGGAACAAGGAATGTATATTGGAATCAGAGAGGGAAAAATCAGGGATGGTTTCAACAAAGGAATGCCCCCCAAATCAAAAGCTTACATCAGTGCTGTAAGTGCCACAACGTCTGTGTTTCCAAAAGGCTACCTACCCTTAAGCTCCTTGACAAAAAATATGAAAGCTCAGTTTTTACAAAGAAGCAGGCCATTTCAATATAGTTACTCAATACTTATTCCACACTTGAGAAGAGCTTTTATCAAGAGGTACAGTATCATGTATATGCTCTGGCATCTTGTTTGTAGTACAGAAAAACAAAATTCAGACGCCTTACAAAATGCTACATTAAAAACATTTCCCACACATGAATAATGCATATACACTAACAAGGGAAAGAAAGCAAGAAAACCTTCTGACAACCTTAAGTACTAATTAAGATTAATTTTGCAAGTAGTAGTCATTATGAGGTAAAAGCTAATTTCAGTAGTAAAATAGTATGAGCAAAAGGATCTTAAAAAAATTAATCAAATTACATTAATTTAGGCTTACTGTGATATAAAAATATTTGATCAAAATTCTAATGGAAGTAACACGTCAATTTTTTTTCTTACCTGTTTTCACAGTCAAGTGCTGAAATTCCTTTGGTATCATTTTGAGAGCAGTGCTTACTTTAAGAGCTTAATAAAAAAAAACCAAAACAATGAGAATTACTTTAAGTACGTGCAGGTAGAATCTACAGGTTATCAGCTCTGAGAAAGGAACACCCAAGCACTCAAAAAAGTAATACATTTTAAGAACACAAGAGTCAAGAATACAAAGGCCTATGCCCAAATTGTCAAATAATCCCAAACTTTGAGAATTTGGGGGTTTTGGTGTCTAAATCCACAGTCTTCTCTTTCAGAGATGTAGCGCTCTCACAGAGACTGCAGCTGGTGACACTTGGCAGAGCTGGGACTCAACTCTCCCACGTTACAAACCTGGAAAGCCAGGGTGCACGAGAGACTGGCTGCTTCTGAAGGCTGAAACCTCACCAGCCCGCCCCAAAGAATGTCATAAGGCACTGACAGAGCCAGGGTTAAAATTTAGAAAATCCCAGTCTTTGTGCTTACTCCCCTTCCACTGACGCCTACACAGCCTTTATTAATGACTTTCTTAAGGCGTTCTTAATGCATTGTAGCATTTTAATGTACTGTAACACACAGTATTATAAATAACCACTTGGAACGAAGTCGCTCATCTCCATCTGCCTTTATCAAATAAAACACGTGGGAAAAGTCTGATTCTTGTGATCCAGTTCTATTTACACTATCTTCCACATTTACCTATATTATAACCTGACAGAGTGGAGCTAATTTACTTGTATAGTTCTGAAAATGGAGGAAAATTTGCTTCTACAGTCCTGAACTACAGGTTCTTGACTTCTGGGGAGATCTCCTCAGTCAGGAGAGCGATCTGCTCTTCCATTTGTCAGGACAGCAATAAATGGTGGAACAAGAGCATTTGTTCTTTGGCTGAAAAGGTAGAAATCTGTGTCATAGATACAGCACATCTTCAGCCCAAAGGACTGCACGTACCAAAGCAGCTTCCCATCTGACTTAACATGTCAGCTACTAAGAGGAAAGCACAAGTTCTTCACCTACACAAGGAAGGAAAAAAAAATTCCCCAAGTAAAAAGTAAATCTGCCCTAGACATATGAAAGCAATAATCTTCAAGGTTGAAGTCTGCTCTTTTCCATTATGAATTTTACAACAAAACAAACCTTGTCAATAAAACATGAATTTCTTGGACTATGCTGACTTGTCAAAATGTTTTACAAACTGCTATCAACTCTGACAACCTTTCTTTGAATGAGGGACACTGGGAATCTGCCAAACTCAGTCACACCTGAGTGTGGAAGGTGATTCAGGAATGTGGACTACCTGATCTCACAGCTCTGATGCAACCTCAGCATGTGGACAAGCTGGGAGGTCAAAATTTGTAATTTTTTTAAATTAAAGTATAATCCACAGCTCTGAGAATAAGGCAACAAAATACCCACAACTGTTTTGTTTCCACAGCTGAGGGACAGGGACAGCAAGCGAGAACCTGAAAGATCATGGAAAGCGCATCTAAAAGGGAATGACTGTGATGATCCAGCACTGATTCTGGAAGCCCTAGTAGCTGCTGAATGGAAAAAGAAAAAGATCACTTCAATTTAACATGGCTTGCTGCTGACAGATTTCAAGTGAAATAAATGAATCAAGTATTTTCAATCCAGTTTGTCCAAAACTTTTGTTTCGCAAAAAAATATAGGGACTTTTTTTTAAATAAGAATAAAAGCTAATTTTGAAGTATTGCTATTTCCTGCAAAAAGGGAAATCCAAGATTTGGCACAGTGTAGTCTTTACTCTTAAAAAATTCCTCATAACAACAATTATAACATTATTAGACTAAGAAGTGCAACATTAATTACCTTAGGACTACACTTATTTTGGAAGGTGCATTTCATACCATTCACATGATAGAACTAATTTTGAAGCAAACACATCCATTTATTTGTCTTCAACTCAGCTGCTGTCAATGATTTAAAAGAAATGTCTTGCTTTTAAATCTATAACAACACATAGGCAGCTTAGAAATTAAAAATAACATTGCTTCTGTCAGCAAATACATGGAATTACTAATAACACACAGAACTTAACCCATAACGGAGGTGGGGGGGGGAAGTGATTTGAATACCTTGTTTGTCATCTTTCTTTGCATCTTGTAACAGGGCAGAATTATCAGGTATCTCTTCAGCTGACGCCTTCTTAAAGAAAGATGTATTTATTATACTGATTGGCATAGCACCCACATTTCTACAGTCAAATATTTAAGAATACAGATCAACACAAATAAAGGTGATATTCTCTCTTGCACCATGATTTGTTCTGTAAAATAAAGGAGCATAGAGGACCTTCAAAAAGACAACTGTAACTCTGCTTTTCAAGGTACAGCAGTTCCACACCTGAAATTAATTTGCGAAGCACTTCAACAGTGACTGACAAGAAACTAAGGACTATATGCAAGGGGAGACTTCTCACAACATGGCAATGATATTCTGTGTTTTCTTCTCTCTGTGGGTGTAACACCTGTGTTAGGGTTGAGGAAACCTTCTCCAGTCCCTTCACCAGAGTTACAGTCTCCATCAGAACAGACTCTCTAGCCAAAACTCAAGCCATACTCCAGAGCCCAGTAGTTCTGCATCTAAAGTCTTCTGGCTGAGGTGGCTGATCCTTGGACTACTCTTTTCTTTGAACATGCAGTCACTGAGATGGGAAAACAAACTTCATCAGCATGCCTGCTGGAGGCCCATTCAGGCTTCTGATGGGAAAACAGGGAACTTCTCCCCAGCCTTATTCCTTAACTTTTCTTTATTTCAGCAGCAATTTACAATACAGGCATTTGTTGTAACTTCTGCTGTGTAGCTCACAAGAAGAAACGAGGAACAAATTCTACTACCAGAATCTGCAAGAACAAGGATATACTCTGAAGCCAAAACAATAAAGCAAACGTCAGAATCCCTAAGCTTCCCTAAATATTAAGTGCTGCTGGTTTTTCCCAGGGAGCATGGAAGAGGTTAGGCCTAAAAATGGCCTGAAATCCATTGGGCCTAAAAAAAATTACTTCAGAAACACAGATTTTGCAGATATTTAAAGAAAAAAAAAACCAAAACAAAAAAACCCCACAACAACAAAATCTCAAGTCAGTAATTCAAGAAGGCCAAGTCCAGAGTAAAGGGCTATCAGATCTGTTTTATGAAATTGCATGTGGGATTCCCTAATGCTTCTGAGGAAGCAACATAGCAAAAACATGGCTTGAGGATTGGCTTCTGAAAACATTTGTACAAAAACTTCACATCCCTAGCTAGCCCTGACTCTCTAAAGTAAAGAGCATCAGACTAAAGACCTAATTCAGTGCATGCTTGAATTGATGGAATGACTCTCACAAATCTCAATGAACTGTGAGCACATTTCTGAGGGCGTTTAGAGCAACCCCAGCCAGTCATTTTATGCATATAGTGTGAAATCTTGTGTTTTATCTTTAAGCTTTTGGCAGTGAGAAAGCTTGTGGAAAAGAGCCAAAGGAATGAAAAAAAAAAAAGAAAAAGAAAAAAAAAAAAAAAAAAAGACCAGAACCAGAGTGGGAGACAAAAACTTGAGAAGAAAAATAGGAAGACAAAACCTCCGTGGTTAAAAAAAAGCAGTCACCCTTGTCATTCTTGAGCATAACATTAGCAGTCTTTCTGTGTTTCATAAGTTTAACAAAGCCTAGCATTCAGGTGACCTGTCACCTGCCATTATTTTCTATATGGATGTATTCAGGAACTGTTTCCATTGTACTGCAGTACTGTAGTTCAGCAGTCACAGTAAAAATAGTCTTCCGAAATTAATAAATTAAATAGCCTGAATGGATGATAGCTGGGAAGAGACAAAGACATGGAGGTAATGCATAACTGATTGCATTGATAATATAATATTTTTAATTTAGTGATCAAGTATCTAAACTATATTTCCTCAAGTAACCAAGCTACAAATTAAATTGCAACAGTGAATTACTGCATTTCCCACAGAGGGAGATGAATGGGAGATGAATCACTGACCTTCCAAATGATACTCATTCAGTGTATTAATTCTGAACATAAAAACATCAGTTGAACAAAAAAAAAATCAAGTCAAAATCATTCTCAAACCAGTTTTGAGAAGAGATTTTATAGTTCATTAATTTTGGATAACAAAGGACCAAAATAACAAGGCCCTGAAACAAACTGAGAGCTTTGCCCTGCATGTCTAGGACCCAGACAGTGAAGAAATGGAGCAAAACCAGTCAACAATTGTGATATAGTCAGGAAACACTATCTGTGCTTAGCCAGCAGGCAATCATGCTACAGATTCTTCTTCATTTTCATCCTAGCCATAAAAAACCCTCTGATTTTGCAGAACATCCTGCCACCTTGCAGAACCTAGGAATGGAGCAGAAGACCCAGCTGTTCCCCAAGAACATTATCTGACTACAAAGGCAGCACAGTAATCTGCAAGTTAGTGGCAGTTATGGTGAGAATCTCTCAGGAGGAGAGCACAGAGATAAGGCAGAGGAGGTCTGAAAGCTTAACTGCTGAAAATCGAAGTAAATATTAAACACAAAATGGGGGATTTCTTGTTTGTTTGGGTTTTTTACATTTTGTGCTGTATACCCTCTACAGCTATTTAATTATTACTATAATATTCCTACTATTATCGTCTCCACTGCAGCAGAAAAATCTAAAAAGCAAAAAACCATACAATTTAATTGCTTAGGAAGTCATCTCCTTCTAGATTTATCCTTACTCTGCACATACATTCGAGGACCACAAACAAGAAGAGCCTAAAAAACAGACACTTAATAAGATTATAAAATTGTATTGGTTAGGTTACTGAAATGACATTTTATTTCCAAGAAAGACAAGATGACTCTGAAAGCAAGATTTCTGAGCTTTCTGAAAGATATAAAAGAACTTTCTAATCTCACAGTCCCAAAGGCTGCACTACTAAAGAGCAAACTTCCTCACAACTCTGCAATAACCAAAGACCACTTTGCTTATCTGGGTAATCACTTGTGAAGCCGTATGCTAACAAAACCAAGGACTCCCTAGGCCACAGAGAATACTGAAGTAGATCCTGAAGTCAAGAAGTTACATAAACTGAAGCTTTTTAATTATGTGTATAAAAGATACATCATTGTATGTTTATTTATATTTTAATATAATTTAATTATGTACTATATCTGTATCTTTTTTTATATAAGCTTGTGTATTTGTATATGCACATGAAAATGCAAGTGAAAAAGAGAAGCTGAGTCTTGCCTACTGACAAAAAATCCCATCCAAACAGGGATGTGACAGTTTCTAAGCAGAAGACAAATAACTCACTCCAAAACCGAGTATCTTTAGCTGATGCAGTGAGTTAACTCAAATACTCAGTTGACTCTTACTGCAGTCTGGAAATGGAGTTATGTATATACATACAGACACATGCTGACATCAGCAAATGAGTTTTCAATGCAAATCGCTTTGAATTTTGCCTCTTACACTTGTTTAAATTGCAAACCAATATGCATCTATGCTAATGAGGCACACTCTCAAGGGACTGTTGAGCTTTGCCACACAACAGCACAGTGAAGAAGTGCTAGTGCAGCATGGCCTGTGGCACAATCTTGCAGCCCCCTGTGAACCACCCTCCCAAAATAAGGTCATATGCAAGGGACAAGGCTGTTCCGCTGCAGTAAAGGACCTGCCCACGCTGCCAGCGTACCAGCAGCCTGCACTACCAGAACAGCGGCGCTGCTTTCAAAACCCAGTGTGGCTGTACTCTGCCGAAGCTGCTGTACAAAGAGCAATACCACCTAGGGAGACCACATATATTTTAACAGTTCCAGAAGATAAACTGGAATCTCAAAGCGCTGGCTGCAGCATTGCCCAAAGTGAACACTGCACTCCATAGCAGCTCAGGAAAGCCCGTTTGGTGGTACCACTACCAAGCTGAATTTGATGAGGGAACAGCTGGGTTCTGACCCAGGAACTCCCCAGAGCAAGGCACAGGGAGCAAACAACTGGAGAACAGCCTTGCTGAGCTGCCATGACATACCATTACTTTTTAACTTGGAAGCAGCGTCAGAAGGGCCCATTCCTGCAGTCAGTCTGCCATATGATTTACTATCTTAAATATTAAACCCTTAAATCCCACAGCATATATATTCAGAGTTGCAATATCCAGGCACAACTCGGTGGCCATGGTTAGTTCAGCTTTACAGGATCTTTAAAGTTTCATTTTTTAACATCATTGATACACTCTTCTCCTTAATTGAGTTTTGCTTGCAACAGTCTTCCATTACAAGGCTGGCATCTGTTGTGATATGCTACAATGGATCTCCATTCTTCCCTCAAAACACTCTTCCCAGCTCCTTACAGTTACTACCTAGACCCTTAGATGGTAGTTGCTTAGACTATGAAAAGGCTGGATATTAAAATGGAGACTGAATCACTTAGAACAGAACTATGCATGTCCATACTGTACAAAATCTTGGATAGTTTCAGCCTCCAAAGAAGCAAAGTACAAGGAATCAAGACAAGCCAAGATATTTTTCTTCTCATCATCAAAACTGGGGGAGCAAGTGTGGAAATGGAGCACTGTAAATGGAAGAAACACTCAAGAGCTACACAGTCAGGAGTGCCTGACGATAACAAGGTCTGTGCCTGAAGTCTCACATTTTTGACCAATTCACATTCAGGAGATACTTCACCTGAGCACAGTCCTTGTGCCACCACCCCTCCTGCAGCATGGGCTCTGCCCCTCATCGCCTGCTCCCAACGCCCGAGGGCCAAATGCAGCCCCATGGGACACAAACAGGTAAGGGGTATTTCTCTGCAGACTCCAGCATCGCACGAGGCTGGAGTCCCTCAATGACTACTGTGAACTCTGTTATGCAGGAATATCTTTTGAAAAGCCTGTCAGCCCTTTCCACACACTGAAGAAATTGCTGAGAGAGAAGTTTGAGATGGCTTAATGGCAAGCTTAGAGACTTCTAAAGTCCTCTCAGACTCGCGGTTCTGCTGCTACGCATACCACAGCCATTGTGAAGCTGTCCTATTCCTCTGCACTCTGCAAGGTAACTACCCTGCTTACGCCTTCTCACCTCCGTCCGACTGAAGTCCCGAGTGTGCTGACCACCTGGCAACGACTCAGAATAAGAATCAAACAGTGCGCAGTCACGCATGGGCTTCAAAGAAGCTGCAGGGGAAAGAAAAAGAAAGAAAAAAAACCCAAGCAAGACATGCCAAATCTTCGGTTAATACACACTTCTTAAAAACCTGCTCCAGCACCATTTTAACCTTCATTTCTACATATCAGAAGCCATGGATGACAAACACCATGAAGAAAATCTGCCTATCTTGTATTTTGAGTAAGTCAATGTCATGCAAGGGATAGCATGTATAATTTCTGTTGTACAAATAATTGTGAAATTTGGGAGAAGTGATCCTTAGTAAACATTAACTGCCAAACAACAACTATTTGTTTGCGTTTTTCCTCCTCACAGTCCAGTATCAACTTAGTTGACATTATAGTTTATATCTTGCCATCTTAGGAATGTTAAAGGTACTTACCAAACCTTCAACTCCAATTTTTGACATTTTGAATACTGAAAAGTATAGCAGAACCTACGTTATACCTTAAAATTGAAGGGCAGCAAAAAGCAAGGACACTAAACACAGTAGATGCTGCAGTATATACCATCTTTAACTAAACAGCATTGAGAGCAGGGAAGGAAAAAAAAAAAAATCAACTCTAACTTCTCACAGGAATATTCACAAGAACCTCATTTCTATTCCACAAGCTCAGGTCCTTCTGCTGATATCACTCTGGGATTAGTTCCTCTGAGATAAATCTGTCTTAACAGCTGGAAAACAGCTTTTCTTCAAGATCAATATACTGAAAGGCAGAATAACCAGTTCTCACATCAAATTTCTAGTTTCTGACTAACATCTAGTTTTTCTGAACAAATTAAGCTCTTGCAAATCTGTCTTAATGTACAGTACAGTGGGTTACGTACAGGGCAAATAGTTTTATAGATTCTGTAAATTAGTTTTAATAAAAACTTCCAGAAAAGAAGGTGGTGGGTCAAATTGTCAATGGAGCTGTGCCAGGATAGCATTTGGACCTGCGCTTGTAGTTTACAGAACAAGCCATAAAGCTAGCAAGATCAATTAATTCTTAAATGTTCTGTCTTGCACTCCAAGTCACTTTATTTGAAGCTTTAACACTCTTATCAGATGCAAGTATTTCACTTGAACCAAATTCTGCCTCATTCTGGAACAAATACAAAAACCTAATGAAAAACAGTTTCCAGTAATCTTCATCGGGTTCCTAACAAGCCCCCCCCCCGCAAAAAACCTACATTTCACAGAAATCAAATTATGAAAACAGAAAGTTTCTCCTGGCAATTTCTTTTGACATTTAGGTAAGTGTATGAGGCACTTGCGTACTTATCAATGCTTTCATTTCAGAAGTTCATACAACCAGGGCTCTATGCTTTCTTGTGATTCACGGTGTTACAGTGTGTTGAGATGTTCTGTTTTTTATTAATGGAAGTCTTTCAAAAGACAGATTTCTGAATCCTGACTAAGCAGCAGAATGAGCGCAAGACAGTTTCAGACCCTCAAGCTAACCAGAATTAGCATATTAGCTGAGGTATTTAGAGTGCCCACAACAAACAATTAGCCCTTTCACCTCTTCCACATAGATCAGCTTGGAATGCTTGGTTGCGTGCAACACCACGAAACAATAATCATCTAAGAAAATGGTAAAGACCACAGTGCTGAAAGGGACAAATTAGGGAAAAAAAGGACTCCCAGGGAACAACCACAGCTTACCATGCTCTTCCTCCCATTGGCATAATGATTCCCTACTAGTAGAGTTTTAACCAAAAAGGCTTAATGTGAAGACACACCAACAAGAACCTGCATGGGGGAGCTGACAAGCTAATTTTCATGAGAACAGGCATGAGAGTAATGAACGAAGTGGTGGTCCTTGAGGGAAAAGGGTAGTTGTAATTATGACAAGGGAATGTAATTAGAGAGACTAAAAGTGATGAAGACTTGGAAGTGCAGGTTTTACAGGAGCTTCTTGCTTTGGATATGAAGATAGTGGATTATAAGGAACATGACTCCACCAGAAATTACTTCACAAATCTGATACAGGGTGAACATTTAATTTTCTTAACTCCAGCTTGATTTGCTCTTTTCCTGTCTTTTAATATATTCAGTGTCATCAAATTTAATGGAGATTTTATTAGGTCTTAAATATTATCCCTTAGCACTGTAATTATCATCTATGATTAATCCTCCTTGCCCTAGAAAGTCATGCACATTTTTTAGATGGAACAGTATATATTTCAATGTTAATTTATAATTAAAAGAGACATAAGTGAAGAGAACAAATGAAAGGGCACGTCTCTCACTGCACATTGTTACTGAGATATGTTATATTTTGGATTAATTCATCCTCGTGCTACACAAACTGTTGTAATCCCCCTGTCATTACTGCAAATTACTTACAGAAGAATCTGTGGATTACATAAAATGAATTACAAAAAAATTCAAGCTTTGATACTGCATCTAACAAAATATATTAGCACAGTAAGTTCTAAAGCAGTCCAGTATTGTTTTCAACACATCTTCAAGAGAGAGACCCTTCAGGGAAAAATCATTAAAAGAGTTAAAAGCCATATAAGTCTTGTTGAATTATCTTTGCTACAGGTAATCATCTGCCACTTCAGCTATAATGACACCTGAAGCACACTGGAGCCAAGAGGCAGACATTAAGAGGCAAGTAACTGCTACACTTTGCATCACTATTTTGTGCTTTTATACATTCCTTCTTCAGCAATCGCCTCGTAAGCACAATTAAAACCACACACATTAAAAAGCAACTGGAGAGTCACTATGCAGCATAGAACCCTGCCCTACCTGCAGGATGGAAAATGAAACAACCTGTCCTACACACACGTTGGGTACCTGAGGCAGGTGGCTACAGGAACACGACCTGCCGCAGGGATGTTACCTGCTTGAAGGTACTCAGGCAGCAGTGTCTCCGGCAGCGTCTCCGGCAGCTGGTAACCATTCTTCCTCGCAACCACGAGGTGGAAAGCGGCACAAAACTCTGGGAGTGTCAGCGCCCCGTCGCAATCCACGTCACACAGCTCCCTGCAGGTATGACAGGCACACATTTTCCAAGCCATTACCTCAGGGAAACATATGGGTGCAATCACAGGGGAGACAGAAATGCAACTTTGAGAAGGGTTATTTTAATACAAGACAAGCGTCTCTGTCATTTGCACTTGATCCTAACTTGCACATTTGTCTCGGGGAAGGTGAAGCAAGCTAATTTTCTAATACTGACTTGTCACTTTTTTCTTTTTTAATAAAGTACTTTTTTTTTTGTTATGCATCATACCATACAATACGATGATACATATATATTATAACATGAAATACATATCCTGTACTTCCAAGGCTGAAATTAACCTTCCCATGGTTGGAAGCACTTTTGGCCAATCCATGCAGGATCTTAAACTAGTTCAAGCAGAAAAAGTTAAAAATGGACTTCAGCATTGGTTACTTAGCACCATTGACTAGCCTCAAGAAAAGAGCTAAATTAATGCTCTTGACAAGTTTAAATGATATTGTTAACTTCTCACTAAAGCGGATCTCTATTTAATTCTAGGATTCTTCTCAAACACTAAAACTGAACTTCAGAAATTCAAGAATTCAATTTTATAAATTAACTCTTTGCAAGAACTGACTAATATTTTATCATGAGCACATGGACTAAAACAAATAAAGATGTAACTTCCTCCTCATTGAAAGTAATGAGAATTTTTCAAGCTGTTAAGGTTATAGTGACAAAGAATGAAACATTCCATGTGTTTAACACAGCGACACAACCTGATAAATCACATCGTCACAAAATTATAATTATCTACTAGAAAGGAATACTCTTTAAATTTTGCACAGAGAACAACTTGTGTCAACAATAGAAATAAAATGTGTTTTGTTAACATATTGGATTAATCCATTCTTCTTAAGCAATCTTAAATTTAGATTCCAATATTCACTTCCCCCAACACTGTGTTTCTTCAATTGTTTTTTTCTTTTCACAACTGACAATCCGCTTTGAAAAGATTCCAGACATATTCTTTGACCCCGACAGATGTTCAGGCTCTTGCAAGCTTTTCTTCTCATCTCCCTTCATAAAAGCATATATAAAAGTAAAATCTCTATCAGCATTTCTGATCAACATTTAAAACTGTTTGTTCCTCCTGTCTGAGATGCAAGGATGACACTGAATTACAAAGCACCATGTTGTTTATGAAAATATAATACAATCCTTGTCAAATTTTATCATGTACAGTTCCATCCGCAATCGTTTCTAAATAAGCTCATTAAGTGTACTGGTTCATTAGAAAAGCACTGATTAATTATGTAGTTGTACTTTCTAAAAATTAGGCATTAATTAGGCCTCCTTTGACAAAACACAGCCAGAAACATAAAACGAACAACACATCTAAAACATTCCAGAGGTGCTTCTTCTCTGTATCATTTCATGAAAAATGTCAGTTTGAGCTACGGATGCTGCTTACAATATACTTAGAACTGCTCTCAGTTATATCACTGTTCAAACCTTCCCAGTCCTGCTGAGTAGGTGAACATCTCTCCAGAAAACAAACGTGTCAGGAAGATCAATGAGTACCCTGCTGCTGGGGCCTGAAAGTGATTCTGGAGATAAGAGTAATAATTGTAATTGAAGACACTTTCCAAAATTTAACAAGAACTCTTGAATTAAGCATCTTTTCAAAAAAACAGGATACACATCCCCAACACTATTACAGTACTTACCAGATGTGAGAAAGCTCTGGGATGGGCAGCTTTGATTTTGTGAAGAAATTCTTTGCCACGGAACCTGTTGGGAAACCATGCCTTATCAACCACTGGAAATTAATTCTCCAATTATTTACCTTTGGCCAGGGCTGCCATGCCAGAAGCAGTTGGTTACTTTACATCCGAGAGATGCTCAGATTAACTGGATGCAAATATAGCTGTTGGACTATTTGTCTCTTGCTGAATAAGTGACAGAGAAAGCCAGACAGAGCTGTTGACCTCATTTCCCCATTCCCTCCATATGGGAAAAATAAATAAAGGAAAACACACTTTAGTACTACTGATTCTAACCAGCATAATGAGTATGTCAGCAATGATGAAATAATGGACACAACGGCTCTGCTTCACCCAGGCGCCATGTGTGTGGCGGTACAGTGCCGTAGTGTCTGCACTGCTCTCCCAAGACGCTGCTTCAACCATGACTTTTCCCTCCAGTGGCTCAATTTTTATGAAAAAAAAAAAAAAAACCAAAAAAAACCCACAACAACCAAAAAACCCCCAAACAAACAAACAAAAAACCCCAAAACCCCCAAACAAAAAACGAAACCCAAAACCTAGGAGATTCAGATAGCCCACAGCTACTGTCCTGTTGCAGGCATCCTCAGTCACCCTGCCACAACAGCCCTTCTCATTCTTCTCCTAGATAACAAATCCACTTCTTCACCATCCCATATCATGGGCTATGAGCAGTACCCTGTAAGCCCTCCCTGGATACAGGCTTACAAAACGTAAGGCAACATAAAGCACAGATTTCTAGGTCTATATCCCTCTTCCCCTTGGGCATTCAGGTCCTATTACCTACTGCAGTACATAAGAAAAGCTGGCACTGGGGCAGGTCCAAGACTCACCTAGCACAGCACATCCTCCCCAACACTGGATGCCAAGAGAGGAATATGTGACCATGACAAAGCCACACAATAATAATGCAGCTCCAGAATACCCCCCAACCTCTGAGCACCTGCAATTCAGGAACTTTCTCAACCAGAGGTAACATTTAAATATTCAGTAACTTCTGACAGATTTTTCAGTCACAGATTTCTCAAATAACGTCTTAAACCTGGACAAACCTCTAGCATCTGTATCACCCTGCAGCAAGGATTTCTACAGCTTAATTATTTCAGGATGTTGTAGAAGCTCAGATTTATAATTTATAAACAGTAATTCTGGATGTGCAGGGACTGCCTGAGAATCTTGCTTAACATAAAGGAAAACACACAGCTACCCGAGAGGCTCTGTATGCGTATACACATGCATACCCAGTTACAGACATATGTAAGTCTGTGAGGAAATACAAAGTTGTTGAACAACTATTTTCTCTTTCAAGCAAATTCTAAAAAGGAGACCTAACTGAGGCAAAGAACTGGTGAAGCACTAATTTCTGTCAGCAGTGCGTAATTTATTTATTTTGGCTGGATCCGAGCCTCCTGAACCCCAGTAATACAGCAGGGCTCAGTAGAACTGCCTCAGTTTGAAACCTGTGACATCTTCCTTGCCAGACCAATTGTCTGTACCCGCAGTGACTCCTCTCACCAGCAGCCTGATCCTCCTATTCGGGATGGAAATGCAATCTCAATACGCTGCTAACAATACTTTTACTGTGTGCGTGCTCTCCAGGGTTTGCTTTTAATCACCTAAAGGTCAAAACCTCAGTCCCTCAGAGCCATAAACACCGAGGCTTGACCACACAGGCCAGTTAACTGCATGCATCACTTTCATCACGTGGACGCTGGCACATTTCTGCTGGGAAAGCAAGCACAACCCTAAGGGATTTCTCAGCTCAATATACACTGCAGGTGTGAGCCACAAATATAGTCAATCAAACACAGAGAGCTCATTCTATTTTTTACTGAATCACCAACATTTCTCCCTTAGATGTAATTGTTTTTCTAAAATCAGGCTATTTAGGAAAAAACATAATGGCCACAGAATTGGTTTGCTTTTTGAGTTGTCTGCCTTTAAAAAGAAAAGCCTATCAACTCTCTCATAAACTCACTCCAGGGAGAAAAAAGAATTTAACTACTTAGCACTTCTCACTGCTCAGCCTGGTCCCTCTACTCAACACGCACAGTGTCTGGTAAAAATTACCTGAAATAAAGGAGTTCAGGTCGGGCTGCAGGGACCTAAACTGGTTGATGTAGTAGTCTCGCTGCTCCTCTGTTATCCTCCAAGGGTCATCCGAGTAGCTGGTGCTGCTGTCCTGTTGCTCCCGCTCCGCTGAAAGAGACTGAAAGGAGGGACACTGGTACCAGCTGCAGGCAGGGGGCCAGAAGGTCACTGGGAACCTCAAGAAACCAGATTGACTCTCTTCTCTTAGCAGACGCATATTTTAAAAGAGATGAGAAGCAGAAATAGCCACGCTGATTACCATCCCACTACTTAACTGTTAAAGCTAAGGCTAGTATTAGGTATCTTTACCCAGGCAATTAAAGGAAGCTTTACATGACGAAAGCTAAAAGAAAAAGGAAAGCCCAATTCATACTTTATTACCTCTGTATTCATTTTGGGGGTTCATTTTGGCTGCCATTACAACCCTGAACTGCATACTGTACACCTGGAACGGATGGAACCAGTAAAGGAGCTAAAGCTGTATTTAAGCAGCACAGTGCATGAAAATTTAGCTTTGCTAAGAAACTATGTATTTAGTCTAGGAGTGGTGCTGTAACTACAGAGCTATACCGCTTCTGGACCCTCCGCTCACCCGGGTAGCTCGGCACACATTACACTGAGCTGGGGAGACATGCAAACCCTTCGAGACCTCCTCAACCTTCTGTCACTTCCCATGGTTTAGGTAAAAATCCTACTTTGGGAAAAAGAATATTCTGGAGGAGAAGGACATTTTATCCATTTATGTCTTTGCTTTCTGATTGACTTGTTTAAGGGAAGTCTGTATGTTTGGTAGGTTGGGTAGTGGTGTCTAGAAGAGGGCTGCTGGTACAATTACTGCCTTTGTTAAACTGGAATGACTTAGTATTCAAGATTTAGGCCTGGATGACGACACTCTTGAAGAGGGAGGGCAAGAGTGAACAATAACCAGGCTCCAACAAGCTCCACAACCCTTTCTCTGACATACCTGTCCACTTCCTAAGAATCAAATGCAAAACACCAGTTCTGAAATACATCAAAAGATCCCCAAAACAGGCAACATCATAAAGCTGTAAATTAATTTTCATTTCAAAGTGCTACACAAATGCACCCAGTTTCACTTCAAGTTAGCACAAATTACGTGACACTACCTGCAGATCTTTTCCTGAGGCTCAGGTGACATTTTATTATGGGTGTGGGGTGCTAAGCTCTAGGGAAAAGGTACAGAGTCTTTGAGTCTTACTTATTTAAGGAAAGCTCTCCCTTAGGACAGCTTTGTCCTTCCATAGGGCAAACTACCTATTTGCATAGTCAGTGCACAGCAGGCATACTGGAACATCGGAAAGATCTGCTTTTGCAACCAGCAGGAAAACATAGGACCCATCTCATAAAAGCAAACAAATATCCAGAAATTCATTTATTCTGTTTGAGATGCGATTTAACCAACTGGGGTGAAAAAACAGAATACACAGAATATTAGGCTATAAATTCTGTGCACGTGTTACAGATGGCATTCTAAATCAAGCAGGAATCTCTGTGCAACCTCATATATTTTAAATGAAAATGTTTTACTTTTGCTATGATAACCTCAATTATTTTTTTTTTTTTACTTTTGAACTGAAGATTCTCAGTCTAGTTTTCCTATCTGTGCTATTTGGTGCATTCTACTTAGATTCAGCAATTTAATTAGTTGGCTTATTTATTTTAATTTCCCCTTCCCATCAGCTTTGTTTTTTTCTTTTTCATATACTAGAAAAGCATGCTTCAGCCTCTAGTCTAAAAACGTGATGGAGAACACTTTTTACTTTTGAAATATGAATTCTTCTGCCTTTTTTGTTTTGGTTTTGTTTTTTGGTTTTTTTTTGTTATTTCTGTTTCATGTTTTATTAGTAGTACTACTGAAGAAAAACATCAATTCATTACCCGATTAAGAGTTGAACAGGTGAGTGCAGGTTTGGTTGCATAATTCCCTGATGATGGTCCATCTTGCTGGTGAGCAGAGTGTCTGACTTCATAAGGTGCTACAGACATTTAAAATAAAGTATATAAATGAAAGGATAATCAAAAAGATTCTACTAGGCTAAAGGAAATAATTAAATACCACAGGGTCAAGAATCTAGCTTGTGAACCTAGTGTCATAGTATCAATATCCATTTTGTCTTCTGCAACAAAATTCCAGCCACATACTTGTCTTTCACATTACATCATTCTTCTTCAGACATTACTGATAAGAAACTGTGTCATATATTACTAGATAACATAGATCATTGTTCATCATGTTGAAATGTATATATAGCCTGTTTATATATTTATACATTTTATATATTTATAGCCATATATAACACAAGAACGCATTACAAATAAGAATAATTCAACTGAGCTGCAAAAAAAATAAGCTTTGACAATGCCATCAAACAGTAAATCACTAATTTTCCATATACTCTTCTTCCCCCTTCCCTAATTTCTGAAATCAGATCAAAATACATGACTCACCACTTCGCAATATTTGGAGTAAAGTTAGTAAAGAAAAGTAACAATTACTTCTTTTGCTAAAATAAGTCACTTGTGTTCCACTGCAGCAAATATAGTAAGCGGTGACATAACAGTACGTTTAAGAACAATGTTTTAAAAATAGGTCAAGTACACAAAGGCAACTCACTTGCAAACTCTTACAGAGTTGAAAACTTCTGCTGCCAACCTATTTAAAATGTACCAGTACAAAGACAGTCTGCATTAGATAGACAGAACTTAAAAGATTCTTGATGAAAAGTG
Source organism: Haliaeetus leucocephalus (assembly GCF_000737465.1). Taxonomy (NCBI): domain Eukaryota; kingdom Metazoa; phylum Chordata; class Aves; order Accipitriformes; family Accipitridae; genus Haliaeetus; species Haliaeetus leucocephalus. Next base: position 464,286 of record NW_010973231.1, read on the forward strand.
ATACCAAGAAATCTTAAAAATTTTGAGCTCAGGAAGACCCTAGCCTTCATAACCCTAACTCCCTTGCTTTCCTGAGCGGTCTTATCCTGTATTGGTATCTATTTTTCTGCCTGTACAAATAACTTCTAATTTCAGAAAAAAAACCCACAGGAAGTTGGGAAACATACAGACACACTTGGAGAGGAGATTTAAGCACAAGGCCACTCTGCTATGTGTTTGCTACCAAGAAAAACTTCCAAAACTATCAAAAAAAACCCCAGTATATAGTCATGGTTGCAGTGCAAAGGGCTGCCCTTGAAGACCCACTGTCCAGTTCCAGGGTCAGCCTTGCAGTACACAGAAGAGCCCACAAGCTCGGTGCTGCGGTGCTAGCACCTCCTGCCCACACACTAACGCGGCGGCTTTCAGACCCACCCTTTCAAGTGCTCTTCAGAAAACTGGAAGGGTCCTAATCTTAAAGGCCAGGAAGAACCAGTAGGTCACCTAGCCTGGCACTTGGTACAGCATGGGCCGAAAAATGTTACCTGCTTGCTGCCACTGAGAACACATTTGGCTGAAGTATCCCCAGTGGGACTAAAACAGGAGAGATTCCCATTCTGGAAAACAGGAGAAATTCCCCTTCTGGAAAGTAACCATAGTGTTCTACACCTCTAGGATTTTACCACCTTAAAAATTCAAGCAGTTGAATAATTAGTTTTAGAAGAAGTTGACAGCTGGATTGGACACTGCTGCCTCTACTCACTTTGCACAGCTGCTGACTTCAAGAGAAATTTCACTTAAGTTACGACTGCAACCAAACTTGGAGGAAAAAAAAAAAAACCCCAAAACCCAAAATCCACCCCCATAGCACTGGCAGATCTGGGACAGAGTCCCAGAAAACAGCAGAGCGCACAACATGTAACACGGTCAGCTGCTCCCGACAGCTCTTCAGGGTGAGGGCTATCTGCCACGTCTTCCTCGCTGGAGTGGAACACGTGTCATACCAAAAGACGACCTTGCTAGTGTTGCTTATTTCAGAAGTCAACCAGCACTGTTTTGATCAGTTGTACCAAGGGTGCGGTGGGGAAAAATCCCATCTCTGAACAAACAGCAATTTACCTAACTGGCAAATGAATGCCTGTGACTCAGTACTAGTACAATTTTTACGTGAAGGCCACTTGATTGTGTTGAACACATTCTTATTATGGCTGTAGTGAGTTTCAAAACATTGCAATAGCTGTTTTTTCACTCATTTGTAAACAAGGACAACAACTGAAGGACTAGCATGCTCCACCCTTCGCTCACTGCAAACACACTAACTGAAGGCCGGAGGGGTGATGGAAGGATGGTATACACCAATGCCTACTACTACCACCCTCCTCGTCACCAGATGTTGCAATTAGGAGAGCACAGGCACTTCACTATTAACAGGAGCTTGTAAAGCCTTAGTAAAACTGGCTTCTGCCCCACTACCCTCTCATTAAAATCAGAATGTTTTGCCACCTACTCTAATGGCAGCGTGATCAAAGACAGAGCATCTATGTAGTGCCTTATTCTTGTCCATTTTGCCTAAGTTACTGTGTGGCACTGTTTTTATATTCATGTCCTATCATTATTTCTGTTACAAAACCAGAGATTACTATCCCTTCCTGCAAAGGAAGGTTCACTGCCAATCTGAAAACTAATATAGCCACTACTGAAATCAGAAGCAGGCTTTTCTTCCCCTCTAATGAAATCAAAAGCATCATGCACTCTGAAAATACTCACAAACACTCTGCCGCTGGGATATATTGCACGTAGTCTTGTCAGAGATTAGGTATTAGCATTTATCTGTGAGCAGTGACATATAAGTCTAACTAATTTACCAGAAAGAGAACAGGATTCAACCATCAAAACAAAATGAGATGACTGAATCGTTTTCCAACATACAGGTCTAATTAAATGTTAAAATCATTAGGCTGACTGTCAGTTGCATTTGAAATTTGGATGCTTCTGAGAAAAAAATAAAAAACAAAACAAAAAGAATTTAATACAGTGTGCACATCCCAGTTTTTATCCTACCTCCATGCTGCTGCTCCAGCCCACTTCTTGATTTACCATATCCGTAACTTAAGGGTACTCTCTGGTAAGTAGATGGAGAAGCAGGAGGTGAGCAGATTGGAGACATCGGTGGAGACTTGGGTTCCTATTTCGAAAACACACCAACACAAAATGGAATTCTGAGACAACAGCAAAAAAAGCAAGTAATCCTGCACAGCAATCTGAATGCGTACAGCATGATGGACAAAGAAAAGGCAAACACTGTAGTTCCCGGAGGCCCTTTATTTCCATGAAAATGCTTGTTAAAAAAACAAAAGTTGGTAAAGACATAATTTGGTATTGAGCCTTCTAGGGGTAAAGCATGGCAATGGCATAGCAAAGCTTTACAATGAACAGCTTAAAGTATTTTACTTCCAAAAGATCCCTGAAGAAGTATATGTAGAATGCTTAATTTGAGTGGGTATCTTTGAATTTGCGTAACACATTTAGTTAGGGTGAGTGCATCCTTCGTGGGAGAGCATTTTTCATATAAAATGTACAAAAAATTAAACTAAATCTCCAAATTGGTATTTTAAGCACTCTGTGGATTTGTAGATGTTACTGGGTATCTATCCTACAGCATTCTCTTCACCTTGACTTACAGATTGTTTAAGAAGAGGATGTGATCCTAAAACAGTTTACTGTGTAAAAAGGAAAACATAACACACCATAGATAACCTAGATGGAGCCAGGGGTTTGAGGGCAGCATTCTGCTTCAGTGTCAGTGCACGCAGGCACATAGACATACGTGCTCTTCTTCCTCATCCTGTTATTCCAGCCGTGTACCTTGTCATCAGCAGCTCATTCCTGTTGGGTTGACCTCAGGCTGGGAACGCCATTTACTCACGCCAGCACACCATGTGATAAATGTGTGTGCACATTATGGGAAGATAAAGCACCTGCCACCAAGCATTTACAACACGACCTGATACGATACCCAGAAGAGAAGGTGTCAGGCCTGGGGAAAATTATGAAAATCAAGGTCGCACTGTGAAGCAACTTGTATCTGAGTAAGTGCTCTCAACTCTCCTAAATACAGGTAAATACAAATCTCCCTTAGGCAGCTTTATTAAATCAGCAGCTCAGAACAAGACACTGGGATGATGTTTCGCTGAGGACAAAAGAAAAGCAGGTTTCTTCTAGACTACTCCTAGGGGAAATTAGAATGGAAGAAAACCTGGTGGCCTTATCCCACACAGAAATAGTGGCTCGTGATTCAACACCTCTTCTCCAATTGAATATTTCTGTAGTGACTAAGGATCATACTGGCCATGAGAAATCGCTCACTTTCCTGTCCTGTTTCACAGACAGATTTCTGTTTGCTGCTCCTCCCCTAGTCCTCGCCAAGAAACAGTGCTGGACTAAGTAGGAGGACAACACTGAAAGAACTTACACAAAATATTACAGGGCTGACAGCTTTATACAAGGTTATATAGAGAAATTCCCTTCAGGGATGCAACTGGGATGCATCAAAATCAAAGCACGGCCCCGATGGGGATTATTTGCATGCCAGGAGTCCATCTCCTGTCTCGTACTGCAAAACTGAGTAAGGCCACGTGAGTGTAATCATTTACAGGACTGGACCCAAAAGGAGGATGCATAATGACATATTGGCCTGAAGGAGACGGGCCTGTTACCTGTTTGTCCCCTTCATCTGTTCTTTTGTAGGAATTTTTTTCCAAAGTTGCATGTGGAACCTGAAATTTAACTCCATGGAGTTCTGCTGTAGTCCCGTAACGTACTTCACTGTCATTTTTCAGCGCCATAAACCGCGGCAGAGGCAATTCTTCATTAAAAGAGAGAAAAACTCAACTGAGACTACAGAACATTAAGAGTACTTTAAGCAGTATCATCTTGTAAAACCAATGAAAAGTTCACCTATAAGATTACTATTTATATTTTGTAACATTTATAAATGTGGAGCTCCCGTGATTATTTTATGTCTTAATAAAAATGTGAAATGTTACACAAAACTACATTGGCTAGCTTAATATATCATCTCTCCATGCAAAGAGAAAGAAATAAGCCTTGTGCATGTTATTAAAGCAAGTGGCAAACTCATTTCCTGCCTTCAAAACATTGTCTATAATGAAAAGAATAGTTTCCCAGAGAAACTGTAGGACTGATGAATTAATCAGTCAGGATCACAGTATGCTCAACACTGCCATCATAAAAGGAACAAATTAAAAATGGCAGGGTTCAGAGATCACACCAAGGCCTGGGGAGACGACCATGTCAAAAGGTCCCATGTTGCATCTGCTCTGCAGGGCAAAAGAGTGACACTTTTTCACTCTTTAAGACAATTCACGATTATTTTGAAGAAACACAGTCGCAGTTTTGTGCACAGTCACCCTGAAAGATCAATACAACTAAAATTAACAGAATGCTCAAAACTGAGCAAAACCATACATCACCTCTGTAATCTTTTACACCTACAGCTACTACCAGGAATAAAAAGAAATCAGTTGGAGTTTGGTGCATGTTACTCACCTCACTCTAAAGGTACTCATAAATTTCAAGAGAAAATGTAATTAACACTGGAAGTGTTTCAGTAACAGTAAGCAAGCAGGATATCAATACAAGGACTGCAAGTACCCTTCTTCGCTCAAATTTGTGGATTATTTGCAGATGCTAGACTTGTAAAACATCCACAGTAAATCTCACTTATTTCAGGTTTCTAATTTAGTTTGCTGGGTTTTGTTGGGTTTTGGTGTTTGGGGTTTTTCGGGGTTTTTTTCAAATTAACATCCTTAAAAAGGACAGCAATGCAAGAGAGAGCACACAAGCTCTCTGTAAGGAAAACTGTCAGACAAATCCAGGCTGCCCTGCTTCATCCCTGGTTTAAACCCCCCTGCCAGCGAGGCACCAAACTGAACCGTGCCAGCTGCATCCCATCCCCTCCACTTGGTCATGAGCTCTGCACCACGGGAGCTCAGCTCACACAGGTCTGCCCGTGCTCACCAGCCCGGCTTCCTTGCCCCGGGATGGGGCAGACCCGGGAACCCCCCCGTGCCTTGTAACATAGGTGACTTCTACATTTCGGTGCCCTTAGAAGGGACACCAGAGTGGAAACTGTGCTGGGAGCAGTGACCCGATTGCGAGGCTATGGGTAGATCCAGCCTTTCCTACCTCCTTCTCTGATCTCACGGCTGGTTGCATCGCTGCCTTCAGCGGGACGGTGGCAAGCACCCTTGCCCAGAGCACAGCCTCACGGCACAGTTCGAATGCCCACCTGGGATGTGGGAGCTAAGGGTTCAAACCTGCTCAGGCTCAAGCCCAAGCGAAAGGCTGTGTGTTTCGAAGCCTGAGCCCTGCTGAGGCAGAGCACGCATCAGCAAGACAGAGCATGCATCACCAAGGCAAAAACATCAAGTTCCTTCTGTTTAGTTGTTATCAAGGTTTTGCAGCTAAAAGGGACCTGCTTTCTCTTCGTTGCTTGAGTTTGATAAGCCTCTTTTAAGAAGCATTTTTCTCCACCAAAAATGGTACATTTAATATTACTGTCAATTCGTTGGGAAGAACAAAGCTGTTTTAAGCTACATCTACTGCACATTTTCATACCTACTGATAGGAAGCATTATGATTTAGTCACCATTACCCACTTATTTCAGGATTATCTGCTAAAACAGATGAGTGTTGCAAGCTGCCCTGCACAGAGGGACCCCTGACCTGCCCATGCCCCCTGCAACATCCCTCCACCCGAAGCAACTCCCACTCTGCGCAGTTGTCAAGATTAGAGGCTGAAGGTGAGAGAGAAACGCATCCCTAGCACTGATCAGCTGTCACTCGTGCCATTCCTTTGGTAATGCCTTTTCCAGAGGGGGGTGTCATCTCAGCTTTGCCACACGTGTAACTCAGCGCAATTTTCTACCAGTCACTTAGCGAATGGAACGTTACCTTCTACTCTTTCTCTGCTCCTCAAAATACAACTGTTTCATAGACAGGTTAGAAGAAAAGTTTACCACCACAGAGAGCCGACAAGCATTAAAGAAAGTGAGAAACAAGTGCATAGCACTGCAAGTAAAATTTGCTACTTACCATTCTTAATGCTCTCAATCCGTACTGGGAACCCTGACTGCGCTGCTGCAATTAACTTCAAAGCAATATAAAATTGAGCGGGACCAAAATAACCCACACGCTTGGCTCCACAAACTTCTGTAATCTAAGAGAGAAGAGACACATTGTTGGTTAAATGCATTTCACTCTCACAGAGAATTTAAACACTTCTACATAAACAAAGAAAAAATTCTTTAAAAATGCAAAATGCTTGTTGTATTTGAAGTTTTCTATTAAGCATATTTGTTTCAACTCAGGACATGGCTGTCTGATCACATTCCCCCTACTGTATCAGAGATAGGTAGGTAGTTGTTAAGCTTTTCAGAAGCATTGCTGTAGCCTAAAACAACTTGGGGGTTTTCATACTGCAAAAGATTTTAATAGCAGGTAAAATGATAACTTGTTAAGTACACTGTCCAGTAAAACATTTCCATTGCAGAAGCTATGGTATTCACAGAAAATTATACTTAATATTAGCCCTTACAACAACAGTTCAGACAGTTACTGTAACTGGAACATAAATGCAACACAAGAAATGCCCCTTCGCGCCGCTTGAGCAGAACACTTTTCTTTGTGAAAAACTAACATGGCCTCAGCACTGAAGTTTAATTTCTATATATACTTCACTGTCTGCTGTTCGCTTCACTCAGCCACCTCTGTGAAACAAACAGCTCCACGTTCACACGCTCAGACAACAGCTAAACGAGCAACAGCTATCAGCAGGTTTTAAGCACAGGCACCAATTCTCCCACGCCTGGAGCTCCCAGATGTTCACAAACAAACTTCAGCCAGGCATTGATGTTAGAACAAAACCCCATTCACCCCAGACACAAAGGGAAGCCCCAAACTGTTTTCCTGAAAATACATCTAAATTAGCAATGTCTCCTGGCTGGCAAGGTGTGTCACCTGCGTGCAGGAGGACAGCGGAGCTGTGCCAGTTCTTCATAGGTAAGGGCTCCTCTCCAGGAAACCCTGTCCGTGGATCACTCCCAAGCTACAACAGCATGACAGAAACTATTACCATGTCATGCATATGAACAAATAGCACAAATGAATAGTCTTATTTTTTCTGATTTATTTTTATATGTGTATATATACACACATACACACACAGAGTGTCAAAATGTGATGTGAAACAATTACTGAAAAAACAAATGTTTTGGAATGGTAATTCTTACTACAAAGAAAATTATCTTCAAGCAAAGTCTTTCTTCTCTGGATGTGGCTTCTGCTTTGACTGAATTTGCTCTGGCTTCCCTCTCTTGCTGTGAGTTTTGGAGATACATCTTGTGATCAAGGAATTAAGCCATGCATCAAGCAGTTTTCTTTTCTCTTACCGCTTGATGAAAAGGGAGACTGATTCTCTGTACAAGGACAGCTTCAATTAACCAGTGCCATTTGCCATTCCCTTTCCTCTACATATCTTTTTTCTGAAGTCACTCTGGCCTTTTTAAATTTTTTTTTTATCCCCCCACCCTGTTGCAGGCCTTACTTCTTTTATTTTCTGGTGGGAATGCAGGGCACTTGGCATGTGCCCGAGATGGAGAGTGCTGAAGCACGATTAAAAATCGGAGTGTGCCGGGGAGGAAGGAACAGGTAGAGGGAACTCTTTGGAGGAGAGCTGCACCCCGGCCAGGGCACGGGAAGGAGCCAAGCGCATCGCACCCACCTCCGTGGATGGCACTATGCAGACCCCAGCGGTGCAGAGGGCTCCCCACTGCCACAGGGAGCAACGCCGTCCACTGCAGGGTCCTGCTGCACCGGTGGGTCCCCTGACAGCATCTCCCAGGGTCCCGTGGCCGCAGCTGACACCAGAGGTGCATGCCCGCGGTGCTGCGGGAGCACCGCCTGCCTGCCTGCGGCGTGGGCACGCTGCCGGGACAGCCGATCGCAGGACCGGCACTGTTTGGAGAAGGCTGGGCAGGTCAGTGGTGCCATTTCTGACCTCCAAAGCAGGCTCCTTCCTTGCCCCTAGATGCTCCTCGTTCACCCAGTCCTGCCGCCCACACCTCCCACTCCTGCACCGTCCTTCCCCACCAGCGGCCCCGGCTCTGTCTGACGCAGAGGCACGGAGCACAGCCGGTGCGGTTCGACCCGGGACACGGAGCTTGCACCACGGCTGCGGCCCAGCCGGGTCCCCACGGGCGCAGCCGCCCAGCCACGCCAGAGCCCGACAGCTCTGGGGTCGACACCGCCGCAGCAGGCACATGGGAAGCCGCCGGCCGGGGGCCTGCTGTGCCGCCCAGGCTGACAAATTCAACAACCTGGGGAGAAACAGACAGAGAAGGGGCACAACCAAGCTGAAATTCAGTCTGGGTATGCGGCCCCGGTTCGTTACGGGAGACGTTTCTTAGACGAAGGCCTGCGCTGCTTCCAAAAGCTGGGCCCCCGCCTGCGCCCGGGCCCTCCCATGGCGGGGCGCGGGTCCTCACCTCCGCCGTGACCCACGGACGGCGCCCAGGATGGCAGCCGCCGTGGCACGAAAAGGGCACACAAAGTCCCTGGGTGTACGAGGGGCGTACCCCAGAGGGCTTTTCCTCTTGGGCTGCTTTCCTGTCATGGCACCCTACGCTCCACAGCGTTACCGTCATCTGCCTTTCCTCTCGCGGGCCGCTGGAAGAGGAAGCACTGGGCAACTGGGACTTTCATGGAGGGATTTGTGATGCTATCATCTTCCTGAAAAGACACTGAGAGTTAATTTTCCATATCTTTTTCTACACTTTGAAATATTAAGGTCACTGAATGCTGTAAATGCTCTGCTTCCTCCTGATATGGAAACATGAATGTTTTATTCTGATCGAGCAGACTAAAAATTTTTATCAAGGACACACTGTCTCTCAAAACTACGGTGTTCCTTCTCAAGCACACTTACAGCCAGCCAACCTGAAACTGCCTCTCTGTAATTTTGCTCTTTGGTGGTAACAACAGAAATAGATTTTTGTAGGCGCAAGCTCCTCTGTGTTATTTGTGCAATTAAATCCTGATCTCTTTGTTAACGGCCCACAGCAAAAGATACAAGCTGACAGACCAGCCAAATTTATTGCACAATTAATTGCAGGTAATCATATAGATTAATTGCAGGTACAGGCATTCACTCTTATGAGGTTCCTTGTGCAGTTAAAGGAGAGGGCCTTGGGTTCCTTCCAGACAGCATTTCATACTGCAGCATCAGGACCGGCTTAGAGCCGCTAATGGGAGCAGACCCTCTCTCCAGCAACCACAGAGGTAGGTGGCAGATTAGCCTTTTATCCAAAATTAATTACTCAGAATATGCTGCTTGCTCAAATTTCCACAGCAGCTTAAACTGAATACTACGTTATTTTTTTGTTTTCCTGTTTTACCTTTCACAGGGTCAGTGCACATAGCCTCTTGATGGCCAGATTACATTTAGTGATATACAATACTGAAATTAAGCTAGTTTGTGTGATATACTACTAAGAGTTTCCAAGATCCATATGAATTAAAGGCATTGTATATGAATACGACACACTGTTTTTTCAAGCTGAAACTCGACTGTTTCTGAAACTATCCCCTGAAATAGAGGGGAAACATCAGTTCTACTTTCATTCAACTGATGTTTAAGAACAAATTCTTTCTATCCTGTCCTGTTGTCAGTTTGGGTTGCATACTATTCAGCAAGCTAGCAAGGAAAGAACTGGTATCTTCTATTAGTGCACTGCTAAATGGTCACACATGTAAATCAAAACAACCTGCATACCTTGATATTTCAAGGGATTCTAATACAGAACTATTGACAGCCAATTTTCATTGCAATTTTTTTTTTTTTAATTCTTCAGCAGAAAACTGTAATCCTCCAGTAACAGCTGAATATTGAACAAAAGTTTAATGAAGAACATGTTGGAAATAATTTTTCATGGTGGCAGGTTACAGATGTTGCTTGCCAAATCTAACCTCAGGATGATAAACAGGATTAGTCAAAAATTGATCTATTCAATGGTTCACGAGGCAAGAACACAATGCTGAGTGAACTAAAACAGAGTTTAAATTTACTGCAAGGCGTAACTGCTTATATGAAACAATTTCAAAAGTCATTTGCCAATTAAGGAAAAAAGTTCACTTCACAAAACATGTGAAAACAACATGGAAAGCTGTAGTGTCTAAGCTCGTGTTTGTTCTCAGTCAGTCCTGGAACAGCACCTCTCAGTTCAATCAGATTTCAGCAGGTAGCCTTAAAACACACGTTCTGTACATGAATCGCACCACCTTCCCTATCAAGCAGCCATAAGAAAGGGAGACCAAGATCTAGATGCCTGCACACCCTTCTGACAGGCCAGAAGTTTTTCTATGGTTATAAAAATATATACTTTTTTTTAAAAGAAACAGATCTCCAACTCATCAACATTAAAATTTAAAACGTAACTACAAGCTGTTTTAAATGTAGCTGGAAGAGTGGCTGTTTTAAATTACCGTTCTCCATGCAAACTTCTAATAGAAAAGCTTTACATCTTGAGATGCTGGAACACAAAGCAGATTTTTATATTTATTATCCACTCACTGCTCTGCTCGATCGGCTGACAGCAAGTGTTATTTTTGTAATTGCTCCTTGAAGACATCCCACATGAAGCAGCTTTTCCCAGCACAATCTGACATTGTTCCAGCTCTCTCCAGTTCTCTCCGAACAAGTTTCCACTGCAGTCTCCAAGAGCACTGACCTCTCTAACACCCTGGGCAGGTCTAATTTAGATTGCAAGAGCTAAACTTCAGGAACTGAACATGAGCCGAGAGCTGAAGTTTGTTTTCCATAAGTAGAAAAAGAGGTAAAATCAGAAACAACTATTCCATAATCCTATGGACAGGCTGAGATGACCATCCTGCAGCCTCAAGGGAAAGGTTTTCAGCTGCAAGGCAACAGTAGAGCTGGGATTTTTGCTTTTTCATTTAGCCATTAATGCTGCTATGGCATCCTCTGTATCTAGCTGGCACACAGTTTTTGTCTGTTCTGCCCCCCTGTTGCTGCCTGCCACATAGATTGTCACTGCTTGTCATTTGTGGGCAAACCCAGCCCAAAGGCACTCAAACCTCTCTGCGGGTTGTGAGACCCTGCAAGGAACACGTGTAAGCTGAATGCATGTTCAACTCATTCGGAAAGAAAAAGAAAATAAGCACCCCTGCCTCCTACGTTAAAGGAAATTTTCTCACTGCACCTTCCATCTCAGCCCAACCCCAGAAAGCACAATTTTTTTACTTGTCCTTGCTCAAGCCATAATGAGGTAGAAAGATTTTCCAGTTCATCAACTGCCTCCGCGTTTTAAGGAACATGTTGAAAAGCTGCTGCCGTTACCCGACGCACCCCTCAGCCAGCGCTCTCCGGAGAACGGCCAGCTGGGATGCCACAGCTCAGACCTCAACCACGGAGCAACCCCAGGCTCCCTTCTGGATCAACCACCCTCATACAACTGTGTCAAAGACAAATATTTGCAGCAGTTGCTTATCAACAGCTTATCTCAAAATTGTGTCATGCATCTGACCCACTTTACCCTTTTTTATAAATACGTGTTTACAGAGTCTTTGATCTGCTTGTTACAGACAAGTTTTGCTACATTCTTAAACAGGTATTTCTTTCTGAACAGATCATTTTTCAGATATCTGTAACACTACTTGGAGCCCAGCCCTACGTATCTCTCTCTTTATTATTTAAAGTAAGAAACACCACATCCTGGATCCAGTAGGATTACTGCCTGGGAAGGCCATAGGAAGAGGAACATGCTGGAGCAGTTACGTACCCAGCTGTACAGAGGAAGAGGCTCTGCTATGGATTAGGTTCTTTAGCTCTGCTCCTCCATATCAGTGGTATTTCTGTAACTATTTATTTTATTCTGTGATCTTGTCTTTTAAAAACAGATGTTTTATCTATTTTAGACTTTTTTAAACATCATCTGAAATGCTTACTAAAAATCTAGCTGTTTTGAGCAAGCAGGGTTCCAACATCTAAAACAAAAGGAACTTAAAACAGCTTAGTTTATGGCACACAAGACAACACGACATAGTACATTTTTAAAGACCTAACTACAAAACATTCTCACTGTTTAAGCTCTGCATGATCACCGCTTTACATTAAAGAACAACATAATTTTAAGTTGCAAGGCAAGCTACTGATAAACTGCCAAAGCTTAGCAACTTCAGTTAACTCGGTGATAAAAGCAGCAGAGAGCAACCACATCTGTTAGCCAAAAACCTGCCGATAGCACCGCCAGGGTTTCCCCAAACTCCTACTCCTGGCACAACCCAGAACTGTTCACATCTGCGTGCACCAGTGCAACATGGGCCATCGCACCTTTGTACATCTAGGGGGAAAGCACTGCACTTCAGGAACAGGGAAACACTTTTCCAACAGCTCCAAGCAGAATATTTTATGCCAACACCAAGAACTACAAGGATTATGATTCAGTGTACACTTTCGTGCACACACATGCATGCAGCCATGGATAGAACACATGAAACAAACACTAAAACCATTTTCAAACAACTCTAAGTCTCACAGTGAAGCCTAACAAAAGTATTTGGTATACTAGAAAAAGTCAATTCCTGAGCAGAGGTTAAAAAACCAAAACTAACCCAAACACAACTGTTTTCAACCAGTGAAGAGTCTTGTGACCAGGCAGGGCAGGAGCAGGGCAGTCATACCTGGTCAGTGCAAGGGTCAGTCAAGTCCTCTCTTGTACCTGACAACAGGCAGCTGCAGACATCTACAGAAACTCAAGCATGTGAATTGTGCAGTACTTCTCTTCAAATAGGAATACTGGCAACGCCAGCATACCGCAAGTTACAAGAAGTATTGATCTGAATTGTGCAGCTACCAGGACATGTGAATCAGCATAGTTAATGTAAAGATTTCAATTATTAAGGAGTGTTGGCTAGAGAAACTCTGCCAAGGAATAAAGGCTGCTGATGCATGCTAATATAAGCGCTGAAGTATAGCTGAAAGAAATCCCATCTCCTGTGCTCAACCTTTTGTCTTTAAAATACAGACGCGAATGAATCTTTTTATCTGCATGTGACATGGAAAAGGTGGACACTTTCATCTAATGTCAGTCTTATTGGGACGCTTAAGAACACCATTCCTGAGAAATGTCTGACAGTCCCCACGCCAAGTAAATTATTTTCACAATAGCAGTGCCTACAGAATTAGGTCAGAGGTTGTTATATACATTTGCTGATCTGTCATTCTGTCTTTGCTTTGAAAGAAAAACCTAGCATCGCCTTCACTAAACACATGCCTTTAGGAGTGTGTAAAAAAGCATGCAGAGGTGAAAGAGATGAAGCAAATTATCTTCAAAACCTCCTTGGCTTTTTCTTCTCACTATTTCGAAAATGAATGCTTCCAGAACAGCATTCATCCACCTAAAATTGTTCTAGCTGTGTTTCATATTCACTAGTTTGCATCAAATTGATATGAAAAACTATCCAGGTCAATAAATACAGCTTGTGCCAATAAATCTGTATAGGATTCTGAGTAAAATTTTAATAAAGCTTGTAACACATGGAACACAAAAATAAAAAGCCTGAAAACAGGTTACTCCAGATTTAAGAACTTGGCATAAGGATACCAACAAGCAGTATGGATTTTTATAGAAGTATTAGTCCACTTATTCACTGAACTGCTTCACATTCTTTGAAGGTAATCAGTTCCTCAGCATCTGGATATGGAAATGCAGACATTGAGCAGGTCATTCTCTGAAATGCTGCACAAACAGCCTTGCCAAAATCATTATTAAGACCTGAAATCCCATGGAAATCTGCAGACTACACAGAATTGGGTTATGGATGTTTTATCTGCTTTTCAAATCTTACTGTAGAAGCAAGGGAGTAAGCATAATGTCCCAAGTAAAATGGCAAGTACAGAGCTGTCACACTGCCCTATCCAAACAAGTAGATTGCAAGAAGCTTCCACAGGGCTTATCCAAATTTCTTCTGATGCAAATCCCAGCCAAGGGCATTTCAGTCTCTTGGACATGAGACTTAAGTTTCATAAAGCCTATCCTACACATGGTTAATACTAAACATTTTATACATTGCAAATATGCTTCTTTAAAGGCACTAGTCATTCCAAAGATTTCTGTTCATTTTCCTGCTCACCTCTTCTCATCCAAGGACGTATCTAGGGACACAACACAAAGAAGGTCCAGGTTGTGAGAGAAGAGAACCCAGACCCTCCAACTCTTGCCTGCTCAGTGGAGACATTATCCTGAACCCCCTTACAATGTCAGTTGCTTGTAGGTAAGCAGAGCTTGATGGAGTCAGGATCTAACTATCCACGCTGGAATTTGGCCAGCGCTGGCACTGGGCCAACTGAAATGCGCATCTGTTCCTAAAACTTTCATTTTCTGGAGGCTGAACTGAAAACAGTATCTAAACATTACTAGTAGTGAAAGTGAATGGAGAGTTCCTCTTTAGCTCAAGTGGAAATGCCATGTTTTGCACAGGAGCTGCACCTGCACGCTGCGGGAATGAAAATACAGGATAATCACAGGAACATTAAAGGACAATGCTATTTTTATCAAGGACAGATTTTAGGGAAAGGTAGTATATCCTTGTGGTTTTAGCATTTTAGACCACTTCAGTAACCAAGCCGTTAATTTATTTCAAGGAACACTTTACACAAGCAGCACTTTCATTACCATATTTTCATCTTGAGAGTACATCTTCACTGACTTAAAATATGGCACTTGTTTATAAGCTTGAGTTCATTATTTAGAATGATGTTTATTATGATCTCCAATGTATTTCAATATGCTTGTTTTTTAAAATCCATTCAAAACACTGTGTGTATATATATATATATACACACACGAAACTGAAATTAAATGTAACTTGAAGCTCAGCCTTAACAATCAAACCTTTGTAGGAAAGGTTTCTGCAATCTGTCCAAGCCTTTTTTATAAAAGGAAGAATGGCCTCTCCGTTGCTGCAGTTCAGATATGGATTAAAACACATACCCTGAGTTTAAAAAAAAAATAAAATTGAAAACACTGAAATTTTCTAACAGAGCATGAAGCCATTTATAATGCAGGACTCCTCAAGTCAGCTTAAAAACATTTGACTGAATCTTGCAGTTTGTTATTCATACAGAGAATCCTTATCCTACCTTTTGTCAAATTTCAGTCTCTTAACAGTGTACCACAGACTGAAAAATCAATTTTTTCGGGGGAAAAAAAAAAATCCCCACTGGTTTGGATTGCAGTAATTTTGTTTGTTGAAGTCGAAATTCAGTTTGAGTATTACTCATACAAAACAAATGTGTATTACAGAAAAATCTACTTCATTTTTATACATCATGAAGTGTTGTTAGAGAGCATTTACCTTACCCTCTGAAGAAGCTAACATCAATTCTTTGTTGTGACTTACTCTTCAATAAATGAGATAACTTACAAAGCTCAGCAATACAATTCTGTTTTGTTCTCATGTTAAAATATCATCATAAAAAGCTTTGGTATAAGTAACAGGGTTTGTGAGAACACCTCCCCATCACACCAAGCTTGCCAATCTCACCTAAGGCACAAAAAGTAACTTGAAATGTCTGGAAAAGTGACAAGCTTTAAGCTTAGGAGTAAGGAGATAACATCTCCTGTGGACATACCATAACGTTTTATGAACAGACAAATCAAAATATCTTCTCAAATTTGGAGACTCTTTTAGCACCTAAGAAAAAATTACGGAAACAACTGCTAGATAAAAGCTAAAGTCAGAGTACAATGAGGAAAACAGGCATAAAGGCAAGTCATCTCCTTTGCAAATGTATAAAAATTAAGTGCTATCAGAAGTCTCTTGACACTTCCACTGTTAAACTCAAGCCAAGGCTACCCAAAATATGGACCTTTTCAGTCCAATCTTTCTTTTCTCATTCGATGGCAATGTTTAAAGACTTCATTCTGTCCAAGTACACTGCATTGCTAGGGGTGAATCCCAGAAAACAAAGCTATTTTAACTTGCCGTTACAGGACTACAGAGGTCTACAGGACTGCCTACAGACAGTACTGTAGTATGCTTCTGCTGCCTCTACAACAGCTGCCTTATTATTTCCCCATTTCTTTGCAACTACAACAAGGAAATACTTCAGGAGTTCCACTCTCAGATGCTATGCCAGGATAACTTTATGATCTGTTCCATTTGTAGGCGTTTTCACAGCTGAAAGCATACCAAGAGCAACCGACAGCAAATCTCATGACAATTACTGTTATCTTTACATATCCAGGCAAAAACATTTCTCTATTTATTTTGGAAAGCAAACAGCCTTTTCTTCTCAGTGAGTGCCCTTCTACTTGTTGATGGATGCAACCCCTCCCGCCACCACTGCAGTCCTGATGCACCCAGTCGCATGTCTCAGACAAATTAGATGTAAATAAATTAATCTCCATTCATAATCAAACAAGGCAGCTCGCTTGCTTCCCCTCTGCACAGGGACAAGACACTTGGACGCTGAGCCCCATGGGCCACGGTTTAACTCACAGTAACATCTATGGGATCAAATCATTGTAGATGTGGATTGTAGATGACAAGAGGCTGAACACAGAGGATACCTAAAGTTGACTAGAAAGATTATAGAAAAACATTTAACGTTTACATTTTTACATTTCAGTGATGGCTCACATCATTACGGTACGAGGCCCATGAGGAAATGACAAATCTTCTGGCTTTGCAGTTTCCGCATAAACATGAATTTCTGCTGTTTGAGATCTAGTACACAGGATTTTACCCCAAACAATGAGATAGTCTGGGAAACTAAAAAGCCATAGGCAGAGATGGCTGAGATGCAGTCACTCCGGCTGCTGGGAGAGGCAGTAATCAAAACTCTCCTCTCGGCCATCGTCAATGTTTTACCTCATTTTGGCCAAGCACTTACAGCCACAAGCAGCAGAAGCACTGCTGACTGCAAGCGCATTGAGCCGTCCTTCAGGTTTCCTCCCACAAACTCTTACAAAATCCTTGTCCAAAGTTCAAGAGACACCCGCTTCTCCTTCCCGCTCTGCCAGTGCTGAAGCCCTTCCACAACGGCCTGGGCAGCGCAGGGGACAAGCGGCAGGGCAGAACCCGAAAGCACCGGCCCAGCTGCAGACCTTCCTCCTCCGCGGGCTCACATCCCCCAGTGAGGGTTTTCAGAGCAGACTGGAAAGCCTCTCACTTGCAGACAAAGGGTCAGACAAAGGGTTAAAGCAAACGTTGCTCAGCTTTGCTCTAAAAAAGTATGCGATTAATTGATTCAGCTTTGCCGTGACTTCTGGGACAAACCCTTTAAAATGCCGGAGAGGTAACCGCCTTCAACAATTAGTGAAAGAAGAGCAGTCTTTAAAAATAAGCAGAGGTGGTGACCCTAAACGGAGCCGAAATCTGAGTTTTCTGCAGCTGCGCTGAGCTGTGGATAGGCTGCGAGACCGCCATTAGCTCCAGCCACCCACGGGATCGGCAGGCCACCCTGCCGAAAACCCACTCGGCATTGCCACAGCTGGTTCCCAGGGAAGGCAGGCGGCCCGGGGCCAGGGCAGGGGGACAGGCAGGCTCCTGGGGCACCTGCCAGTGCTTCCATGCGCAGGCCATTCCCAGGGCACGCACCTGGGAAACATTCCCGGACCCAGTGGAAAAACAGTGACCCAAACCCGACCGGTGACTGATACGTAGCAGAGCTGGCCAAAAATCTATAGCGGCAAAGTTATTAGCTGCAGGTTTCTGGATTTCACTGCAGAAAGCCTGGCACATGGATCAAAGCAGGATGGCCTCTCCCATACAAGACTTGGTTCGCAGCAGGATTTTTCTACAAGACAAAACTCAAGTTAATCCCTCTGGGATCTGTTTGTTTTCAGTGGACCTTGGTTCCAGTAAAGAAAAATAAGAATAAAGCTTTTCTTATACATTGATGTCTAACATACAATTTATATCATTCACCTTTTATCACCAGATTTTTTAACGCTGGCCAGTGCAACACAGATGAGTGCTTAAACATTCAGTTCAGCAACATGTTTATGCTTGTTTCCATTAGCCTCTCCTCCCTAATCTTTAATTGCTTAAAACAACTCTAAGACCCAAATATCATGATATGCAAAAGTAAATAATACACCACTTAAGAATCACAGCCCTCTTGCAAAAATCTTTCGCAGCACTACACAGAGGTTATTATACAGCATTAACTTTTAGCAACATGGGTTTAAAGATTCAGCAAACTATTTTGCAAAACTACCCTCACTTTTTTTTTAATCCAAAACCACTTAATAAATCAAATTCTGTACATTAAAAAAAAAAAGGAGACCAAAAGTCATACACAGTGCTTTAAATTATGTCTTTTCCAAAGTCCCAGAGGGAGCAATTGATGAAACTTGTTTTCCAAGTCTTGGTAGCAGAGTGAAGATTTGTGCAATTTAAAATTAATTGACATGTTATTAGGAGCATTTCACTCAATGAAATAGGCATAATTCACTGACAGAGAGGTAAGTCTGGAGTGAAATTCTGTAAAAGAATTTTCTAACCACCAGGTCGGTGGCAATTTGTGTGGAACAGCTGAGGCTGGTTCACTCTGGAAAGACAAAAGTCACTAATGGCACAGCCTATTTCTCATCTATCACAGATGCATCACACATCACTGCTGCAGCAATTTCTGCTCAACCCTTCTCTCTCATCCTCGGATAAAGATAACGATAGCATAATTTGCGCTTGCGAGAAACTGTCAAAAATTGCTTTGGACTTCAAAGACTTCCATCAAATACTGAAAGTATCTTTGTAACAGCCCTTTTTCCACACAGGGTATCTGCTGCAGCGCACCAGAGAACTGCACAGGCTTGCACGGCTGAGGGGAGCAACCCAATGGCTGAGATTTGCAATAGGTATGCAAATCCCCATTTAATTTCTAAGTTCTTGGCACAACTTTCAACAAACAATTGTGACTCCAAATAGCAAATTAATAAAGAAGAACTTAACACGCTGGGCAGAGAAAAGACTGCTGATTTATTTGACTCTGAAGAGATGTGTAAAATAGAGAGTGACCCAACGCTGGTATTGCATGCTGATTTAGGATCTCCAAAGCCACCAACGATCACTGCAGGACACATATACTACTATCTGCAAAGCAAGAAGGAAATGTCCAATAAAATCTTAGCTATTTTCTTCTAGTAGCGGAAACCCCACACACACCAATTTTAAGAAGGATCTTCACTCTTTCCTACATAAAACACTACAACTGATTAAAAAATAATTCCTCTGTCTGTGCTTCCTCCTCCTACACATTTACAAGTAACACTTTGCAATTTTTGCACTAAGCAAATGAAAGCTATCCCTGCTTTTCATTTCCACGGGCCAATTTTATAAGGATATGAGCATAGCTATTTGTGATCTAGGTCTCATTTCACACAAGGTACATGAGCTAGCACTTATCTCTAAGCCTGCAAGAAATCCTCCTACAATCAAACAGGACAATTCACAAACTGAGCATCACCCATGTTTGGATAATATTCAACACAGGGCGATAAATCTGCATTTGCCTTAGGAAGACAGCTCCGTGCTTTTCTTCACAAAGCCTGTTGTGCCGCATGCTCAGTATTTACAATCTGCTCTAGTAATGGCTATAAGTAATTATTTTGCATTGGTCCATTGTTCAAGGAAGAGGAGCTTAGCAGAGATGCACTGAGAAAGAGTGGGATGCACTGGGAAAGAGTGGCTGCATACCAGTTCCACCCGTGGCTGCCGCTAAAGCACCTTCTCCACAGTGGCATGTGCAAGAGGAGCTCACAACATATCTGAAATGCTATATTATTCAGAGTTTCTCAATTCTTTGGTCTTAATGCAACAACCAACAACATGCGTATTTTAATATACTTCCATTATTAGGACATAACACAGCAGGCAAGGTATTTAAAAATATTAGCTGTGAGGCTTTTATGACTCTTTCACAGGACTTTCTGGAGTTAATCTAGAAAAACAAAAAGACATCTGTACACATTACTACATATTAGAATAAAAAGGATTTGTAAAAGCTTGTCACATGCAGCTTTCCTAAATATCTGGTCATTTTTAGCATTACTTTGCTTCAGTATTCAAAATTAAGCCTATGCACCAGGACAGTGAATGAACTATTTAGCAATGATTTTTCCTTTCAACTGCTTTATTTTCTTTCTTGTTCTTTAACAGTGGTAAGTTTTATATTTAGGCAGAAGTCTTTAGGCAAATTATTGCTTAAAGTAAATGAAAGCTGAATACCAAAACCCAAGCTTGTGTTGTGTGCCTATTCATGTCTTAAAGGCAGCAGCCTCTCTTCCTTCTCCTAACCCTCTGCCTTATATTTTGCACAATTCCTGCACTAAATGAAACAGAAGTCCTGCAGAGCAAATCGTTTATCATGCAATTAAACCCTATAACATGTTCACAAAAGGGGGCCAAAGTGCAGCAGCTTTAAAAAGAGCAAAACCACAGACTACTTTTAATACGTTTATATTTTAGTAAGCACGTACTCTTTGTATGACTGAGCTAGAAATTCTTTTCTTCTATAAGAGCTCTACAATTCAAAAGATTTCTCTCTCTGAGATTCACATTGAACAGCCCCATGTGAATTCACTAGGAAAGCTCATGGGCTGAAACCCCCCCAAGTTTCTTAACTGCTTTGGTAGTTTGGAGCCTAACTGAGAACAAGCAAAAGCATTAGTACTTAACAAATATATACTCTTTCCCCTATTTTCCTTGCCTAAACCATTTAAACTCCTGCGAGTGCAGAAACCGCTTAAGCTTTTAATTCCCTCAGTGCTTTTGCACAGGAATCTCTTGGCTTAGTAGACTTAACAACAACCACTTTGTTAAGCATGAGAAGCAAGATAACAAGGAAAGTCCTATTCTCAACATCCCCCTTCAGTCCCACCTAACAAATATTGCTCTACCTACCTGGCTGCTGCCTGGCAAGAGGGCTGCTACAGAAAGTGCCATCAACTTGGGATGTCTCAAGGTTTATTTTACAGTGGGAAGTTAAATTTCAGATGTTCTTATTATTGACAGCTTACAGATAGCAAGTTTAAATGTAATAGAAAATATTTAAATAAAACAGAAAACACATTATTGCTACATTTATTCACTTGAAATCTTTCAACTGTGGCTTAGTTTGATTTTGCTGTTGAAACTAGGTCTTCAGTCAAAGAGCAGGAGTGTTTTTTCCACACGTGTGAATACTTAACTTTAGATTGCATTTCATCACTGGGTTTGGGGGTAGGCTGAGGGGAGGAAAGAGGGGAAGAGGAGTTGAGGTAAGATACCTTTTTTTTTTTTCCTCCTTACAAGTTGCTGCGGCTTGTATAGGGGTGGGGGAGAAATGCCAGTTTTACATCTCTCCTTCCTGTACGACCGAGTAACTGAAAAAGTACCTCCATCCATGTCCTGCTTCTCACCACTGTTGCGGGCTCACTGCTGATGAGCACAAACGGGAGTTTTGTCTGTCTTTAACTTCTTAGCCACACTAACTTTCTAAGAAAACTATTCTCTAACACACGTACAAAGCATTTTCAGCCTCTAGAAACAACAATTTTTTCAAGCAGAAAAAAGCTGAACACTATTACCCACAAGCACTTTTTCTTCGGAAAACAAACCATTGTATACATATTTCATAACATTATCTGAAAGACTCAGGTTTTACAGAAAATGCTGCATCAAGGTAAAATGATTTTTAAAATAATCTGTGCTATGATGTTAAGTTCTGAATTAAAACAACTTGCCTGCTCTAACTAGTAACAAGAAAATTAAACACAGCACTGTCCATTATGCAATTAAAAAAATCTAAAGTTCCTAATTCTCTGAAAAGTTTCTGGTGAGTACAAATTCTTAAAATATTGGGGGGAAGGAAAAAAAAAAAGCCTTTTCTCAACATGCATGGCAGATACACTGCATAAACTCACCACAATTTCAAAACCATGTTTCAAATAATTCTGAATCTCTGCGCTGTACGTACCTTACTAGCACAAAGGAGGTATTTACTACTCACAGATTAAATACAGCTTTGAAGAACCATATGCCTGTAAATTCAGGTGATCTTGAGGTACATACAAAACCAGGATGATTTTAATGCTGATAAATGAAGACAAACTGTGCTACCTTTTTCTCCCAAATAAACAGTGAGAAGTATATAAATCTACTGTTTATTTGTATCTTCCTATGCAAACTATCACAGAAAAATTGTGACAATTGCAAATGTTTCATTAAACAGCAAAAGCATGCAAAACACCACAAAAATAATACGAACAGTTTGGGAATAGCAACTTAAAAAATTATTTCTTCAGAAAAATAACTTATTTCTTAAAATAGCCGTGCCCTTTTAGAAACCTGTTTGTTTACCTGTACGTTTCATTCTTCGAAAAGGAAAACCTTTTGTTCACAATGAACAAGTCATGTAAAAATGATCCAATTAAACTACAGTTTATAATGGAATATATTTGTATTCTGTACTTTTCTTTTTAATGTCACAATATTTAGGCACCATACCCTAGGCTCTCATTGTTTTTAAATCCCTCAGAACTGCTTTCATAATAATAATTCTCACAACACTGAAAATCTTTGGCGCCATACTTCAATGTCAAAGGGAATTAATTCAAACTGAAAGAATACAAAACCTTTCGCCCTTTTAAATAAGAAATTTTAATGAGGTATACAAAGCTACTTATTGCACATCAAGGGTACAAATTTAATTCTGATTGTGTAAGAATACCATATTTATTTTTTTCCAGCTTGCTAAAAAAGCTAGAGGCATTTCCACGGAGTATTAACCTTAAAAATCTTGTCACTCCCCACAGGAAATTGATTTTCTACAAAAACTTTGGAAAGGATTCGACTTGGATTCCTGTGCAAGATATTTACAGTCCTTTTAGGTCCAAACCTACAACACGGCCCACATATGAGAGCACAGCATACAAGAAACCAACACATTGAACAAGTTGGCGTCAAATGAAACTTTGCGAATAGAAGTCCCAGAGGAGCAGAATGGAAGGTAACAAAACAAACAATTCAAGCGTTTAACATTTTTTCTAAGTCTCCTTATTAAGCATTCTGTAATGAAATTGTTTTCCTGGTAATTGCTGATCTTCTGTAAGTCTTGACAGACATGTAAGATGGCAACCATCCAACTTATCTTGCCCCCATGAGCTTAATATATGGCTCATTTTTCCAAGGAATAAGAAACAAGACGTTTACTGTGAATTAATGCCCTTAGAGAGGGGTGGGGGGGTGTTTTGGGTTTTTTCCCCTAGAGTGGTGCCAATATTCCCAACTAGGGCCCTTTAAAAACTGGTCTCTCATAGCAGGCCTTCTTTTCTGGTCCACAGCCAAGGTTGGCTTCAGGGGCAAAGAGCATATGTGACCACGAGAGGAAGCCACTAGCAGTAGGAACCATGTTTTTAAAACTGGAATGGAAAGGAAAGGAAAAAAACACCACTGGCAAACACACCATGCAATACAATCCACCATTTCAACACACCTGTAGGAACTCTGCCTTGGTGGCAACTAAGATCTTTTTACAAACCTCAAAATCCTCATGAATTCTCTACGTGTTAGCCTGCTGGGGCGAGGAGATGGTCTTGGGGCAGGCAACCCCCCAGACACAATTCGCTGATGGACAACAAAGATCCTGCAGTCGGTCGGTGAGTTTTGGCTGCCTTTGGGGCCGTGGTCAGCAGCACCGTCTGGGCACACAGCCGACCTGGGACGGGTGGCACAGCCCTGTCCGTAGGGAGGACCTCTCCCAGCACCGCAGTTCCCCGGAGCCTTTGAAAACATTCCGGCCTGCCTCAGGTGCAAGGGAGTCCCCACTCAGAGCCCCAGGGAAATCCACGGTGAAATTCCCCCTTCCCTGAAGAATCACACCCCTATGGCTTTTATTCTTACACCTGACGCGACCGCTTGTACTGTTACCTATCTTACTAGCAAATGCTACCTTAAGATTCTTGAAGAAAAATTTTCTTTACTTTCATTTTCCCAAGACGCACCGCAGAAATGTCCAAACAGTTTGCAACATTAAACTAAATGGAGGCACAATAACGGTTGGCTTGAAAAGGGAGATGAATAATCTGTTATTCATATCCTCTGCAGACAGGCCATAAACAAAGTAAGGCTTAAAAACAACCTTCTTAAAACTAAAGGTAAGGCAGCAGTAGAGTACATTGCCTATAAAAGTTACAGAGTTACCACCAGGGATTAACAAATTGCTCAAGAGGGATTTTGCTGTGGGCAGGAAAGGGTGTCTAGGGATGGTCCGAGGTCCTTTCCACACCTGTAGATAATCCAGCCTCCCATAAAGATGAGGCTGATGGGATCACACAGCACCAAACCCTCTCCCCAGTACTTTTCATAGTCCATTAGCTTTGATATCCATTTGGTTTGAAAGAAGGGCATAGGTGTCAGAGAAAAGCACTTCCCTGCCTCTGATTTTCACGGGCCTTACCAGTATTGCTGACACAGCTCAGCCCCTTCTCCGTGCTGACACGGCTGTCAGGTAGCTAGTCAGGGCACGGGTTGTTTCTGAACCAGTTAATGTTTATGCTACCACTGGCCCATGAAAAGCGCTATGCAGTGCTCACGCTGCCACTTGCCGTTTTCCTATGAAAAAGGCAGTGTGCAAGGCCAGGAGCGAGGGAGGGATGGCACCTCAGGGGCAACTCTTAGGACAAGGGTCCTAAGTAGCACAAGGCAAGACCGTGTCCACTGGTCCCTACCTCAGTTGCCGTTTCATTAAAGAACTACAGAAACACCACTAATTTTGAGTGGCACGTAACATCTACAAACACCTCAGAGATGCTGTTGCTGATAATCCTTTCTTTTATTCCTCGTTACACCTTGGAAAGTAAAAATGACAATCAAAGTCCTGTCTCACTGCGCAGCCTCTCTTACCAATGATCAAACCCTCTTCCTTTTGTACTTTAAAGGGATCCATGATCACTCCAGACTGGTGTTCCTCCCCACCAGTTTCTTGCTCTGGAAGCAGCAGAGTCAGTAACAAAGCAAAGAGCAGAGAACTGGTCAGACCTAGTTGACCAGGGTTACAAGGATGAAGGTGTGTACGGCCCATGGCTCCTGTCCTGCTTCTCAGCAGCAGCTCAGCCCTGGTGTTTTCAGAACATGCATGAAGCTAGCTCTAGACAGGGCAAGCTGGTTGAACTCAAGCATACAAGATTTCACATCCTGCGAAATTATTTTGCATTCCCAATAGTCTTTGAAACAAACCACGTCACAAACATTTTGTGTAGCTTAAGACCTCAAACACATTTACAAGTCAGAAGTACATGGCCAAGCAAAGTTTGGCTCATAATTAGATATTGTTAATTATTTTTTTTTCCAAGATTTAGCATCAGCAGAAACACTTCTGCAATGAGATGAATGGTGGTGTTTGTTATTTTTAAATTCCACTGGAAATGGTTGTGCAGTTTTTGTGCAAGTATTTCCCTGCAAACATTTCTGTAATGGAAGTTTGAAAATAGGCAAATTTTCCTTCCAAGTTGAGAAAAAACAGAGAGCAGAGACACAGCAAAAAATTAAGGAAAGTCTACTACTCATTTTTACTTAGAATAAAAACCAATACATTTTATAAAGATAAATATGCATAATTAAAAACCTGTAAACACTTTCAAAAGGTGACACAATCCTCTTTAATTAGGAATGGAATAGATATGGAGATAATTAATGAGACATTTCCACAGCAAGAGAAATATTTTGTGTTAAGACATAACCTCGCTGTAAAGGAGACTCAGGCAAGCAGCCTCTCCTGCACACCAGCGCAACGCAGGCAGTTCCTGCACCACAAGCAGTGAAATTTCCTGAAAGGAAACTGCTGCTAAATGATCTAGACTTGTCAAACACGGCTGAAGAAACTAACTCCTCCTTTAACAAACAAATGAGGAAGGAGCAAATGGCAATGAAGCTGGGTATTTGATTTAGAAGTAGCTATTAATTATGACATGCTGAGCTGGCACATTATACGTGAGGGGCTCACCTGCGTGTTGTGCCAAATATAATCCACGTGTTCATCCGAATCCCCGATGTAAGATGAGACATCACTCGGGGTGACAGGGAACCTGAGCCTAAGTACAGTTAAAAAAAAAAAAAAAAAAAAAAGAAAAAAAGAAACAGGCACATTCTCTCTGGCTCCCAGGCAGATGGCAGCCATAAAGGCTGGAAACACTAGGAGAAAGTACTGGCACAAAAGGAGCAAAAATAGCGCCGGCACATCACCTTCAGCTTCCTGGGCAGTTAGAGGAAATTTAGAAGACAGAGGGACAAACAGCTCCCACAGCGATCAAATTTGGGCTGCAGCTACCTGCGGGTACGGGACACCTTACAAAGCACTGCATCAGCAAGGGGTGCACACAAACAAAACACAACGCCTTCCAAGCCCTTAGGGGACTACATTAAACCTCTCAATGGCAATGGCATATTTAATAGCCGTATAAATGAGAATCCATCTCCAACACAATGTTGAAGAACTTGCATTTTTCCTAATGCCAGAAAATTAAGGGAACCAAGGAGGCAATAGGATTCAGCTCTAGTTTCAAGGAAATTTTCTCACAGTAGTACATTTTTGCAAGATGTACAACTAAAAAAAAAGCCCTAAGTAAAGCTGACAAAAAGAGCAAGAGCACATCCCTTCCGTTTCTCTTCCCACTATTTATTTATTTCCTGGCAGATGCAGAGAAGTGCTGAACCAGCAACTCTCTTGGCTGGTGGAATTCGCCAGCTGGAACCAAGGGGAACAAAGAGCAGCACAGGTGGAGCTGCGTGGGAAGAGATGGTGGGACAAAGAGGGGCACAAAAATAGCGACACAGAGCAGATACAGAGAGCCTCGCCTTCCTCTTTTGCTCCCCTCCACTCACTGTCACAGTAACTTAAAATGCTATTCCACATCCATCTTTTATCTCACGCCCACACCACTGTTTAATAACTACATCAGTTCTAGTAAGAAGTTGCTTTTGAGCAGCAGAACCGACAAATCCCAACTTTCTCTGGACCCTTGTCTTGAAGTGACATTCCTCTATGGATTCTTTAATGTTTAACATGGGCTGAGTTCACTCTGGGACTTTTCCCTCAGCAGGAATATTAATATGGTTTTCTTTTACTGTATAACTTAGGTTTTTCACATAACTCTTACGAACTCTTCAAAATCTCTCTATTTTGTCGAAACAGTTACAAATTAAGAAGTTATTACTGGGCTGAATTAACAGCATCATTGCACAAGCCTCATTTCTTTCGAAAACGAGGCCAGAAAAACCCCAACCCGTGACATGGGAAATTGGCAAATTTTAGATTACATTAAGAAAGATGAAGTGGAATAAGGAGTAATAAAGGAGACCACCTCATTTTTGTGCTCATTTTTGAGCTGAAACCTCAGTGCTATGTAGGAAATGGCAAGACCTTTCAGGAATAGAAGTTCGTGGTTAGCCATATAATGATAGCAAAAAGATCATTAGTTGGTAGGTCATTCCCAGCAGGAGATGAAACCCTGCACTGCATAAAGAGCAGGGTGACACATTAAGCAAGGCCCTAATGGAGAACCCGAGGAACAATGCCCTCCCTGGCATGTGCATTACACAATCAGAAACTCAAACATGTCTTCAGCCATTTGACCATTTAATAGTTAATGAGATTGATGGGTGTTCACACAAGGATGTAATAAGCTTTCATATTCTGCTTGCAACCTTGGTAATAAAGGAGCTAGGGCTGCCACGGAGGGGCAAACTGAGCCTTCCTATTGCAAATGAGTACTTCTAGCATTATGCTTGTAGAAGTTCTCCCAGACAGACCACCAGAAAAGGCTAACTCAACAGAGAATGAAGCATACCCTAACAAGGTATGAACAGCACAGACAGGCAAACTTCTAACAGAACACAAACATCAGCACCAAAGCAAAAGAAACATTTTATATTTCAAGGGACTGAAAAGTCATTTTAGGTTAAAATTCTTCAGCATCAAGTTTGGGAAGTGGTTCACTATGGCAACATGTATCGGCTTATGATTCCAACCCACCTTTCCTTGGAATTACACAACTCCAGTACACTCTTTTGTTATAAAACTATAGCCCTGGCCATTTTACAGCAATGGTGAACTGGCTTTGAAATGCCTTAATGCTCTCCTACAAATGAAAATTGCTGTACAATGTTGCTTGCAAGATGTGCTGCCTTGCAATAGCCATCAGGAAGCAAAGCACAGTGTCAAGTATTTAGAGTTGGCCCAAATAATTTCACTGCTCCAAACCAAGTGCTTCTCTGTGCTCTGTAGAATCACATACAAATCATGCCACTCAACTAGACAATGCTATGGAAACTGTAGAAATGTTGTTTTGGGCAAATACCAATTTGACCATAGGATGGTCCTGCAATTATCTAAGGCACTACATAGTCTCAGAATTCTCCATATAGAAGGGAATCATGAACATGGAAAACTAGGTAGGACTTCTAACCAATTTCTTTAAATGTATTTCACATCTACAGCGCTGACATATTGCTCCTCTTTTTCTTCATTAAAATACATCAAATTTCAATATTTTGAAACTTACCTTACACTTGAGTCATCTAGTTACTAGAAGGACCCAAATATTACTGTGCCTGTCTCAGTACTAATTTGGTTGTTACTAGTATTTGCACTTAGATATTGCCAATTAATTTAAACTGTATAATACATCAAAAACAGATTAACAAACTTATCCTCTACTTTTGCGCTTTTGGATGTTTCCCCTACTCAGAGGTATTTAAGACCCGTCCTTCAGTATCTGAAGCAAAGACCTTCAGCCCAATTCCAGAGTGCCCTATTTTCTTGTAGTCCTTAAATTCAGTAGTTATAGTGAAATAAAGCGCCTTGCTAGACTCAACTTAAAGTCTTACCTCTTGCACACTTCTCCTGCAATCAAATATATGCATAGTAAATAATGCAAGCTTTAAAAACAGCTAATGAGTATTTCCTAAGAAGAAATAGTCCTTCAGAGAATATCCTCCTCAAGGACAGTCCTGATTTAGATTAGATTAAGTAAAATATATAATTACTATGATACGGCTTGGGGTGGGGGGAGGGAGAAAGAGAGAGGAAAATAGGTGACTGATAACTCGATTTGAGTAACATTAAGAATTATCTTCCTGCTGACATCAGCACTGCCCAGTGCTGCTCGCTCTTGTCCTGAAACAATATTTGCTCTGTCCAGTGAACCCAGGACCTGTCACGCTGTGAGGTACCAGGTGCTGTAACATCATCACCCCCAGGCTCCCACCCTGGTTCCTTCCTCTCACAACACTCAAAACACGTTTTGACAGGCGTGACTTCACGGCTGTATTATTTTATAAGTATACCATATCTCCAGAATAATAATTTAGTGCTGTTTTTAAAAAAGCCCACAGTTAAGCATGTGTAGTGGCAGGTTACAATACAAGTGCAAAAAACCCCCAAGCATACTATTTGTTACAGTGGTACACCTCCACCACATACCAGCTGTAGAAAACAGAAAGCTGAGGCTCTCTTTATTTCTAACTTTGGTAGCATCTCATGAGAAACTCAACCTAAAAACCAGGTAAGATTTTGGCTCTGTAATTTTTTGTTTTGTTTTGGGGAGGTTTGGGGGATGGTTTATTTGTTGGGGGTGGGGGTGCTATTGACAAGTTTTGCATGAGAATATTCAAGGACTCTCTAGGAAGCTTCAGACATCAGTGTAATTTTAAACCTCACATTATCCCTTTTTCATGGTTACTAGGTTTTAGCCTGTTTCACCTCTTCTCTGCAGCATTTATGTTTATAACCTGCTCATCACCTCGGTATCTAAAGCATCTAATAAAAAAACAGAAACAAGCAGCTGCTTGGTTCCTGCCTTTTATTACTCAACAACAGAGAACAACAGTTAACAACATCATTGGGATTTATTTATTTTTGCCTTCTGATCTTCTCCCAAACCAGATATCCCCCAATACACACACTGGTCACCTGGCTGACTCTTTCATGCTTCTTCTCCAATCTCTTTCACAACCGCTGCTTGTAATGAGATTCACTGCTGTCCTGCTTCTACTACCTCCCAGCTCCCTCACCCTCAGGTAAGGTCTCCACTTGTCTTATGTTCTTACAATGGGAAACTAGTTTTAGCCTATCTGTTCTTGATGCTTCCTACCAGAACTTTAAGGCATCCCATGTAAGTACCAGAAGCTCAAAAAGCTGCTGGGAGGCACGAACGTCGCAGTTACTAAATCGCACAAAGTAACCAGGCCAGTAACCTAGAATTCAGCCCACAATGACCTACACAAACATACTCTCACTTTGGAATAGCCTTATATTCTGTTTCTTCCTCTTACTCTGTGTAAGAAGGGAATTACTGTATTTTTGGTCCAAAGGAAAATTTTCAGGACCCCTTTTTACCATTAATACTGAAATCAGAGTTTACAGAAGAGAAAAATATATGGCCAGGACATAAGGGACATTTCTACATAGCTAAATAGAAGAACATTTCTAGCAACTACAATTATCTAGGTCTTCCACAAATTCCAACAATGATAGAAAAACTCATTCTTCAGAGATTTAAACTATTTGCTTCTCACTTCTCAGAATGAGAATAAATTACGGACAAGTCTGCATGGTAGATCTGACACTCGGTGCCTCCCAGTACTCCATCTTTTATACTTCAAATAGTATCAGCAGAACAAAAAAAAAAAGAGAGATAGGACATTCTGAAAGCAGTAACAGAAAGTGCTTCGAGTTGCTAAAAATCACAAGAGTTAGTATCCAAGAACTGATGGAGAACACACACAGAAACCCTGACAAGTCCTCCCCAGCTAGATGGCAGCCACCAGATCTAGTCATCTTGAACTAGACTAATAGAAAATACTGCAAAATATTGAGTTTCTTCCTGAAAAAAAAAACCACTCGGATTCCAATGACACTTTCAAATTCCTGCCAGGAAATGAAATATTTTGTTCCAGGTTGCCTTAATGCAAAGGCACCATAGAGTCTCGTGGAAGCTGTAGTTTTGATGTTTCACACCTGTGTGATTCCTCAGCAGATGACATTTATGAGGCACCACAGTCTGCCTCCTGAACAAGCTGCATGGCCACCATCACTGCGACACATAACGGCAGAATTAGTCTAATCAACAGAAAAGAACAAGGGATGACATATGTGAACAACCTGTCTCCCAAAATTTATGTATTTAAGATGTCACAGTGCTTTAACTCTTAAACAGTTCAAAACAAAATGTTTTGATTTAGTTCAATAAATTACATGTTTTTAAACATTTCCAAATCAACTTCTCTTGTGAACATTTCTCATATTTAACTTTGCCCTAGAAGACTGGAAGAAATTCTGGCATTTCCCATAAAATGGAATTCTGGGTTTTGTTCTGCTTTGCAGACAAAGTGAGACCCTAATACAGAGGAAAATAGAGACTCTGTGACATAAGATGCATTTTTGTCACGAACAGAAATTTCCTACAGACTTATCTCCCATTTCATCAACATATTTTTCTTCTATAACGAGCTTCTCTTCAGTAGTTACTGTGCTGTGACTTTTCTAGACTGGCTACCCCCAAAAAAAACTTGACGCTCCCTGTACCCATCCTATTATATCACATTTGGCACATTTCCCGGGTTCATTTCCCTAGCACTTACAACTACAGCAGGTACTTTTAAGGGCAATGCAGCTAACACTCCAAACATTATCTTCTACAGTTGTACAGTTATCTTAATCAATATCGTAAATTGAAATCCTTTTTCAGTTGGGAGTTATAGATTATTTTTGTAAGACTGAAGAGTTGTCGCAAGACTTCTTAACTGAAGGTGTACTGTTGTAGCTAACTCCGTTGCATATAGTGTGTGTAGAAGACACTTCCTGCCCTTCCTTGATCTTATACCCCATTTACCTCTAGTTTGAATCAACACATCACTTGGAAAAGCAGCTTGAATTTTTCCTCTTCCACATCACTAAACAAAACCCTAAAATTATCACCATTTCACCCAACATGCTTGCACCTTATGTGTTGAAATGCGTCATTCAGTCAGTGAGAACCTACTTGTTTGCATCTAAACCAAGCGTTCATCCTCAATTCAACCAAAGAGCACAGGACTTTAAAGCAGCAACATCAGACAGAGTCAAAGACAACATCGTCTCCAGTGCCCACGCACAGTACGCTAGCATTTTATAGCACATTTTATATCACCACTTGTATTTGCATTTCCATCTGTACATAGTTAAAGGCAAAGCAGCTTATGGCTATTAAAACATAAAGATGTTCTTATAAAGGCAGCAATTATTCAGAGGAGGGAAAGCAAAAAAAAATTAAATAAATACATAAATCACACTATTGAGTTCGTTTTGCCTCTTTCCCCATTTATTTTTATTTTTGGCATTTGAAACATCCAATACTTCACCTTTCACTGCTCCGCTGCTGTTACTGTTGGTAACAAAATAATTCTGTTATTTGTTAGCCCCTAGCAGTCCTCCTGTTTTGCAAATGATTAGACACATTGTTTTATTCTGAAAGACCATCATCTTGGCTTCCATAGAACATCATTGTCTAAATTATGCGAGAAGTAAATAATTCATGAAACGTGAAATGTTACCTATGCCAAAGCTGATCTAATGTTTCTTGGTGTGGGAAGAGACTTTAAGAATAAGAAAGGATTAAAAGAAGTAAATTAATTTGAAAGGCTCATGCCAAAAACTACTTGAAATTTATAACAACAACAACAATAATAATAAAGTAATGCTACAGACATTTGCTATTGAAAGTAGAATTCAGCTTCGTGACTCACACTGAGTGAGTGAGCAGACACCGCGGGCCATGTTCAGACAGCTTAAATTCAAGCTCAGCCAAGTGTTTCCCATTAGCTGACTCTAAATTTTCAGGGCCACGAAGCCAGTGGGAATTATGAGGTCTGAATCCAGCGCTTCAAGTATGGCCCTGCTCAAAGTAGTAGCTCCCCACCACCTCCTGTCAGAGAAGGGGATCAACTGAGGTGCATGTTCAGATTGCAGGACCATGCAGGTGCAAGGGTGAGATACTGGAAGAACCATTTGCAGCTTTTTTGGATGGGGGAAGACTGCTCAGGGCAGAAAAGAACCCACAGAGATCAAAACACTGAACATGTGCTTTGGTAGTCAGGCTACCTAAAGTTTCTCAAGACTTTTTTTTTTTTTTGAGGACATTTGCTAACGCTGCTGCTGTAAGTGGGGCACTCCTGCAGCTCTGCTCAGGAATTTATGTTCATTAGGAAGGCCACTGAATGACGCATCCAGGTACAACATCAATTTAACAGGCAGCATGTAACCTTGGGGTAGTTTTAAGCAGGCTTAGTCCCAAGTGGAGAGAGCCCACAGAACACCACAGGCATGTTCTGCACGGCGTGACAACCTGCTGGGGGGACACTTGTCAGAGACAGCTTCTTCAGCACTCCTCTCCAAACATACCACCCGGTCTAAAAAAAACAGCAGCACAAAGCATCTTAACCTTATTTTCTGCAAGGCAGATTCATGGGAGAAATAAGTTATTTAAAACATTATGTAGGTCCAAAGACATAGGACCCTAATTTCATTTTTGGTTTGTATTGGAACTATCTAGTTGTTCTTCTAGCTAAAGATCTGTCTCATCACTTGGTCATCACTAAGTCACGATTTTTATTTTTTTAAATATGGTAACATTTCAGCTTTTACTAACATGTGGCATTTTAAAACATATTTAAGCAACCACCTAGCTTAATATACATCTTAGTTTTTATTTCATAAGAAATTTGCTCCATTATCATCTTTAATAAGAGATACATCTACTTGTGTAGGTACATGTGATATATGCAAAGTGAAATTTAGATGACAACTGGAATTCATTTAAAAATACACAGATCATCTTCATCTGCTAGAAAACGAAAACCACACATTTCTTACGTATACACACATTTAGAAGTTTATAAAAACATGGTTTGTCTTTTAAACAGTTTGGTAAATAAACTAAGTATAATTTGCAGTTAATGATTTAGCTGATTACTTCTGGTCACTGTGCCCTACCAGATGACAGAGTGAATGGATCTCATCCCCCCACATCCTTCCACCTCGTCATCGTATCTGAACTGCGGGGTGGGGGGGGATGGGGGGGGAGCAAAACAAAACCAAACCACCAAAAAAACCACCACCACCCCCAAAAAAATCTTTCCCGGAGTTCTCAGTTTTATGCAGTGGTCACCAAATAATGCTCCTGAATACACTGGAAAAAGAAAACATTCTCTCTGTTCAGGAAGAGGGGATTACTATTTGCCCACAGTTGCTTTCTACTCCAGCAACCTCTTCTACTTAATTATCCACTAACTCAGCTGTTCAACTGTTTGACTGTCTTCAAAAGTTGAACTAGCACATACTGCTCATTAATGTTTTATTTCACCACACTGTTGGTATGTTTAGATGTTAATACATCAAAGGATCTTGCTTTACAAATATTATATCAAACATATTTCTCAATTCATAATATTTTAAATTTAAATTGGTTATTTATCCTGATTCCTTGTCACAGAAATGCTTGTTCCATCTTTCATGAATCTTTCTTGGCTAAGTTTTTCAGCTCAGCTAAATCCATGTTTTCAGAATTTATACCAACCCTTTTTTGCAGGAGGTATCTGGATTCGATTCCCCCACTAAAGTAGGTAAATTCTGTGTATTATCTGTCCTTTGCAAAACAAACTGTGGACAATATCAGTGAAACAATATATAAACATCACAATACTGACAGCATATTGCTGTAGATACACACACGAGTAAAAGAGGTTATACTCAACTGCTTGGTGAACCCACTGCACTTAGGTAAGTATCATGGCAAAATCACTTATTCAAAAGAAACAAAAACAAAAACCAACCCCAAAACCACAAAACACCATTCTCATCAACACTGCTTCATACTGCAGGAATCTCTCATGAAAAAGTTACTCATTTTCATCCCAAGGGATCTTTTTCGTCCATCCCTCTTGTAGAATTATTTTAAATCACTGGCACAGCAAAGCATTACTTTATTGCAAAATAAACTAATTAATTCATACTTGGTTGTAAAGAGAGTTAATTACTGAAGGCTTCAGGCCTTGACCAGGCTAATTCTGACCATCCCACTGAATGTCTGTGACAAGCCTGTCGAGTCTCTGGTTTTACAGAATGATTTGAAATGCACTTGGGAGGGAACAGCATCTACAAATCTTCTACTGTGTACCTCAATGTTGAGGCACTCAAAACTACTAACCTTGTAAGTAGTGACTACTGAATGATAAACAACACTTTAAAGGTGTACTAGGGCCTCAATTTTTATTTTTTTTTAATGGAATATATCATCAAGATTGCTTGAGGTAAAGTTTTACCCTTTACTTTGGTAATTTAATTATTTTTTTTTAAATAAATAATACTACTATGTTTTTTACATCTGCGTTTTGCATGTTCCTACTTCAAAAACCACAACTTTGTTTATGACTCTAGAAAGGCAATAACAGTTTGGGGAATTGTAGCCAGAAGTATTTATACTGAAACATCAGTTTTCCTTTCCTCTTCTTGCTGTACAGCTTACGTGGAGTTGTACCCTCCCTTTTGTTTCTTCCTGACTCAAAGATGTCAGTAGGATGCAATTTCTCCATGTGTACTCTAACCTAACATCATTTTTTGATGGACCTACTGTCTGTCAGTCAGCTAAATCACATTTCTAGCACTAGCATAACACCAAATTCTGTCAAGGGGCACAGCAGAGCGAATTTTATCTTTTATGAAGTAACGGTAAGTCCAGAGTTTCCTCACTCAAAAAGTTCCTATTTTAACTGCCACAGTTCTTATTCTTTCCTGCCTCTTTGAGGCAGACAGTTAATCCCACCCCAGCTATCGTGCAGGTACTAATTTATACTCATGGAATAAAAAAATTACTGGCCTTTTTCCAAAGAAATATCAACTTAGCAATTTTTTTTTTTAATCTATTCGCACTTCTGCTTTTTGAACACAAAAATACAGTTAAACTGTAGAGTTGTAACTATAGAGACAAGTCACGACAAACACAAATTAACTCACGAAGCCTGTGGAAGAAAAGCAAGATTGCTGGTCTGTGTTCCCTATTCACACAGAGCTGGAAGGAGAGTCCCAGCTAAAAAATGCAGTGTCTGTGTAGCTTCAGCATCATACAATCAGTACTTGTCATCCTCAGAGCTCAAATAATCCAGTGTGTTCATTTGCAGAGGAAAGAATTCGTTTTCTTAAGAAAATTTGACCTCTGTGCTGATAGCACAAGCCCACAAATAAGATTAAGGTTTATAGAACTGACACCATCAGACAACCAAGTGAGAATTAATCAAGTAAGCCAGAACCTAATAAAAAGAGATAAGCATTTCAGTATAAATCTTGAGCCCAATCCTGCTCCCTAATTTCCTAAGACAAAATCTTCAGAGACCACAGTAATATCAACAAACAGTAAAACTAGCACAAGGTACCTCTCCCTTGCTCATCAGTGCGCGATGATGCTATAAACCACTATTTTATCTGAAATCCAGACAGACATTGGCCCATTGGTACTTGGCACCCGTAACACACACACTTTGGGGTCCCGGACTCAAGGAGCAGAGGCTGTACTCGCTGGCGGCCAGCTTCAAACTGGGGTCACAAATTGATTGCCCAAAATGAAACATGGCAAACCAGCCATCGTTAACACCGGTGGCACAGCGGTTAGCGTAGAGTATTGACATCCCAACACACTCAGGGAGCATAATGAAACCAACTCCTCCAAGGAAGAGGCCAGAAACCCCAGAGAGAGTTTGCCCTTGTGGACGTGTGAACCTGTTGTCATCCACCGACGGCCACGAGCAGTGCCTCCTGCCCCGCAATGCAGTCACTTCTCTCTCCTTCCCAACTGCTAGCGCACGTCTGCCTGCCTTCTCCCCTCGTAAGAAGTGTTATCGATAACGATCTATGTAACAAAGTATGCTGTGGGATCGCCTTTGCTTCAGCGATATTTTTGTGGCCCCAATGAATTCAAACCTTTTTTTTTTCCAGGATTTTTTTTTCTTTGCGCAAATTCAGTTCTTTTTCTCTTTACTAGGAGCCGAAGCGTGGGGAACCCCATTTTCAACTGGACCAACATGGGTAAGTATAAATCCAGCTGATGCTGTTGAGTTTCTTCTATTTCTGACACTCTGTGTAACTGCACGGCATGCGACTAGTCTGCTCCTTCCTCCTTTGACATAAATATTGTTAAAAAAAACACAACCCAAAAAAACCCAACCCAAAAAAACCCCCACCAATCCTAGCACAGATCTTTCGGGCAAGGGATTGTAGACATTCTACAGAGTTACTTTAAAAGCCCCTGGTGAAAGATCTGCCACAGGCTTTGTGCAAGTCTAAATAAAATCTTAATGGTTCTGCCTTTAACCACACCGCATGGCTAGTCGAAGACTTTCAATACACAGGGGAGGCATAATTATACAGTCCGCAAAACCCACGCTGTCCTGTCCCTGTCATGCCCTTCTCCGCCCTGCGAAGTGTCTGACACATTTAATTTTAGTGCTAATTTCAACCATTTTTCCAGAACTGAAATAACTCTTGCCAAGTTCATTCTCTGATCCCTTCTTTGAGGAAAGTTAAAGAGGTACAACTCTGCTGTACCCTATTGCCCAGCAGAATAGCTGGCTTTAATGAGCCTGGGTGTAATGAATCTGCGTTCAATCACTTCATTCTTAGCAAGACCCAGGACTCTCGGGTGCACACCATCTGCTCCTACTGACCCGGTTGCTCTTGGATTTTTTCCATTTATTCCAGCATTTCCTCTTCTGGCATATGCTCTCACATTCCCTACCTGCTCTCTGTTACCTAGCCTCTTTCATCTAAATAACCTCTTGGATCAAGCCAACTAACCTTTAAACCAAACAAAACCCTTGTCCGTTTGCTGTTTGGGAGCACACGCCACTGCTTTTCCCACAGGAACGGACATATTCAACAGCAGTACTCCAGCCGGGATGCACCCACGTGATTTTTGTCTAGACTGCAAACCCTGCCATCAGAGTTAAGGAAGGTGGAAGGAGGTCTCCCGTGATGCTTGTGAGCACCTTCCTGATCAACACGAAATCTCAATCAAAGACTGTATAAGGAAAGGCTCCTTCTTTCTCAAAGATTTATCCCACTTACTACACAAGTACAAATCCTTGAAGACAACAGCACAGGTTCAAGACTTTGCCGTGGCACTAAATGCCCATTCTGGAAGCATACTGACCTGTAAAACCACTCTTCAATGAATACCTTGAGGATAAAAAGCTGTAAATTGCACACTGCTTACAAAACAGTCCATAGCTGCCTCTCATTATAGCCCATGCAAAGGCCGGGAATGGTGTAAATTACCTTCTGGTCTGTGCAGGGTCTGCTTAGTAGAAATCCAGAACTGGTTTCCAATCCAGATCTCCCGCATTTCTGATACAGCAAAAACTCAGCATGACCATTTCTCAGTTGGTCAGTAGGGATGCCTGCATACTAAGCACTAATTATGACAGACGGGGATTTTAAAAAGCATTTAAAAAAAACAACAAAAAAAGAAAACTTTCACGGTCAACAATTATTTCAAAGAAAACATGTTGTCCTAACCCAAACGAGCTGCCTCTGCCTGAAATGGGTGCTCCCTCTACCAGCAGAACCTCTGTGCCTTGTTCCCATAATTTTTAGCATGTTTTTTTTTAAACAGAAACTATTAGATTGTAATTTTGGAGGATGATAAAAGATAAAATATCAGCAAATATCTCAAAAAATATTGTGGGTTTTTCCCTATCAAAACATCCACATTTCCAATTATTTATTTTTTAAACACATTATGTTAATTCATTCTTAAGTCCCAGTAGATGTTAGTAAGAATACCTGACAGCAGTGGGTTTTGAGGACAGGCGCTCTAGCCATAGAGTGGAGTGCCACTGTGATTAATGCCATATAAACCAGAGGGGGAGGGCAGGAAGGAGGAAGAAAAACAGCCCCAGATCCTACAAGCCTTATTATCTGAATATTCCTGAAGCCAATTACAGGCTTGTTTCCCAGTAACATTCTCCTCACAGCATAAATATACCTGGAAATAATCTAAAAGAGTAAAAAACAACAAGAACGTTAAAAAAAAGCCAACATCTCCAGGCTTAAGTCACACATTACTATCAAAATGACCCCCAAAACAGACTATGAGAATAATACGGTAATAAATTTTACTTAAATTATAGGGTAAGGAATGACATCGCAAAAATAAGGGTTTTTTTTTCCATACTTCTTTGGAAAATGAAGTGACTAACACCAAAGTCGCACAAATTTACTAAGAGGGCTTTAAGAAGTTTCTCAAATATGCTTTCTTATTTGAAATTAACTGCCACCTCCTCCTTCTTTGCAAAAGAGCTACTCTTGGTGCTAGATCTACGCAAAATCTCTACTTTCACCGCTCAGTGCAGCTGCAGGACCAAGGCCACAGTGTGGCTCAAAATGAAGTAGTACTGCAGTGGTCGGTAGCATTTTTATTTTACAGATGGGTAAGTAAGAGAGGAAAAATATCCTTGAAATACCATCTTTTTCATTCAGAATCACTTGTGTCATATAAATTTATACAAGTCATTATGAGATGACCTGACAGCTATCAGGAAAGCAGTAAAGGAGTTTTGCACCCTGAGGCGGTGCCCAGGTATAACTATACTTGAGCTCAATTTCAACACAACTTTTTTCTGCTTGATAAATAAAGACTACTGAAGAACAGAATTCCTGCAAGTAAAAATAAATTTTAAAACCACCGGGAATGCCCTGCCTCTGTTCAGTTTATCGTCAGAAGTATTACGCATTACAGGGCATTGGTCGAATTACTAATCCACAGGTGGAGAAGACCACAAGCCCGGTCCTTCCCGCCACTGCAAACCGGGCGGCACAAGCCTTCGCAGCGCCTGACCGAGCTCCTCCTCGCCGCCGGGGAGGGCTCTGCCCCCGAGCCTCTGCCAGGGACCTCTCCCGAGCTCTGCTGCTCGCAGGGCGCCAGAGCCCCCACCTCCCACCTAAACGCGTTTGTTCTCAAAACCGGACCTAACAAACACCAGACACAGCATCGTTTCACCTACGGATTTTTTTTTTTCCCACCGAAACAACACTTGAAAAAAAAAGCCCAAACCCCGTGTTAAGCCAGGAATTAAACACGCCGCGTGCCCTTCCCAGCTCCGCCAACCCAAGCGTCTCCACGGCGTTCGGGGCCCCTTCCGAGGAGCTGAACGACACGACCAACCCACCCGCGGACCGCACGAGCCGCCGAGGGGCTGCGCGAAC
>NW_010973231.1:504649-505402 GCF_000737465.1 Haliaeetus leucocephalus
GGCCGCGGCCCCTCACGCCCGCCCCGGCCCTCGCCTGGCCCGCTTTGCTTTGGTTTTTCTTTATTTTTTTTCTTTTTTTTTCTCAGCCGGTTTGGCTTTCATCTGAAGTAACCGGCCGCCCGGCGCCCCTCACCAGCGCCGGGATTCGGACCGAGCACCGCCGTGCCGCAGCGCAGACCCACGGGCACCGAGGGGGCCCAGCGCCGCTGCCGGGTGGGGGGCGGAGGCGTCGTTTGACCCGTCTCGCCCCGGCCCACGCCGCGGCCACCCCGCCGGCCCTCCGGGGACTGCCGCTCCCGCCCCGCTTTGTGCTCGCGGGGCTCAGCTTTCTCTCCCCGGACAGGATGGGCCCTCCGCAGCAGCGTTTCCCGAGGTACCACCTGCTGCTGCAAATGCAGCGCCGGCGCTGCAGTGAGGAAGTGCAGTAACGCAGCGGGTCCGAATGGATCAGCCCTGACAGCTGAACAGAGACGCATCTGTCGGGGTTTAACCCCAGCCAGCAGCTCAGCACCACGCAGCCGCTCGCTCGCTCCCCCCGCCAGTGGGATGGGGGAGAGAATCGGGAAAGGAAGTAAAACTCGTGGCTTGAGATAAGAACCGTTTCATAGAACAGAAAAGAAGAAACTAATAATGATAATGGTAACACTGATAAAATGACAACAGCAATAATAAAAGGATTGGACTGTACAAATGATGCGCAGGGCAATTGCTCACCCCCCGCCGACCGACACCCAGCCAGTCCCCGAGCGGCGA
>NW_010973231.1:505412-531023 GCF_000737465.1 Haliaeetus leucocephalus
CCCCGCCCCCCCCCGCCGCCCCCCCGGCGGCGCCCCCCCCCCCCCCCCCCCCCCCCAGTTTATACACTAGACGTGGCGTCCCATGGTATGGAATACCCTCTTGGCCAGTTTGGGTCAGGTGCCCTGGCTGTGTCCTGTGCCAACTTCTTGTCCCCCTCCAGCTTTCTCACTGGCTGGGGATGAGAAGCTGAAAAATCTTTGACTTTAGACTAAACAATACTTAGCAACAACTGAAAACATCAGTGTTATCAACATTCTTCGCATACTGAACTCAAAACATAGCACTGTACCAGCTACTAGGAAAACAGTTAACTCTATCCCAGCTGAAACCAGGACACATCTCACGATGTTCTCTATAGGTCTTGCTTTAATGAGAAGGGCAAAGAGACAAG
Source organism: Haliaeetus leucocephalus (assembly GCF_000737465.1). Taxonomy (NCBI): domain Eukaryota; kingdom Metazoa; phylum Chordata; class Aves; order Accipitriformes; family Accipitridae; genus Haliaeetus; species Haliaeetus leucocephalus. The sequence goes on from NW_010973231.1 coordinate 505,805, forward strand.
ATTCCCCCTTGTGACTCCTCTGGGAGCAGTGACACTGTAAATGTTCCCCTTACTGGTTGAGCACCACCTTAAAAGTCAGGCAGGTCAAGACCCAAGGCAGGAAGGCTGGGGACACCCCAGCGAGGAGGATGTTTGGGCGTCTCATGCCGGTTTTTGGAGCCTTTCCTCCCGGCGGTTCTTTGGGGCATTTCAAGGAATAAGGTAATCAACCTGAAGGTAATCCTTGTGAATGCCAATGGCCCGCGGAAGAGCAAACGGTTCTCTTCACAGCAGCTTTGGTGCTGAGATGCAGCCCGGCCCAGGAGAAATCAGATTACCCGCTCTTTGCTTGCAGTCCTAGATACTAGGTTAGGGTTACTTCAGTTAAAATTGCTATCAGTTTAATTTATGTTCTGTAAAGCCAAAAAAAAATTTACTAGCTCATCACCTCTGTCCTGGTTAACCAAGACCTGTTATCTCTTCTACAAATCTTTTTAAAACTACTTTATCCTCTCCACACCATTCATCTGTGCCTCCTTCTCACCTGCACTAAACATGCACCTTTCATTCTGCTAATCCGAAATGAAGATCTGTGCCTGTCTTCTCAATGTGCGGAATGCTGAACGGGTTGTTAGTTGAAGTTATTGGTGGGAGAATAATTGATGATTGTGTTTAAGGGTGGAGTGTTATGGAGAGATCTTTGTTCCTTTAGGGACACTAGATTGTCGTGGTATTTTCTCATTTTAAAATATATTGTTTCAAAGAAGGGCAAGACTATCTCAGAAACTGAATCTTGCAGCCCAACTTAAAGTGGCAAAGACCCAAAACCATGACAGTCGTCTTGAGAAGGCTCTGCGGAGCAGAGAGTGAATGACCCCTTGACAGCTGGGTTCTTCACCTGGAGAGTCCTAAGATGTCGCTGGACCTTTTGTGTATCTTCAGTCAGGTACAAGATACTGGTCAGAGGAAATGCTACCAGCCATGTGGAGATGACATAAAGCTTTACCTAACTATTGCCATATTTAACTATATGACTCTCATGAAAATAGAATAATATCTTCAAACTAGCTTATGGAAGAACAGCTGTCTTACAGCTGAACTAGAACAAGAGAGATGTTATGCTGACAAGCAAAGGAAAATACTGTCAACAATTTGTGCTAATTCCTGTGCCTGAAGGTGCCCATTCATAACTGACCAGCTCAATACTTGCGATGCTAATGTCTCATCACAACAAATACTCCCTTCTCCAACACCCCAGCAGACACCGTTTGACCTTTGTTGATGTGTCGGCCTCAGTTTTTCTAAATTTTTCTAAGGTGGACCATGGCAGGAAGACACTGGAAACACCCACTGTTCCAGAACACAATGGTCTGCCTTACCAGCCACGCCTCTTACTGCAAACAAACACAGCTGCTTTTTTTTTTTTCCCTTTGGACAATTTTCTCTTCTTCCTTGACCTGTAAAACTTGCATTTCTCTCTCCATACATCCCTCTCTCATCAGAAAGGACACAGTGGCTGTGTCCAAACCCAGTCTCCCCCAGTATTGTAATCTCCAACATGTCATCTCCAAGACACTAAAGAAGTCAACCCCCACAAGCTGAGGGAGAAGGCAGGGAAATCCATGCCTCTTATTTCTGCAAAATAAGTGTGAGCTTATAGGTGTAACAGGCACGAGCTGAACACCCCGTGGGCATGAGCACACCTTTAGGGAACGTGGGGTGCTCAGGTGTCTGCCTGCCACCTCTGAACTGCAGGCATCCTTCGGCACTTTGCAGGGTCAGCCACACCAACGTACTCTGCTGAACCCAGTACTTATGGGGAGCTTTAATCCACCTTGGGCGCCAGAGCCACTTTCTGTACAGTCCAGTGTGCCTTGTGCAATGGCATTGACGGTCCTTGCGTGCTTTAAAGTTCTTGTGAGGGTACATTAGTTCAGACTGAGAGGCACTTCATGATTATCAGAAGCTCTACAAGGATCATGGGACGAGAGTTTCAACCTTCCTGTTTATAGGGAAGTTGTGATGTCATTACAGGTTACAAAAGTTCCCTATAACTAAGAAACACTATGTATCAGTAAGTCAAACCAGTTCAAGTATTTATTGTTTGCTGGAAAAAAATAAAGTCAGTAATGTAAACTGGATTGAAAGCTGACTTATCAAAGTATGGTTAAGATCTGTGTGTGGTCCTTCTTTCGTCCTTCCCTCCCCACCCAAATAATAATGCAATGACTTACTCTAAACCCAGCCAGCAGCAGTCCTGCAAACAATTGTGTGATCACATGTGGGACGGAGACTGAAGTTGTGGTGAAAAAAAACCAACCCCCCTACTACTTCCCAAGATGTGCCAGCAGGAATAGTAGTAATATGTATGATAGGTATGTTTTTCTTCAAGATGAAATCATCGGTATAAATTGACAGGTATAATATGACATATAATAATCTCTCCCAATATTTTAGTATTTTGGGGATCCTGGGAACTCTTTTTATTTGAACAGTACAGCCAAGGACCAGCCGCTTGAATTTGTACGTTATTTCACTTATCTTAGGGTTCAGATCACGTCAAACTTGCCCTGGCCCAAAAGGCATGAGGCCTGGCTGGCAGTTGCTTCCTGTTGACAGTGAAAACACCCTGCACATCACTGGCTGAAACTTCGGAAACACAGGCAAATAGCTGGCTGGAAAACCATAATTTAGCTTTTCCCAAATAAGTTTGAGTGAATCTCACCCGTTATTCCTAATAAAAATTCTTTTTATTTACTCTCTTTGCAAAATGAAAGATGACTGATGACAAGCAACTGGTGGGGCAGGTTTCCCAGCCACAGCATCAGGCATGCTTGGAATATAGTTGACAAGCTTGTAGTTTCATGTATCGACTCCGTGTGTGAATACTCTTACTATTCTTTGCGTTGTTTCTTGGGTGATGTTGCAACTCTAAGAAAAACAGGAGAAATGGTTATTGAACTGTAAAATGTGATTGTCTGTTTTCCAGCTTGTTAATATCTCTAACACCTTAAAAACATCCAAGAAATAGTAGCTGCTTCCTAGCTCTGGCCTGGTCATTGTTTTCAAAAATTAGATGGCCTCGTAGGTGAAAACTGCCCTCTCTGAGCAGATTGTGGAAGGTGCAGTTCATGTCAGTTTTTTCTGTAAGCAACTGAGTACATAATAGAGAATAACAGTTGGTGTAATAAAATACTTGACAAATATCCATCTATTTATTATTTGTGTGGGAAGGGAAGGAGGACCACACACAGATCTAAAACATACTCTCATAAGTCAACTTTCAATCCAGTTTACATAACCGACATTATTTTTTCTAGCAAACAATACATACTTGAAATGTTTTGATTTACTGGTATGTAGAGTTTCTTAGAGGAAAGTTTTGTAACTTACAATGATATCACAACTAGCTGTGTTTAGAAGAGTCTTCCACAAAGTCCTTTTACGAAGATTTATGCGTGTAGTGTGAGCTTTAGTGGCATAAGGCTAAGCTCATGCCCACATCTTTGTAAGAGCAAGGCCAAAAATGGTATACTGCTTTTTAGGTAACTTGCCAGGAAAGTACAGCATCATTTCCATTAATTTCCATCAAAACCCCAGGCAGTTTATTTCTTTTAAAATAATGGCTTCACATGAAATTTTAAGAAATAATATTTTAGGTGCACATTTGCTATTTTTTACTTTTCATTTTGAAAGATTATCCTCTTACTTTCATGTTCTGTAGATGCAAATGGTCACTCAACAAACCAAGCATTAGAAAATGTCATTCCATCTATCATTTGTGCTTTAACTTAGGAATTTCACAAAGCCTTCAGCAACTATCCCAACACCCAGTTTCAACCAGAATCCACCCAACCTTACTGTATTGCAGGGCAATGGTTCCTAAAGGCCATATATATCATCAGCACACTTGAAAGCCTGAACCAAGAAATGCTGCCAGACAAAGATCTACGTGATCCTGGAAGTCACACGCAGAAAAAGTAGAAAAAAAAAAAGAGGGACCTGTGATTGTCTTCTCCCACAGACATGAGTTAAAAGATAGATCCTGCAGTATATCCTGAAAGTTGACTGTATTCTCATGGACAGGGAGGGAAATGCATGTCAGGCAGAAGGGGCTATTATAAAAGCATAGATTATAATTGACAAAAATTTCATAGTGCTTGGTGAGTCGGCTAATGTTCCATCACTTGTTTCTCTTAACAAACTGTTACTGGCATCCACACTTTTAAGTGAAAAATAATTACAGAAAGGCACAGAGACATTAATCATTACAATGAAGCCATTAATGCAAAGCAAAATGCGTATTTTCCATCTGAAGAAATAACAATTAAGTAAAAACTCACAGCACGTTCACTCTTCTGTGTGTCCTTCAGCTAATTTGCCTCTCAAAAATTTTGCCTTCAGACTTGGAAAACAATTTTAAGAAGTGTTCAGTTATGAGATAACCTATTGACAAAAAGGGCTTTCAATGCTGCTACTGCAGTCTCATGCTCCACATGCAGTTTTGACCTAAATAAGTTCCCTTTAAGTCAAATAGTATGCCCTTATGCCATTTTCTAGTTACATTTTAACACAGCAAATGGTCCACCTTGTCCTCTAGTTAATTCATGAAGTCAATATAAAACAAAAACAAATCAGCTGCAATACACTATGGCTTCTGCTGTTAGCACAGACAGTGGAGGTATACCAACAATAAATTCTATTTATGACTGATTTTCCCAGACGAAATACAGCTACAATGTCATTGTAATTGCAGAAAGTATTGTGGCAGGAGTTTTCTGCAGGAACACGCACCATGCCATAAAGCTTGTAACCTGCAGGTAACAAAGCTTTTCATTCAGCATCAGTTTGAGAAGGGCTGTTACTTTCACTGCATCGCTCGTTATGCAAAAGCCGCTGTCACAGCAGCCCGGCCTGCCATGGGATAGCAACCTCCAACTCTCAGATCTCACAGGCAAAGACAGAGAAAGACGCAGCCAGCTCCTATTCCCCAGCAGCCAGAGCTGCATCTCCCTCACCCGCAGCAGCATGCCATGGCCTCTCTACCCCTTCGTCACCTCTCACAAGGTCGGGTTTGTCCAGAGCTGGGCAGCTGCGCCTGGCGCAGGGTGGTGGAGCGGAGCAGGTGGCAGGGACAGGCTGGGTCCACAGCTCGGAGACGTGCCAGCCACAGCCTGGCTGCGCAGCCACTGCACCATCATGTGGGAACCTGCTTTCCCTTCTCCCACCCCTCCAAGCTCATGGCAGATACTTGGGATATCGCTTTCAGAGAAAAGAAACCGGAGAGACCCGAGTGGTGTTAGTTCAGGTCGGGCGTTGTTTCCCGGCAGCACAGGAGAAGGTCGTCTGGTTTTCTGGTAGAGCCCTGCTACAGCAGGGACAGCCTCTGACTGTCAGAGCCCCTGAAGCCACAAACGGGAGACTGCACAGGAAAAATAACACGGAGCACAGCTGGACTCTCAATGTCACCGCTAGCCCAAACATCGCCAGCCGGTTCATGGTCAGCAGTCAGCAAGCAGGGGAAGGTACCACAGCGGTAATTTATTGCCCTCCTCTCATGTGGAAGGCAGAGCTGCAGAGCTGAACACAAGAGTTCCCACATGGATTAGACAGCTTGACCCGGGCCACAACAAAGACAGAGCACGAGATGGTTTATGGCATGTCCCCAGGAGCTGCTCTCCCCTTGGAGCCTCTTGCAGCATAGAGCAAGACGCTCTTCCCAGACTCCTCTTCAAGCTTTGTTTCCTGCTTGCAGACTTCAGGAGGGAACAGGGCTGGCTGACCACCTCCTCACCGAGTACTGGTGCCTTGCTTCCTCACTCACCGGCTTTCGCTGGTGCCACAGCAGCTTCACCGAAGTTATTCTTCATTCACAGCAGCGTGAGAAAAGAAATGGCTTCTATTCTTTGCGACTCAACATGCTTAAAGTCCTTTATAGATTTGCTGTTTAGGTATCTAAAGCCACAGATTAAAATAAGAATAGGATCAGGCTTAAAATAAAGGCTAGTCTGTACATATGTACATTTTATGTTATTGAGCCAACATCATGTCGACCATTACATAAAATCTTATATTTTTAGTTACGTGTATTCTTATTGCCAGTCTAAATATTCAGACTAAATATTGTTAGAATACTATTTGCTTTGCCATTTATATATGTTCTTCATTTTTTCCCCCAGTGTGAGAATTCCAGGCAGTTGACAGCTGAGATATTGTTATTCAATATAGAGATTAGATATTAAATCTCATCATGGTGGAGAAGGAAGGTGTGTGTAAGGAAGACAAATTACAGTTTTGTGACTGAGAAGTGCATCTCAGTGAGACTCAGAAAAATCTGGTACTGCTCTTACCCTTGCTACATTTGCCATGCAAACCTGCAGACATTCTTTGTTAGTAGTACAAAGGAAAGATTTTCTTAACTTACAGCAGTCTCGTGAGATACAGGCAATTGCTGGGCATTCAGATGCTCTGAAAGAGTGATGGAGAGCAGATAAACTCAGCTTAGGTCTAGCAATCAGGAGATTATTCCTGACTGACTTTGGAACAAATTCAGGTGTGACGACAGTGACTAACAGGAAATAAGTTGGTGAAATGCAGGATTTGATTACATGGTTCAGAAGTTATTTCAGTTTTCTGTGCAGACAGCCAGGCTCCACAATACAGTTAAGTTCAGAGATCCCATGCAGGAGCCAGACCTGCTAGCTTGCAAATCGAAGTGGTACAGCTGCCCATGCCTAAGCTGGCAGGCTCAGGGGAAGGCTAATGGCTCAGTTACCCTCCTGGAGTCCAAACTACCCTCCATGACCAGTACTGGGCTGGGCTGTGGTGACATACCAGCTCTTTGGTGCTACCTACAGGATTTCCAGTGTCGCTCAGCGGAGCGTCACGTAGATGTGCACCAGGAGTAGTTTGCACATGGGACAAGCTTCCCATGGAGAAGCATGGGAACGCAACACCTACAAGGAGAGCTCTAGATGGAAGAATGATCAGTGGCACAGTAAAAAGGAGAGATCAGGCTTTAGAAGCATCTTTCAAGTAAAAGACATAAAGAGCATCTCCCAGGCTGCCCCTGCCCTAGTTCATCTCCTTCCTTTGAGTGATCCCACTCTTCCCTGCCCTGGCTGTGGGTGACCTGGGACCTTTCCTATCATCCCTCTCTCATCCTCCTTGCCAGTGACTTACCACTGTGTTCCCTATCTTCCCTTGCTGGACCTCCCGCCCACAAGGTACCTTCCCTCCTCTTCCCTCTCTTTGCAAGTGCTAGAGGGCTCTCTTCACTCCACTTCTATCAGAGGATACAGCCCCTTAGATTAGAAAATGCTGCTTCTGTGCCCAAGTGCATCATTTGGAATCGATGGCTGATGCCACCTTTGAATATTCAGCTCTAAATTGCAGCAAATTTGTAACACTGGAGATCAGCTGGCGCAGGAAAGAAAGGAAAGAAGGAAAGAAAGAAAGAAAGAAGGAAAAGAGAGGGAAAAGAAAGACAGAGGTCCATCTGAAAGGATGTCTATGCAGAGAGGTGCAGGCAGAGTTTAAGCTCTCTGCCTTTCCCCCAGGTTAGCTGGACACGAGGTAGTTGAGAGCAGAAGCTGCCGCGGTGCACTGGTCCAACCGTTCTGCTGTCTGGGTCAGCTCTGAGCACAGCACCGAAGAGCTTGTGTCTGCCTGCATGGATCCGCCTGGACATATCCTGCGTCTCCCCTTGTCACGCAGAGCTGCAGAACGAAGTGGTAGATGCAGCCTTTCCTGTTTACTCCTCTGGGTGTGGTACATCAACCGCTCCTGGCCCTAATATTAGAAAAACAGTTAGAGTTGGGCCACAGGATGTGTAGCTACTCTCTTGTGCTTGGTCAGTTAGGTGTTTTACAAATATTTCCTACAACACTCCAATTCTGCTCATAACCGATATTGCAATCCCCTGTGTTCGGGTGCAAGAACGCTGCAGTGAAACTCAGCATTAGTCTGTCCTAAAAAAGCACAGCTAGAGACAAAAGGTTTTACAAAAGATTGCCTTTCAAAATTAAAACTCCTAGGGATGTCTGGCGGGTTTGCTTTTACGTATGAACCGATTAAACCACATCCATGTCTTGTAGCCTTGTGGAAGCAGTAAAGGGGTCTGATGAAGCCACAGAAGAACCATTTTGAAGTAGGATGGCTCAAAAGCGAAGCCCTCGCTACTAGAATCCCTGGGTTCGTAGTGAATACGTACCCTCTTATTTTAGCAAGCGGACAAGCATTTTTGAACAGTTGTATTTCTGAACACTGTTGTACTTTCCACATAATTTAATTAATATACATTTGGCAAGTCTTGCCTTCTCTAAAACTATGGATAGTTTAAGGGAGGAACATTTCCAGTGTATTGGTTATAATTTAATGAGCATACTTACTTGCAGTGTAATTGATTTGAAGAAGTAAGAATGGCTCAGAGACGTCATGGGGGGGGTGTTCTTCTTTTTTGGTTGCTAATTTGGGTTTTTTTTTTGTCATTCAAGGTAAACAAGATACATTTTTATTAAGTCTATATCCTAATATAGTTACAGAAGAGTGCATTCATTTCTCAAAAAGCTTATGCTATCAATGTCATATTTATTAACTTGCAATATTGGGATAAAACAATATGAAAAAGCTCATAACGTATGAAGATCTACAGTCAAAACCAGAGTATGGCTATACTGAGTTTGGGGGGGAATTTTACTATGCTTTGTAGCATAACTGACTCTTTCTTGTGCTAACTCTTGCTACATAAACAGTCAGGCAATCCCATACCCTGAGGGCCAGATCTCTTTGTACTTGCTTACCTTCAAAATCCATGAAAGAACAGTGAATTTACACAGGGCTACCCACAGTTGCAAAGTTAAGCATGTGCAGGATAGCAGCCTAAAAATTTACTGTAAGATAGATAGCACTGTAAAGATTTGCAATAAATGAGCATGTCAGATGAGGCCTGATCTGAAACATTAAAATATAATTTTCTATTTTAGTCAATTGTCATTGAAGCTATAATGGAAGAGTGCATCCTAAGCAGGCATCTAAAGGAAAAGGCATCATTCTAAAAAGTCAAGCAACTTTTCCAGTTATAAGAAATGCCATGGAAAGAAAGTTAAATACAAAGAAAAGAGAAAGCTAAAAAGAATAGCTAAGCAGAATAACTGGTTATGAGTTTTGCAAAATCCTTCAAGATTTAAAAAATATGTAGGAATTTTAAAAATATTTAGGAATTTATCAACTTTCAGAAAAATAGATTTCTTCTAAGTTATCCATATTAAAAACATTTCAGCAAGGGGAGCAAAGATGCTGGTATTGCATGGTAATATCGTAGATGCTTGAAATTTGCAGTACAAAACCAGTATCTCCGGGACATTCAGAGAACAGATGTTCAGAGGCAGTCAGCTGCTTGGAGTACTTACAAATCAAAACCGTATGAGAAATGTTATAGCTGCTGATGCTCACAAGAAAGACAGATTCTCTTTTGTGGATTTTTTTAATGTCAGCTCTAGTAATCCTTGATGATCCTATAGATTCAGAAAAATCCTAATATCCTGAGAAAACTCAGGAGAGATATGCAAATGGGAAGTAATTTAGTTATCAGCATTCCTAATTTAAAAAAAAAAAAAAAAAAAAGAATTGTGAGGAGCAGAGTTTCTGAAGTGTGGTTTCCCCACATTTGTCTGTTGTCTGGATACCGGGGTGCCCACAAGGGATTGAAGGAACATCACAGACTCTCTGGCCCCAGTGAGAGCACTATTTTGGTCTGTCTCTACCTGCACAAGACTGGCAGAAAGCCTTAGTCAAAAGGGTTCTTCTCTTTTGAAAACTTTAAGGCATTGGCATTACCTTTTACTTGGTGCAGCCACTCAAGGCAGTGCACAGCGATTTCATAACATCATCACTGAAATATTTTTTTCTTCCTTGGTAGATCCACTGGTTTCTTCTTGCTTTCTGCAGTCCAATGATTACTGATGGACAAGAATCAGCCTGGTCATCCCTCTTTCTTTTCCTGGAGTTCTGTCCTACAAGCTGGGCAGATGGGTATTGCTCAAATTCAAGAAGCACTTGCTTGTAGCTTCTCCTGATCATCTGTGAAATTTAGCATCGTATATAACAGGGAGAAAAAGCACTATAGCTGCCATAGCAGCTATTAGCCAAATCCTATGTTAGCAGTTAAATTAAAGCTGAGAAAAATCTTCATGCTCAGGAGGAAGAAATTAGCATCCAGTAGGCAAGGCAGCTATATTAAACCAGATACCCATCTCAGCAGCACCAGAATTAATTAGGAGTAATTGCAATCTACTTCTGCACTGAAGAGAGTAATTTTTTTTATGATTATGTATTTTCTTATCTTTATGTTTCAGCCTTTAAGATTATGACCACATTTTTAAATGTTACTTTGGTTTGATAACTGCAGATGGTATCTGAGGATAGACGCCATGTATTAGGACTGTTCTAGATAAAACATCCTACACAAAAATAAATATTGAGATTAAAAAATAAAGTGCCCCCAAATTAGGAAATGTCGCAAGTAAGATAGCCTACACAATGTTATTTCTGTTCTGTTATGGGCACAAAGGCTGAAAAATGAAAGGTAAAAATGAATCCTTTAATATTCAGCTATATTTGCTAAAGTGATGGAATGTAGCAGATCATCTGCTATTTGGTAGATGCAACCTTACTCTGTAAAAATATGCACAGGCACAGAGGTGCACTTTCTTTATGATTAAATGATTATGAGAAAATACTTACCAATAAGACTGTAAAGAAGAAGAGGTGAAAGTATAAATCATGGTAACTTGTCTTTTAAACCAGCACACTCTCCACAAGGTCGAAGGATGTAGTTGGTGAAATAAAGGGCAAAAGCTTGCAGTGAGCCTGCTCTCACAAACCTCCAGAGTGCTATAGTAAGTTCAGCAAGCTGCTTATCTGTAGTCTGGTCTGACTTCAAAGGGTTTGGAGATTTTTTAACCATATTTCTAAATGTAGCTTACTTGTACTTCCACAATACTAAAATACCAGCAAGAAAAAAATAATTTTTTCTTTTGCAATGCTTTTGCACATTTGTGCAAATTTAAATAACTGTGTAGCCAGGGAAGTACAAATAAGGCCCCCAGTTGCTGCAGTGAACTCTGCTCTGTAACTGAATCAGTGTACGCAGATCTCGGGTCTGAAATTAGATGAAATGCAAAGACTGTTGTGCTCATGTATAGCTGTGCTGACTATATTGGTTTCCTCGTGAGTAAAGATACATATCAACATACTGCGCTAATGACAGGGCTGGTCTGTAATGAAATACCTCACAGTAAAGAACAGTTGTATGTTAAAGAAAGGGGAATATAGAAAGGAAAAAAGCTCAGCTGCTCCATTTTTCCAGTACTGCTCAAGACATTAATTACAGAAAATGAGGCACCTAAAAATATCTGAATATTGATTTCCTCACAGTGCTGACGTTATCAGTTATGCTTGTTTCTCTCCAGTGTATCTGTTTGCCCAGTTCTGTTGGTCTTTTACTTCTGCCGCTTGACAGCAGAAGCGGAGGATGTTACTGTCTCAGTGTTAGTTGGTAAACGGATGCTTTTCAAAGCAACAGCTGCACTTCCACAAAAAATTTTAATTTTCTTTTACAATTTTACAATGAGATAAAGCAGCTGGAATGCTTTGGAGATAAAGGAGCTCATGAATAATTCACCTGACACCTTTATACTGAAGTATAGCTGTCTTCATTAAATAAAATTGCCTCCTGTCAAGGGCATTGAGAGGGTTTGGGGAGGAAGGCAAAGTTGTTTCCACTTGAGACCTCAGATAATGACAAGGTGGAAACTGATGTTGGTATCGTTTTGCAACTTTCTGTTTATCATTACCCTTTAGATCATTTCAATTCAAAAAACACTTGAGTTCAATACTCTGGAAAGTAACACAAAGGAAGAAGACTTCAGCAGGTATGTAGGTTACAAATGCTTATGGCCAGCAAAAAAGAACAGATTATGCATGTTTACACAGACGGCTAAAATCCCATACCACAGCACATGAGGTATTTTACCCATTTTTTAGTATGAGGTGGTGCTGGACACCCTCCCAAGTGTACTGAGGGGCGGCTGGGGAGCCCCGGCCGGTGGCCTGGGGTCCATTCCAACCCTGAGGGGCTGCAGCTCCTGAGCCGTGGGCTGTGAGCACCGGCCTGAGCTGGGCTTTGTTCTGATCCAGCCAGATCCTTGGCATTCTTGTTCCCCCCCGCCCCAAGGCAGAGCATAAACTGAAGGCACTTATCCTCCTTGCTGTCTCACTGGCAGCATTACCAGAGATGCCCCTTGGGATAATTGCCGCAGAGCAGGAGTGCCAAGCTGGCTCTGGCTCACACAGTGCCGGGATGGAAGGCGCAGGGGTCTTTCTCTGGAGGTGGAAGAAGGCTGCGGGGATCTGAAGTGAGGTAAGAGCCTGCTGCTCTCCTCCAAAATACCTACCTGTTCGGACCCAGAAACACGTTTCAGCTCTCAGGCAAGGCCCTAAAGCTCATAAAGCACAGAAATGTTACTGCTGGCAGGTGTAAGGGAGCAGGCAAATGTCTTAATCAGGTAGCAAATGATGTATTTAATAAATTGCACAGACAGAAAAGCTGGGACAGGGTCTACAGCAAAGAATGGGCCTGAATTGCCAGCAGGAGAGGCACAGCCCTTCAGTCAGGGTCTGCCAAGAGGGAGATATATGGAGGAAGCTGTATCAAGGTATTCATGAAGAAACAAAAAAGTCTGGGGGAGCTGGTTGAGAAGTAACAGTGAGCTACCTCCTTCCAACCAGGGAAGCTGCAAATGAGTCTGGAATAAAACAGTGTGAGAATCTGCAGGCTAGTTCTTCAGAGGAACTCCATGTGTGGACGACTACTACACAATTATGAATGCCTTGCTAATGTATTGCTTACCAGCAAAGTTGCATATACTAATGCAGAAAAAGGCACGCTTATACCACACACTGTTTCAGAATAATCCTGTGTCAATAGAGTCACCTGGGGAGAGGATACAAAATCCTCATTAACAAACAGTTTCTGTTTGCCAGTCAACTCTGATGAACGTATAGAGAGCTTGACCACTGTAAGTACTGAGTAAAATAGAGCATATGTCCATATTGCAATCAGTACGTGACTGCAGCTTGCAGGGACAGTCTGGAGTGAATTTCTGGGCAGATGATCTGGAGAAAGATGTTGCAGCAGCTCGGTGTGGCCAGCTACAAATGTTTACCTGGATTCTTAAATGGGCTTTGCAGCCTCTAGTTACTTACCTATATGGCAACACCTATAGTCTCTCTAGCTAGCCTCAAGCTAGCTTCACTGTATCTACTTAAGGGTCTTTGTTATTCAGGGTTTTTGCCATGAGCTATGTGACCTGACCACGCTCCCACAGCTGGTGAACAAAGGGTGAATACTGTGACTATAGCACCACTAAATATCTCCCACTAAGTATTTTTTCCCATTTCCACCCCTGATGGTGTGTACTTGTGCATATTCCAAATAACTGCAGCCTTCTAGACCAAGCTACTGTATTGAAAAGACAATTCTACTATCTACCCCAGCTAGATACAAGGGGCATAGCTGTTCACACTGGGCAGCTTTTGGCCAGCTTTAATGATACCTCTTCTACTTGCAGACACTTTTTGATGACAGTGCATCACTGCTATTTTGAGTCAGCTTGAGTTTGGTGCACGTAAAGAATTTTGCTCACAGTGATTCAGCTGCAGTGCTGTTAGCAGCTTTAGCCTGGACAGTGCTGCCAGCAGAAACCTCAGGAGCAAGGATAACTGACATGATACCAAGAGCAATGCAAAGCTGTTGACAAATAAAGCTCTTAGTACCACTGGCTGCGCTAAGGATGGAAAACTTCCTGCAGCTTCCTTGGTACTAGCATGAATGCAAAGTCATTCTCTGGGTTTTCAGATTGTCTGGTTGAAGTTAAGAACGCTATGGGAGGCTGCTGGGTGATGCCGTCTGGCAATGTCCCCACACTAAAAATACAGGGGAATATAACTGCTATTTTTGGGGGCACAGTTTTCCTTCCATTCTCCATGGATTGTATGCTGTGCCTATATAGTGCTGAATGGGAAGTATAGCACCTCTTTTTTCACTGAATCTCAAAACTTCTTTGGTCTGGTGTCTTTTTGTTGGTGAATGTTTTTGCTCCTAGCTACATTTCTGTGAAGGTGTTTCATGGCCTTAGCATGCTATCAATTACAATTTATTAAATCCTATTAAATTCCAGTTCCAGAACTCCACAGCACTTGCTGGTGTAAAGCTTAGTTAGATAGGTCTTCATCCAGCCGCAGGCACAGATATACTCTGAGTACTTCTAGCCTTCACTTTCCCCTGAGAAAATTACTTTGCAGCATGCTGTGACCCCTATGTGTATTTCAGCATTACTCTATGCAATAAACCAAACCTTAGCTGCTATGCAGCATATTTACTAACATTTGTAAGGAATCTCCTCCTCTTTTTCTTTTCTCTTCGCTCAGCAGCAACAACTGTGCCAGAAGGGATTTGGGTTTTTTATCTCTTTCTTTAACACAAATTCTCTCTGCTAGTTAGAATTTCTGGAGTGATCAAACATGACCCTGTTAGCAGGGGTCTGGTCCAGAAAGATCACCTAGTAGGCATTATCAAGGTCCTGCTGCATTCTAAACACAAAGAAATGAGAATCCTGAATAGTATTGCGCCTTCCTGTACAGCACCAACTCTCAAACCAACTTGCTGCCTAGCACTTGCAAGACTTCAGTGGCAGCAGCTGACTGCTTGCTTTCCTCTGAGACAGTAGCTACTATGGCACTTCTTCAGGCTTCCTGCATGCTGCTGTTATCCCAGAAAAACAAAAGGGGCAGGCTGATGTCTGAAAAAAAAATGGCATATTGCCACATGGCTGCCCTACCCCAATTGCAAAAGGTCTTTACACAGACTTAATCTTGTATTGTTATGTGAACAATACACTTAGTGCCATTATCAGTTGCTTAGAAAAATACTACTCAAGTATTGTAACATGTGGTTTAGTATTCTTTTATCCCTTCTTAGGAGGAGGGTTCTGTGCTTTTAATTTTAGCATGACTTTTTTTTTTCCTTGCTATTAAGTGCCTATGTTGCTACTTATTTATATCATATTACAAAGGCTTTGTTGAATAAGTGTGCCTGGGATTTCTAGTGACAGGTGGTGAAATTTATTGTCCTTAATTCTTTTACGAGTTCAGTCCCAACGAAACTGGGATTCTTCTGTGACCACCCTCTCTGACCACCATCTCAAACATATATATGCCATAAGACACAGCACTACAGGAGAGGCTGTGGGTCACTGTAGCAGTCTAAGTAAAGGCTGAGGGAAGAACCAGGTTTCACCTCTTTGAGGCCCTCTTTTTCTCTGTGGTTGATTGTGAGAATGTGCTACTTTACCCCTTAACAACTTGTGGTAAGTTCTTCCCTTCCCTCTCCCTGAGCGTATGGAGACAAAGGAATGTTTCCACATTTCTGCCCACCACCTCATATCTTTGTGTTCCACACGTTACCAGAATATTTCTCTTTGAACTCTTCTGTAGAATCTGAAAATGTGCTAGGCCTTAATAAAACACATACAAGATCACCAGTATACTGCCCCTAGATAATTTCATTGTGGAGCCAAGTAAGTGGGGAGGAGAGACTGATGAATGACTCTATGGCCACACATGGGAAAGAGGGAAAAGTGTTTCCAAATGTTCTGTTAAAACCTGTAACGTATTTTTTAAAATTCTCACATTTCAAGTCAAAATCCCCTGAGACAGAATTTCTGACCTTCACTATCTTTAACTGCTTGTTTCCACATGTGCCACTGCCAAAATGCTGAGTAGGCATTTGAGATTTGCCTTCAATACGCCATTTTAGCTTACAAGATGCTTACTGGGAATCTAGACCCTTTGTCCTGAAATAGGTGCAATTTCACTGCAAATACTAAGCAAAGCATATAATGCTACCTGAGCAAATGCCACTGAGGCGTTACAGATGATAAGGTATCAGCATACTTAAGAAATATAAGCAAAGAGCACTTGAAAGTTGATCAAAAAGCTGTATTCCTTTCAATAAAAAATATAAAAGAAATAAGATAATTTATGTCTACAGAGGCCAGTAGTATCATGCAATAGGAGTGGCTCTGTAGAGTAAAGCAATTAAGTTTGAGGACCTTGACTCTATGCTAAATATATTTGTGTTTTTTTTTTTTTAAATTAGTTTAGATTATCTCTTGTCTGGTTCTGTATGTCTGACCCCCTCATTGGCAGATGGAACATATTTCTGATTTAGTTTCACTCAGAAAGAATCCAGTTCATGTGCTCTGTGACCAGTCTGCGGTGTAAACCAATGTGCACTAAGTGGGGACAATCAGAAGGTTTGCTTCAAAAGTTCACTCCTGGTCCAAACTAAAATGTTAATGTTAACCCCGGAAGACTTACAATCAGGGTTTTGAAGCAACTCTTTTGGGAGGTAACCCAAATTAAAAAACAAAAACAAAACCAAAAACATTATCTGAAAAGTTATCTATCCCTTTTTTTCCTACTTGCTTGTTTCACCTGGGCACAGCTCTCCTACAAGCATTCACAAAGCCACTTTGTGTCTCTTTCAAATTCTCTTTCTCCGTTATCTCTGCTACCAGGGAGGTTGCAACCATGAGAACTGCTTATTTTGCTCACCAATAATTGTCACCTTGCGCAGTCCCATTTTCCTGTATCCAACTGTCTTATTCTCAAAATCTAAGAGTAAGACGCATCTTCGGGTCAATAACTGATGTCTTCCTATGGTGTTTGTAGAGTGCTGACAGAATCAGGAGGGGATCCGTGGCTGTGATATGCAGATGTAATGATAACACATAACTAATAACAAAGCCATCCTGGCATCCAATGTACTGCATCTGTGTCACTCTTACAAAAAAGAAACCAGGTTATTCACACCCTTCTTAACTTCCCATGTGCAATGTTTTTTTAACGTGAGAGATAGCCAAAAATGACTTCTCGCACAGAAATATGTTATCATGTGGTCTGTACTTGTCTCCACAAGCTTCAGCAAAACCCAGGTCCTTCTTAAGAAAGAGGGCAGAGGTGTTAACAGTTGCCACTGCTCTACTGTTCCCCCAACGTACCTCACAGCAGAGACTAAAGGAGAAACACAAAACAATAAAGCCAAACGTTAGCATTCCGGGCATGTGGCTAGAAACTTGAGCTAGGATTAGCAGTCAGCAGTTCTGATTCCCTAAATTACTTTGGCCGAGTTGCTTAGGCCCTGTTTGCATTAGATTTCCAGCTGTATGGAGAAATAGTTCCAATGTGAAGGCTTAGTTTTTTCTAAAGCCCCTAGTGTTAGGGATTTCCTCAGTTGATGGATGCTCAGTCTCAGACACCTTTTAAAGAGGCTCTCTGCAGTATCTCAAATCACAAGATGCTTTTAAAATTCGGGTTTTACTTAATTTGATCCAGTTGTGCTGTCTCTCAGCAAAGCAGCAATTTTGTTAAAACCTTTTTCCTTTAAAAAAACTCTTTGAAGAGTATTTTAAATGCATGTCAAATAAGGTCTCAGTGGTGTCCCATGACACTGTGAGTCCCTGTACTCATATTTAGCTCAGTTGCCTCCCACTAAAGTCCTAGTTATATATCCCATTTATACCAGTAACTAAGTAGAAATTTTAAAGCTTTCCTCCCATGCCAGCAAATGAAAGCACGTGAATGGAGTTTTCACCTTCTTTCTCAGTTTCCTCATCTGCAGAAGACAGACAAGTGGCAGAGAGTCGTGGTTTCGGCTGGGATAGAGTTAATTTTCTTTCTAGTAGCTGGTACAGTGCAATATTTTGGATTTAGTATGAGGATAATGTTGATAACACTCTGATGTTTTCAGTTGTTGCTAAGTAGTGTTTACACGAAGTCAAGGATTTTTCAGCTTCTCATGCCCAGCCAGCAAGAAGGCTGGAGGGGCACAAGAAGTTGGGAGGGGACACAACCAGGGCAGCTGACCCAAACTGGCCAAAGGTATATTCCATACCATGTAACGTCATGCCCAGTATAAAAACTGGGGGGAGTTGGCTTGGCAGGGGATTGCTGCTCGGGAACTAACTGGGCATTGGCCAGCAAGTGGTGAGCAATTGCATTGTGTATCACTTCTTTGGTATATTCCAATTCTTTTATTATTATTATTGTCATATTATTATCATCATCACCATCATTATCATCACTATTTTCTTCCTTTCTGTACTATTAAACTGTTCTTATCTCAAACCAGGAGTTTTACTTTTCCCACTGATTCTCTCCCTCATCCCACTGGGGCGGGGGGGAGTGAGCAAGCAGTTGCGTGGTACCTAGTTGCTGGCTGGGGTTAAACCATGACACTACTACTAGCTGGCTGTTCAGGGAACTGAACACTCCAGACACAGCAGCAAACTAGCAGTAAAGTGCTAACACTATTGACTTGCATGGCCTATGGTGCAACCTCACAATTGGTGCAAACTAATCTGAAACCAGAGCCTGAATGGAGCTGTCCCTGCTCTTGCCCTTGGCCATGTGCTCCCCTGCATGCCAGGTTTAAGGCCAGGAAGACACGCAGTGAGGATGCTTAGCGTGATCATCTGGCTGAAAATCAACTCTGCTGAAAAAAATAAATCAACTAAACTGGGGACCTGACTCAGCTCCCCATTGACCACATGAATGTTAGCGCTGACACAAGGGCAGGGGCAGAAGAGTGGCTAGCAAGAGGGGAGACCAGGTCTGCTCCTTTTAGCATTATTATGGTCTTAGACTGGCTTAAGCTGTTAATAAAAACATACTCTGAAACGTATTGCAAAATGGCATTAACAGCATGATGAACTTTGAACTGGCCCACAGGGAATAAAAGACAGACTGCTAATTGCAGAACATGTTCAAGTCCAGTTCTGACATGACAGGGCAGTGCCACTATCTTTCTTTTCTCCCATTTCTGAACATGTGGCTATGTTGCTTTAGCTGCAGACACTACCGGGAGTAACTGGGAGTAAACAGCAGCAAACTTTATTTGCCGGATACTCCTAAGATGCTTGGGTACCCATCAGTTTTAGAACCGACCTGGTCTCAGCAGATCTTCTATCTGCCTGTTCCTTTTTCCCTTGTATGATGTCCCTAACACATTGTGAATCCATAGTTAAATCTGGCCCCAGCCTCTGCTTCCCAAAGTAAAAAGCTGTACAGCCATCTGACAACACCTATCCATTACTACATACTCTGTGCAGTACTGTGGTTCTCAGTATTCAAAACACTTGGAAAGAAGACAGCATGTAAAATTCAAGATCTCTAGAGCTTCTGAAGACTGCACCTGAGGGTGTTCTGCCATAATGACTGAGTAAATCAAACAGAACAAACAAAAATCTTCATTACCACAGAAACTGATCAGTGAGCTAAAACAGCTTTGCATGGTTCCTCTCTCAGTGGATTTACCTCTGAGATATCCAGAACCTTGAAGATAATGCTGTTATTAATTGCTTCAAGTCTCAAAAGAGTAAGAGTGAAGAACAAAGAAAGAAACCATATGGTGACCTCAGAGAAGTCTCTGAAAAAGAAGGCCAGGCAGCTCAGGTGGGGAGACATTCCCGAAGATTAGAAGGCAAGAGCTGAGATCAATTTCCTTCACTGAATACTTGCAGAGGCTTTTAAGCCCTGGAGTGGAAGATGAAGAGGAAACGGATTATAATAAACATCTCCCTTTCACCTTCTTTGGCACGGAAGGCTTAGACTTTCCTGTGCTTGACGATGCTTCAGCACATCATTGAGAGCAGCAGTTTGCCTTGACTCCTTTCCATATAACTGAAACCAGCAGCTTCTGGGTTATAGTCTCCTCTGATTCCCGTGACCCAGACACAGGCTTGGAACTACCCTATTCCTGCTGCCCAAGTTCCTCCAAGATCACAAGGAGGGAGGCCAGGGCAACAAGCAACGAGGAACTCCACTGAGCCAAATGCTGGAAGCTCCAGAAGTCTCCTTCCATTTTATTGAAAATCTCCCTGTTGGCACTCATTTAAGCATTTATACTTTTAGGAAAATACATTGTTTGTTGTACAAATTTGCACGTCTGTTACTTCTATCAAAAAGCTGAAGTATTTTCCGCTGAGCAAAATATTCTCTACCATTTCTTTTAATATCCCTACAGGTCTGCAGACTCCACATATGGGCAATAATCTGTCCAGGCCAGTAAGGCTGCAGAACTGCGGCAGACTATTCAATGAAAGCACATCTGACATCTGCTTGGAAATGTATAGCATGCAAACCAGCACATACTGCAGCACTGTTTCATAGGATGACCTGTTAAAAACTAGTCACATATTCCCCTGCTCCTCAGTAATTTCACCAGTTCCATTACTCTGTGCAAAATTAATAGAAGTGTACCAAGCGAGTTATGTAAATGTTGATATCTATGTCTCAAATAATTTACCTGCCATTCTATATGGAATTATTAAAAAAATGCACAGAAAATGCTAAGCAAATGCCACAGAGCATGGAAATAGCCCAGCAAGCCTCAGTGTTGAGGGAATGCTGCTGTGTCCATGGCAAGCAACAAAAAAGTGTTCAGCAGGGCTGGATTTATTAGTCTGGGCTTAGTGCAGTGTTAATGTTATTTTGGGAGGGGAAGGCGGGCTTGTTGTATAAGAACAAGCTTAGTTTGTATGTTCCAGCAAAAACCACGTTCTACACCAAAGGTTAAACACAGTATATTCCTGAATACTGAAGGAATGCACAAGATTGCCATAGGATTGCTTCTCATTTGCAGCATGAAGTTCAATACAACCTACAACAGTTAGCTGGAAGCGTGACAAATGCTCCTAGTCATCCAACACATGTAGATCATGAGTTCCCACTACAGCATCCCCATAGTGGGAACAATCCCACCTAGAAGGTGCAAGAGGAGTATTTGTCTACAGTGCTGGATATAATCCGAGTGAGTCATACTTTCCCCTAAGTACTGACATTCCTAAACATCCTTTATTTGTTGCAGAGTGAAAGCCATCATTTGCACATGGCTATGTAGCGTACATATGTTGCGTATCAAGATAAAACACAGCCAAGCCTATTTAGAAGTGAACCGCCAGAGACATGCTGTCATTAGACAAATCCCAAACTGCATGTCACAGAAAACAAGAGTCCAAGACACTGCTACACTGCTATGGCTCAAGATTTTCTGTGACAGCAGGGTATTGATTAGGTGTGATTTATACTGGGGAGATAATAATTGCTGGGTAAATACAAAGAAATACTGGATAAGCAGTGGAGAAAATAAACATGGTCACATTTCAAGAAATTCTGAATGGATGTTTGCATCAATTAAACTGAGGTGTGCTTTTCTTATCTGCATGTTTGATGGAAATGATGCTTTATTCCAAACCGGCTACTGAGACTATGGAACGACAGCAAATATATTGGAGAATAATAAATGCCAAGGCTGTTACTTTACTTTTCCAATGGGCAATTTTGAGTTTTTGTGCAAACTTGATTTTCTTTAAACAATTTCCTGACTGAGATGGTCATTCACAGTAATACCTATGCCTACTTGCTGAGTTGTGCTATGAACATCCATCAGCTCTGCATAATGTGTAAGAGACACAAGCATCCACAAACCAGCTAATTCTTTGCAGAGTAATAAATCAGCATACATGTCTTCAAGTTGAAAATTAAGAAGTGCATATAATTCTTCATAAGTGTATCTGGTGATTTGAAGCACGATGCAGCACATACAACTGAAGATGCAGGAGACAGATTTTTTTTTACTGAAATGAAAATGCAATATTTCATGCTTAGGTTTGAAAGAAGTATAGCTTAATAAAATAAAGCTTATGATTCAAGTCACTCTTTTACTTCAAAACTAATTTATCACACATTTTACACATACTGCAAGTGATGAACAAGGGCCTTGGATAATTACTTTCCTTACAAAGTGTGGGAATCAAAGGATGTGTTTTAGATGTGTGGTCACAGATATAACCATGCTGATGAATTGCAAATAACCAACCTAAGAGTCGATGATGTGCCTTCTTTGATAGCTGTACTGTTTATAAATTGTCTCTTCCATGACAATAGGAGAAAGCACTTAATAATAGGATTTTTGGTGCAAGGATTTAAATTAAAAGAAAATGTGTCTGTGTGCAAGTATAATTGCTAACAAGAAGAGAATGGTGCTGGTCACTTACCAACTATTTTGATATACAGGCGTGACAGGTTTTGCTCACCAAAGCTACTACTAGCCCTGGCAGCCCATTAGAATCCAATAGGATTTGCAGATCCTAAACAAGAGTCTGCAAAAATTTGTGGAGGGTCAGGGAGCAATTCCTCTCTTCACCCACAGTTCAGCCAAGCCCTACACGACATCATTGAAGGACAATTTTGTTTATCATTTTCCAAAACTAATTCACATTTTCCTCCTCAACTTCCAGGTAAGCTGTGGCAACGAATACTGCTGTTTAAAGCAAAAGGCACAAACAGCATCCCACCCAAATACTCATAAAGGCTTGATCTTTCAAGGGGCCATGTAATCAGCCTTCAGTGAGAGCTAACAGAGGTCACTTAAAGCCAGGAAGCCTGACAAGAGATTTCCTTTATCCAGTATCTGAGGTTTAAGTGATCAACGCTCTGTAACAACACACAGACTCTGAAAGGTTCAGTCTTCACTCTCCAACATTTTAGGAAGGCCTCAGCACTTTGTAGGAGTAGACACGTACTTGGCAGCAAATACCAAAACAACTAGTAAGCATTGCCAAAGGCAAGTTGGTAACACAACCTGTATGATCAAGGCTCTGTGTCTGTGTTAACACACTCACTCGTGCACTCCTATGTAGTGGATTATTTTGCAGCTTCCAATTAATTTAACAAGATTCTCATTCTGAAGTAAGCCACGCATAGCTTTAATTCCAATTTGTGCAGGCTTAAGGAGAAGACTAATATATAGTTATTTAACTTCACCAAAGGATTTCTGTTTTTCAACACTCTGGCCAAAAAAGCAACGGTTCATTAGAGAAGGCTTCCTGTTTGAGGAGCTGGCTGCCTACCTCAGCCTTCTTCCCCGATTCCCATGCTACAATCTTCAGCTGCTATTACCAGCCTCTGACTCTCCAGCCTCTCCTAACATAAACATTTTCCATAACTGGATTCCTTGTTTGAAAAACTGGAGTCCAGACCATAGAAGGCTCAGCCCATGAAGAGTGTCCTCACAGAGGGAAATTAAAAAATGCCGGCTCTTATTCGGCTGCATGTTCCCCTCTCCCCTGTCACTACACTAGATGAGCACAGTGAGCTCCACTACAGAGCTGATTTCCTCCCCTTCTGGGACTCAAGGCATATGAGCCTTAGCGATACAGGATTCACCTCCCTGAGTTTAATACTGAAGCAAGAATTCATCTTAAGACTGTAACTCAGAACATGGTAAGAAAACCCATGCACCTAACTGCCTCTATTTCCATTATTTTTCCCATGCTGGATAGTGTTATTAGCTGCCAGAAAGATCTACCTTGGTTAAGGCTGTTACCTGTGGCAAGCACGGTTCATTTAAGCTGAACAGAAAGCAGTTAAATTAAATGGTCTTTTGGTTAGCGACAGCTGAAACAAGAGAACAGAAAGGCTGGGCAGGAATGGTGGCAAAGCTGTATGTTTGATTTGCATGTGTCACTCGCCACTATAGTCAGACAATACCACTGACCCTATTAGCCAATAATAGAATTTAAACCTCTTGTAAGACTGACAGATATTATGTGACTGAGGATTCAATAATGCAGTTCAGTGTCTTCCACGCCCTAACTGCAACTAACAAACAGTTCAAACATGCGTTTCTTCTAGAAAATTAAGCAACATTCTGTCACCTTCAGCACCATTGCTGGAAAACAGTAACTCTTTATTCAGCTGTGGCCCCTGTACCCATTTTTACTTACAGATTTCTAGTTGTAAAGTGGGATTAATATCTAAGTTTTTAATACAATTTAGGGCTTATTAGCTACTACATACTAAGACATACCACCTACAGGTCAACTGCCATTCTTTGCTGCTAAATCTGTTTCAAATGCAGACAGGCCACCTGGTAGCTGCTGTGTGTCCAAGAAACTTCCATTTTACTGCCAAAGCCCCAAACCTCTGTACGCTGTGGAGCACAGACCAGAGAAGCCCGCTGCCGCAGCAAGAGCCTCTGCAGCCCCTGTGCCAGGGCCCGAGCGGTGCCCTGTGCTGCGCAGCATGCCCTGTGGCCCACGGCTGGCTGCCCAGCACCGCAGCAGTCCTGCACGGCCGGCTGCAGCACCGCGCGCCCCCGCTCCCCCCGGAGTTCCCCAAGGTTTCCTGGATGTAGCTGCCCCCACATAGGAGGCTGATCTCTAGTCTTCACTCGTGCCGGGATAATTTTTTAACTGATGTTAACTATGCGGGCTGTTCTTTCCTCTTTTAATGGCTAAATTATTGTAATTTCTGAGTGGTGGAAAGGGATATCTTGCATTTTGTTTTTTGGACACTTCCGCAGAACGAGTCATTTGTTCTCATTTCCCTCTGGTTGCCTGCACTGTCCCTCCTTTCTGCATGTACCCTGGGTTCTGTTCATGAAAACTAATGAATGATTTAAGTAGTAATAAAACTACTCCCATTTCTCAATTTCGACTTCTAACGTGCAATGACCGGTGCCCCGTTTGGTAAACCCGCCTTAGAGCGGCAGGAACACGCAGGGTAGTTTGAAGAGGAAGGCCAGAAGAACGTTTTTGTTCGTCACCCACTCCCGAGTGTTCGGGGGATTTAACACCTCTAGAATCTCGAATTTGTATTTTATCCCGGTGCAAGGAAGACGAGTGTAAAGGACACTCGCGGACAGCCGTGCGGTGCCCCGATCTTCCGCAGCAGTCCCGACGAGACTGCTTCCCAGGCCGGCTTGCGGCGGCACCCACCGTCCGCCTTCTTGCCGGGGGGCACGGCCCGAGCGCGGAAAGGAGTCGTTAAGCCCGCGGCGGCGCGGCACTGCCGCCCGCCTGCCCCGCCACCGTTTGGGGGCAACGGCAGAATTCTGGCGGGCAGACCGCGCTCGTCAAACCAAACGCGCCTACGGCGAATCCCGCGCCTCAGCACCGCGGCCGGGCCGGAGCTGACTGGAAGGAGGGGGGGGGGGGTTGCCCCGTCGCGCCCTTGAGCGGGGACGAAGCGGCGGCACAAAGCCCCCCCCGGCCGCCCCCCGGCCGGCGCTGCCGGACCGACAGCCCCACCTGGCGGCAACAGCGCGGCCGGCCCG
>NW_010973231.1:531238-571561 GCF_000737465.1 Haliaeetus leucocephalus
GCGGCAAGCCCGCGCGGGGCGGCGGCGGCGTTGGGCCCTCACCGGCCGCCCTCGATCCCCCTGCCGACCTCCTCCTCCTCCTCCTCCTCCTCTTCCTCTTCCTCTCCTTCCTCTCCCCCTTTCCCCCTTTTCCCCCTCCGGCGCCTTTAGCCGTTGCTTCCTGCGCCGCGCCTCGCCTGTGGGCGCGCAGGCGCACACCCAAAATGGCGAGCAAGGAAGGTAGGAGACCCGGGGGCGAGGGCGCGTGTGTCCGGGGTGGCGCGGCGGGGCTGAGGCGCTCCGGGATTCCGCTCCAGGGAGCTGCCGAGGGGTGGTAGCGGCGGCAGTTGTCCTCCCGCCGGCCGCCCCTGAGGGCGCTTGGGGACCCCCGCTCCTACCCCGGCCCCTGGCGGCCCCGGTTCCGAGCCCCTGGTTCATCCCTCTCCCTTCCCGCAGTGCTGGAGGACACGGTGGAGGAGCGCGTCATCAGCGAGGAGTACAAGATCTGGAAGAAAAACACCCCCTTCTTGTACGACCTGGTGATGACACACGCCCTGGAGTGGCCCAGCCTCACCGTGCAGTGGTTGCCTGATGTGACCAGGTGAGAGAAGGGAAGAGAGGCCTGGGAGGTGCCAGGGAGGCACCGGGCTCCGCTGCTGATTCGTTTAGTTTGCGAAGCGGGAGCTGGGACTGTGCAGTTGCTTGTTCCGCAGCTCTTTCTGTCTCTGTTAACCACGTCTGCCAAGTAACTCGAGGATGAAAAACAGTGCAAGACGAGAATAATTTGGGTTAGACTCCTCTGTCAGCTTGTAACGCTTTATAGTGCTTACAACTTTAAAAACCCTTTGGGTATGCAGAAGCTTTGGGGAAAAAAGTCACAACTTGATACTTTACACAACTCTAGCTTAGGCTAGCAGAAGATGTTGTGAGGTGTGAAGAGATAAATCTTTCCCAATTTATTGATACATAAGAGACCTAACACTTCTATAGTTAGATAGATGAGAGAAATCTAGGTACTAAACTAGATTTTTCTTCAAGACTGTTTTTCCTCATATGCACTACAGATTACTCTCCTGTAGAAGCCATAGTATCTGTCTCTTGATTTTGTTTTAAGTCTGGACTCATTTAAGGGGCTGTTGTTCTAAGACTGGTGCTTCACATCCTGGTTCTGTCCCTGGCTCACTGTTGACTTCATGTATTTTAATTTTCCCATTCTTCCCCCTTCCCCTGAAAATTGTGGCCTCACTGGTTAATTTCTTAAAGAATTATGAAGATGGGAGTAGATTCTCTTCATGTGCCAGCTACTGTAGACGGTAAATTATTGCAGTAACCACTCAGGGCTCCATTCAGGTAGTGGGCAAGGTCTGGGTCCCTCACATTGTCGTAAACTGGATACAGCTAGATTTTAAAATAGCTTGTTTGTGAAGTTCACGCAATAATCAGAGGATGGTCTCTTTCCTCTTTAAAATTCCACCTTACGTATGTGATGTTATACTTGGTGTGTTAGATGATCACTTAATTTTGTATACCAGAATGTTTGGGGAAGATGTTGAGAGATGTGAGCTAACTAGTTGTGGCATGGAGAAAATGAAGTGGGGATGTAAGGGTGTGGAGCCCTGATGAGGAACACTTCTGCTTGCCTCGTATTTTGCAGATTGACTTTATATTCAGTTTAAAACCTGGTATTTCCAATTATCCAGTGTCAAAATATGTAAGCCATTTAAGGCAAGGACTGTCTCTTTGTATGGCACCTGACATGATGGGACACCTGTTCCTGACACAAGTAAGTGCATGTGCATTGTGTGTTTTCCGTTTTGTTTTGTATTTTTCTTTCCCCCTCAAAATGTATGATGATGCTTTGGAAGTGGTGTAGTAATACCTATGGTGGTTTTTGATTGTCCCAGTGATTCCTGTTTGCTTGGATTTAGACAGTGTAATTAGTTTGTTGCTTTCAAGAATGCAGAATTTGCTTGGGTTTGACTGTTAAAATTTTTCCTTTCAGCGATAAATGGCACTCTCCATCCAGCCTTTCACTTATTACTAAATGTCTCAATGTTGCATGTAACTGCCAGAAGAGAAATTTGATTCTAGTTAGCCAGGAATTGTGCAGTGTTTAGAAATGAGCTTCTGAAATGAAATAATAACGGCAAAAGTTTCTATGAGAAGTAACTAAAATAGGTTGCTGCTTGTCCGCAGTATTTGTGTTTTATAGAAAGTAATATTGATTGTTTTCTAAATCAATACTGTGCAACTGCTAGGGGAATTAAAGACAGAACTAGGTATTAGCATCACCTTTAACTACTATGCAAATTGTAGTTATGCCTTTCAAGCCAGAGTGGCAATGGCTACTGACTTGTGTTGTCACTCTAGCCTTGCTGGTTGTGTCTTTGGCTTGTTTATATCAGATTCTAGTTCACTTTATGGCACAAGTCTCTTGTGACAAAGGAAAGGATCTCTTACGTGAGTCTCTCTTTTCTAGCTCCCTGGAGAAGTTTGGATCTTGAATGTTATTGATGCTAGCTATCAAACTTCTGGAACAGAGCACTTAATTTTATTCCATGCATTTATTATTCTAAACAGGCCGGAAGGAAAGGATTATGCTCTACACTGGCTGGTTTTGGGAACGCACACGTCTGATGAACAGAACCACCTGGTTGTTGCAAGAGTCCAGATTCCCAATGATGATCAGTTTGATGCTTCTCAATATGACAGTGAGAAAGGAGGTGGGCAGTGCGTGCATTCTTCAGATTATGTTTTAGCAGTAGCATTAATAAGTGTCCTGTCTAAAGGTATTCTAACTTTCTGTTAAATACGAAAGCTGACGTATACTTAGCAGGTCACACTAATTCTAGATCATTAATAGTGACTAAAAAGAGGAAACTTCTTATTTCAGAATAATTTAGGTAACATGATATACAATCTCTACTAGCGTTTCTGCCAGCGTTGTCAGTTGTGGTGAAAACCGATATCCATCTACCTCAAATACAAACTCTTTCAGAGCTTTAGTTTCTACCATAGAGGATTCAAAATATTTATTGTTAACATTGTTGTGCCACATGGTGCTAGTCTGTCATAATCTTTATTGTATTATGATAAGCTGCTTACTACTGCTTCTTGGAGTGGAGGAGATGCATGAAATGCTGTTTAACCTGTTTAAAATAGTTGATGTGATAAACTGACCTTTTTCTGACAAATGTAGAGTTTGGTGGCTTTGGATCTGTGACTGGCAAAATTGAAACAGAGATTAAAATTAACCATGAAGGTGAAGTAAACCGTGCTCGTTACATGCCGCAGAATCCCTGCATCATTGCTACAAAAACACCGTCGGCTGATGTGTTGGTATTTGACTACACTAAACATCCTTCAAAACCAGGTGGGTCAGACTCCTTGAAGTTAAGCAAAATGCCTCTTGTCGAAAGGTAAACTTGTGTTTAACTCCAATTAGGAGGAGAGGTGATGGGCTCTGGAATCCAAGTCAGAAGGCCCATATCTTTGGTGACTTCTAACTGCCTCGTTATGCTCAGTATCATGAGAGAATCTTTATAGAAGCAGCATTCTCAAATGAGGCTGATGTATGAAATACCATTATTGTAACGGAAACAAAGTTCTTGGGAATAACGATGGTCCTATGGATTGATGTGCAAGGTGTAGCTAAATGGAAGGAATTTCCTCTCTTTCAGACCCAAGTGGAGAGTGTAATCCTGACCTTAGATTAAGAGGGCACCAGAAAGAAGGCTATGGCTTATCATGGAACTCAAATTTGAGTGGACATCTTCTCAGTGCATCAGATGATCATGTAAAAAGCACATTTTTTTCCCCTATTTAAAAAACAAAACAAAAAAACCCAAACCACCCCCCCAATTTATGCTGTAATAGATAATTAGAGAAAAACTGAGTTAGTGTAGCTGTATATTGTTATGTGGGGAGGTTCTCACCTATTGTAATTATATTTCTAAAGGCTGTTGGTTGGCTTTAGGCTGTAATCAACAACCAGTTCTTTGTAACATTCTCGGTGAAGTAAGAACAGAATGTTCTTATAGTTGTCTGCTGGAAGATATTGTTGTATAACAACCCTTTAAACTGGCTTGGGTCTGGGACCATAAATTAGTAAGGCCCTCAAAGATCAGTTGGACTAATAGCTAGCAAATTTCTGTGTGGGCTTTAAAAGTGAAATGCTTTTACTACTGAAATAGGGATGCTTTTTGTAAATTGCTTTTGTGACCTTAAAAATAATCCTTGAACCTTGAGTTTGAAGAAAACTAATGGATGACTTAACTCAGCTGACTTCTAACTTACGGTATATTAAGTGTTCTTTTTCAAAAACAAAGAACTGTTTCAGGAGCAGGAGTGTCATCTCTCTGTTTATATGTAGAATGTGATTTGTTTGTTTGTTTATTAAGATAACACTGTGAAGTCTGCATAACAATAGAATATGACTCTTATTTACAGACTGTGTGTTTATGGGATGTGAGTGCTGGACCAAAAGAAGGCAAAGTTGTTGATGCGAAAGCAATCTTTACTGGGCATTCTGCAGTAGTAGAAGATGTGGCATGGCATCTGCTTCATGAATCTCTGTTTGGATCCGTGGCTGATGATCAGAAGCTTATGATGTAAGCTGGGGTTAAGCAGTTTCTGGATAGTGCCTGCTGTGTGCTGTCAGTGGACCAGTCCAGAGCACTTAGATTAAAAAAAATGTGAATTATGGAATGGTATGGTGTAGCTCTTTAGTGCAATCAACTATAGTGATGCTGCAGAATTGCTGAAATCTGCATGTCATTTAATGTGTTCACATCGTTTGAAAATAAGGTGTAATTAATACGTTTATCAGCTTCCTGGTCCGAACTGCTCATGTACAACAGACACAAAATCCTGAAAGGTTTTTCAATAAAAACCGTAGCTTCAGACTTAGGTTTAGTAATAATGTAGTCTCTTAAACTAATGTGTAGTGTAGGGAAAAAGAACCTCCTGTGAAAATTTATGTTCACTCTTGCTCTCTCCTCCCTGCCCTTCACTCTCCCCCAAACCCTTCATTGCAACAGTTGGGACACAAGATCTAATACTACGTCCAAGCCAAGTCATTCTGTAGATGCTCATACAGCCGAGGTCAACTGTCTGTCCTTCAACCCTTACAGTGAGTTCATTCTAGCAACTGGTTCTGCTGACAAGGTATTTACTTGTGCATACTTCAAATTTATAAGTATTTTAGATGACAGTTCATTAGCCATTGTAGTAAAAATGATTTCTTGTTACTTCTCCCAGACGGTGGCTCTATGGGACCTTCGAAATTTAAAATTGAAACTCCATTCTTTTGAGTCTCATAAAGATGAAATTTTTCAGGTGGGTAAACTTTTCTCACAACCTGTAACAAAATCTATAAGAGTACTGACTAGGACAAGAACATGTAAATTTTCCTATGGTGACTGACCACAATAAATAAAAGTCTGTTAAACGTTAATAGTGAATTTTGGTTCAACAAGTACAGACAGTACCACATAATTACTTTCTACCTTTCCCCACTTGACTCCGAAGCATGTAGTCCACAACTTATTGCTAAAAAGATATTGGGAGCTTGCAGCTACCCTCAGTACAGGTAGAAGGTTTCTCTAAAATCTGCTGTGGAGAGGACTGAGGTTCAAATCTAATATTGTGAACTCTGCCTACTTAATAAGTGCAAGTAACAGTGAATTTTAGACAAGTAAATTTCATTATATGGTAAATCTGTAACAGTGAAATAATGTTGGCTGTTCAATCTGAGAAATCTTAAGATGAAAGCACCCTATTTGAGCAATAGAACATCCTTTTTGCTGGAAGAAACTTGTATTGAGTCTAGTTGTTGAAAATTAGTGCTCAGGTGGTGGTTATACAGGATATGCATTAGAAATCAGTCACTGTGCTCCAGTCAAGTTGTTTTCTTTCAATAGGTTCACTGGTCTCCTCATAACGAAACAATTCTTGCTTCGAGTGGTACTGATCGTCGGCTTAATGTATGGGATCTGAGGTGAAGAGCATTTCCTTTCTTTTAGTATATATGAACAGACAGTTAAAAAAAAGGCTGCAGACCTACTTTGTTTGGTAGACATGATTGTGCTGTTCTCTAGCCTTCCTTGCTAGCTGAACTCGGACCTAGTCTTTCAGGTATACAGTAGAAGCGGCACAGTATGTGTGTAACATTCTCGTGTTACTTCTCTTTGAGGATTTCTTGCTGACGGAATTGTTTTCTGTTGTCTTTAGTAATAAGTGATTTCTGCCTCCATGCACTTAACAAGTTAGATTCTATTTCAGTAATGATAATGCCAAACAGTTGATGTTTTGTACCTGAGGCTTACATTATTTGACAGTGAGAAAAAACCAATAGCAAAAGCAAATATTGGAAAGAAAGGCTAGGAACTGTTAAGTTAAGCTGATACAGGATGCAATTTTCATTAATAATAAAAAGTATAAACTACTTTCTTCCAGTAAAATTGGAGAAGAGCAGTCTGCAGAGGATGCAGAAGATGGGCCTCCTGAACTGCTGGTAAGCTTTTGTTCAGGTTTCAATCTACTGACAAGCTGTATGGCAGTATGATGCCCTATGACTGTGCTACTAATACTGCAGCAGTTTTTAAATCTTTCCACCTCCCCAGTTTTTAGTCCATAGCTCTAACTTGAAGTAGGCTTCCTCTGTTCAATTCTGAATGCCGTGATTTTTTCAAAGCTCGTCTGGACATGATTTACGCATCTTTATTGAACATACTTACAGTTTAGCCATGTGCTTGTTCGTGCGTTTTTATAACTGAATGCGTGTAAAGCCAAGGCATCAGATTGTTTCTCTTGCATTAAACCAATTAGGTCTTATATAGCTAACCTTACTGATGTACAAAAGCTTATGTTTTCTTTTGCTTCCTAAGGAAACAATCAAAAATGCTTATAGTTTGGTTTCCCCATTTCCTGTGTAACTGTATAAGTGCTCATATAATTAGATGAGGTAATGGATATAAAATATGGCCATATTTCACAGCCCAACCTTCCGTGAAGTAGTGCCATTTTGAGGATGTCAGTCAGTTGTTGCTATAATAATATGAACTGTCATCTTAAATGTTGTCGCAGCAATTGCAGCAGTGTCTGTAAGCAATGAACGGAATGCGCTGGTTCACCCACACCTTCTTCACGTCTGTATTGTGAATCTCTAGTAGCAAGTTTTTCTTCTTTGTGTAGTCATCAGCATGATGAATTTAACTTCTGAATTTTGGGTTTTAGCAGACTTCTCTCTAGAGATGAGATGGCTTACTGAAGCTTGTGGGGTTTTTTAACAGTTTATTCATGGAGGACACACTGCCAAAATTTCAGACTTCAGCTGGAATCCTAATGAGCCTTGGGTAATCTGTTCTGTATCGGAGGACAACATAATGCAGATATGGCAAATGGTGAGTGTCACAACAGCTCCTGAGTTGCTCTGAAGCTGCTGCATAAATGAAACTTGAAATAAATGGCTTGTTCTTCTTAGGGCAGCTTGTGCCTTCAGTGACTGAAAGTAGTCTAACCCCTGTACTTCTTACACTGTTAGATTAGAGAGTAAGAGTTTCAAAAGAAAACAGGCTAAAACAACCTGAATACACCTGCTAGCTAATTCTTGACTCCAAGTCTTAGGTACTAGTTAATATTCAGAATAAATGTGGCAGTTGCAAACTTACATCCAATACTAGCCAAGATTTACTCTTCCCTCCTATCCCCTGCATGTTCACTGTGAAGCAAGATGTCTTTTAACTCTCCAGTTAGTTCATATTATTTTACATTACAAGAATTTGATCAGTTATCTTATAAATAAGATAAGTTAAAAAAAGTAACACACTTAAATGTGTGTCACGGGTCAGGTTTTTGGTTCTTTATACCTGTTCTTTAACTTGGTTTGTGTGTTCAGACTGAAGTTGAGGTAAGTCCAAATAAAATGTTCATGGTAAGGCTAATGGTTAAATGGCTAGTGGTTATGCTGCTGAAATAAAACAATGCAAGAAGACAACTGCTGAAGTCTAGCCACTGTGTGCACACTCTGAAATTTGGCTGCCCTTTAAGAAAAGGCAGGGAGAAGGTCCCTTTTAAGGAGGGGATGATGTTTGTGTCTTCTTGGTACTATCATGGTTTTTCTATATAAATTGTAGAAGATTGTTTAAAAACAATTGTGCCTACCTCTTGTAATGTGTTATTTTGTGTCTTTAGGCAGAAAACATTTACAATGACGAAGAACCAGATATAGCGGCAGCTGAACTGGAGGGTCAAGGAACATAACTTTTCTTCCTTAAGGAAATACTGGGTGTGACATAGTAATATAATTTGACTACTGTATACATTAAAAAAAAAAAAAGCCCCTAAAAAACCAAAACCAAGCACTGGGCGGAAGCATTACATCAAAATGAGAATATTCTTAATTGGGCACAAAAAGCTTCTATAGTCAAGTTGTCATGGGATACCCTTGGTTATTTGGGCACTTTGAGCTATTGTATACTGTACAGCAATTAGCTTTTAGGGAAAATAAAAATGAACTAATACCAATGTCTATATTTTTAAACAAACTAAATGGGTTCCTGTAAATAAAACAGTCAAATCTTCATTCTTCCCACACAGAAAGTGTGCAAAAAAAAATAATTATTAATATGTAAAAAGAGATTTTCACTTTTACACAACACTTTTGGATTGGCTTTGCATAAATAAAATTTATTAAGTAAAATGTTTGGTGTGTTTAATGTCCACTGACATGAGGTCAATGCCTTCTTGCTTGAATATAATTTAATTTCTGCATGGTAATAAAGATGTGTAGTTCTTAGTTTATAACTTAGCTCACCATTAAAGGTTTGGGAAGATGAGAGTTGTCTTGATGCGAAAAACTGGGAATAGATAACTTAGATCCTTCACAAACAGAAGGGGTATAGAAAGGGGTTTGGGGAATACATAGAGGTGACCAGTCAAACTTCTGTAAAGTTCAAGTATAAATCTTGAGCAGACTCAAGTGACTGTTGAGTTGGGTTTTGGTTTTATGTGGTTTTGTGTTTGGGTTTTTTTGGAGCAGTAGAGGAAACACTGTCCTTTAACCTTTTCTTGTCTTAGGTGCTAAGATGGCAGTATGGTCTTGGTGAATTGGTGTTGCCTGTGTTTAGTTAGAGCCCTCCTGTAGCTTTTTTTGATGAAAATGGTGCGAGGCAATCAGGCAGGTGTCTAAAATACATTATTATCTGAACAAATACAAGACAAACACACAGTTTGCTTCTAAACCTCAGGCTGACTGAAAAGCTGGAGAATTTGGACCATGTAGAAATAAAATATCTCCGTTCATCATGGTTCTACAGACAAGTTATGGATCACGTTGGGAGCTGTCAGTCAGACAAATCTAAGCTGTTGTCTAACTTGAGTTTAAATTAAAGATTTTAGTTACTTAAGGCAGGCCTTAATTAAATGAGTTGTTGGCTGTCCTGATCATTCTGCTCAAGCTGAAAAAAATAGAAGATTAGGTGACTGATACTGAAAATGTGGGTTTTGATGGTGAAAGTGTTACTTCCTGTGATGCGTAGCTTGTTAATATTCAAGTAAAGACAGCAAATTAGTGGGCTGCTGGGCTCAAGCTGTGTATCTTAAGGTACCTGGGTTGGGTCTGGCTGGGATGGAGTTCATCATCAGCATTTTGTTCCTCAGGAGGGTGCTCACCTGTATGTCACCGAGAGGACCAACTTCCTTCCAGCATGCCCCCTCTGGTCATCGTCTACAGCAGATTATCCCTGTGCTGGTGCTGTGAGGTAATGGCAATGAAGCCATGGAGCACAGGTATTGCGAACTTTCCTGTTTACTGTTTGGCTAGCAGTCATTCAGCTGGAAGAGTCAACATCTGTTGACAAAGACTTGGTGCGTGCAAGCAGGCCAGCAGTTTTCTCTTGTCTCACAGGAAGGGCTCCATGTTGATTCTGAGGGGAACTCTAGATGTTCTGGATGCTAATTTAATTTGCAAGTGGCAGCAAATTGTAAGCATTAAACATACTGAACTTGGGGACAGTTTTTGGTCAGGTCCTACTTCCTTTTGACACACAGCTCTTGAAAAGTAGGAAATGAAGAGGTCAGTGGCCTGACTTACTGGAACAACAGAAGTGCTTCCCAGAAAGCACGGTGGTGGCTCTTCCTGGTGCAGATAGGGCTGTGAGCTGTTACACTTTTCAGCACTTGCTTCGAGGAGACCTACTGGCTGCTTTGCACCAGCACGTACGGTGCTGTTCATGCCTATGATCAGTGATTTCAGCTTTGTGTGTCTCTTATGGTTGGGGTTGTTTACTTAAGTCTTCTCACTGCCTCACAAACTAAATGGGAGTGGGAAGGAAGGGTGAGCTACTAATTGCAGCTCTCTTCTCATTGCTCTTATGCTATTTAATGTCCTGCCTGCTGTTACCAAGACCCCACTGGGTCATCATGCATAGACATGTCTCCTTCCACACCTTTTTACAGAGTGGTTCCTCTAAAAGAAGTGATGCAGGTGGGTGCAGAAGCACTTGAGTATTCCCAGGGAAGGCTGAGATGCTGTTCAGCAGGTGGGCGGCAGCTGGACAGGGTGTGCTAAACAGCATGAAAGGTCAAAGCTGCTGAAGGACCGCTCAGCCACTACCTGATAAACCATGCTGCAGTCTAGCTGGTGTTCATAGGTATAAAAAACACTAAAATGCCATGTCTAGGAAGTGGAGATGAATGCGTTCTCTAAGTGGGGTTTTGGTTTGACTAACAGGTACGCAGTGGGGGGGGTCCGGTGCTGAAGGGAGCAATCTGCCCTGAGACAGCCAATGCAACTGCCATTCTAGCA
Organism: Haliaeetus leucocephalus; assembly: GCF_000737465.1. Lineage (NCBI taxonomy): Eukaryota > Metazoa > Chordata > Aves > Accipitriformes > Accipitridae > Haliaeetus > Haliaeetus leucocephalus. Next base: position 542,025 of record NW_010973231.1, read on the forward strand.
GTTTGTCTCCAGCTTGCTGACCGGCTCCAGAAACATCTCAGGCCCCCTCAGGAACCTGGTGACTTGGTGTTAGAGGTCCTCGTGATAGACTGGCCCTGTAACTTTTACTTCAGCTTCTCTGAATTCGTTCCTGTTAGAAACAGGATCTCCTGCAGAAGGCAGAATGCCTGCCGAAGCACTGCCATGTCTGGTGAGACCCAGACAGATTGCCACTCGTTCACTCATAAGAGCCTAAAGCCATTCTGGTTTTTTTAATGAACTTGTTTTGCACCCTGGTTAACTGGATAGTTAAATTATTGCAAAAGCATACCTATATGATTAGCAGCATGCTGGCAAGAGAAGTTTTAGTGCTGATAAAATGGTATTGTACAGACCCGTCTAACTTTTAAAATAAAAATAAGTAGTTTTCTGTGTTCTTGATTTCCTTTACTGAAATGCCAAGAGCACCAAGGCTGGAGCTCTGAGTCACTCGCTGGTGGATACCTTCAGTGTCCCACCATGCCCTGCTGCTTTGCTGCGCAGCATCAAACAGTGAGCGAGCTGGGGCTTAGGGATGCACTCATACCCATGCTTGTACAGCTGAAAGGCAGCAGGATGCAATAATTTATTATGGAACAAAATGAGAGCATAATTTTGTTATCTTTAATATACTTGTAGTTCAAAGTGCTGCAGTAAATAGAGGCTCTGTACTGCTTTCTTTTCCCCAAGTCTGAATTGTCTTTCACTATATATGTGTACACACACACCCACCCACCTTCCTTCAATAGGGGCAACGTTGCACAAGCCTTATTTAGGTAGCTGTAGGACAGCTTAGGCCCACAGCCAGGTCACAGGGCCAGCATTTAATTTAAGAGCCTACATCTTGTTGACTTAAACCTTTTTGTGACTGAGTGAGAATGTGCTGCTGCGACCATTATAGTTTTTAACTTGCAAGTCATTTTTTTTAAATACTTTTTTATTGCCCAAGTGGAATGTTTGTGAAACATTGGAAGGTCATCATATTTAAGCCTATTTGTCTGCATGCCTTAGTATTTTGATTTTAAAAACTTGTAACCTCCCTAGGACATAGATACTGCTTATGTACTGCTGCTAGTGGTAAATATAATTGAATTTGAAGTTTAAAAAAACCAAGTAATAAGTCAACCTGAACAATGGCTACAGCAATATACTTATTTATTGCATTAAGCAACAGTTATTTTAGGTGTACTTATGGAGCATACTTCTTAAGTTATTCCTGCAGGTTGGTACATGCTGGGGAGAGCAAAAACCAGCAAATTTTCCATCCATTGACCTTGCTGTTCAAGGGAACTGGGTACAGAGTTGTGAGATGTACCTTTTTTTGTATTGGCTGTTTGCAGAAGTGCAAGGCAGAACAAAAACTACATAAGGTAATGTGTCATGGTTTCAGCCCAGACTGGTAACAAAGCACCAAGAAACTGCTCGCTCACTCCTCCCCACCCTGGCCCTGGTGGGATGAGGAGAAAATATAAAGAAAAGCTCATGGGTCAAGACAAGGACAGGGAGGGATCACTCCCCACTTATGGGCACGGGCAAGAGACAGGCTCAACTTGGGGAAGGAACAAAATCAATTTCATTTACTGCCAATCAAATCAGAACAAGGATAATGGGAAGTCAAACCCAACCTGAGAACACCTTCCCCCCATCCCTCCCTCCTGCCCACCTCAGCCCCACTCCCGGTTCTCTCCCCCTCCTCCCCCCGGCAGCGCAGGGGAACAGGGGCTGGGGTCAGTCCGTCATACCTGGTCTCTGCCGCTCCTTCCTCCTCAGGGGGAGGAGGACTCCCTCCGCACTCAGGCCCTGCTCCGCCGTGGGGTGTCTCCCACGGGAGACAGTCCTCCACCAACTTCTCCAGCGTGGGTCCCTCCCGCAGGCTGCAGTCCTTCAGTCCCAGCCTGCTCCACGGAGTGGCGGGCATCTTGGGGGGACTCCGCTCCCCTCCGGGGGCTGGGGGGGCCAGCCTGCCGCCTCACCGCGGGCTGCGGGGGCATCCCCTCCTGCCTTCCTCCCTGACTTCGGTACCCACAGAGGGGTTCCTCTCCCGTTCCAATCCCCCACTCCCTGCAAGTTTCCCCTCTTAAATCTGCTCTCCCACCCGTGTTTCCACTGTCCCTGAGGGGCTCGGCCTGGGCCAGAGGCGGGTCCGGCTTGGAGCCGGGGGAGCTTCCAGCAGCTTCTCACAGGAGCCGGCCCTGCAGCCCCTACCCTGCTACACAAATCCAAAACAGAAAGTGAAAAATTGCCCATTTAAAGTGGGTGACTTGTTTCTTCTCAACACCTACATCGTTCGATGCAATTTTTCAGCATGAAGGGTATCTTCTCTCTCCAACATTTTCACCCTGCACCAAGGAAATCTAAATTCTTTCATCTTTGTATTGAAATACAACACGAATGACAGTGGAACTATAAACTATATTTTAAACCTGCTATTTTATTTCAACAGACCTGTGTTTCCAGAAGTTGAATGATAAAATCTTCAGCCATGCCATCTCATCAGACTGCTCGAGAACTTCAGAAGAGCGGTCAGTAGCTGGAGAGCAGCACTCTTGCATGCTTCCAGCACTGCAGTGTAGTAGTGGTTTATTACTAATAAAGCCAAAGCACATTACTGGTGTGCATCAAATTTTTGCTCCCACCGTTTTCTTCTCTAAGAATTTCAAACCCAAACCTTCCCCCAGTCCAGGCATGGCCACACATGCATTACAAATGGTACTTGAGAGTTGTGTAACTGCCCTTCCCCTTTAAAAGGCAAGGATTCTCTGCTTTAAACATCAAGCCTGCATAAAAACCACAGCCTGGAGAAAAGAGGTCAGTAACCTCCCGGCAGGAAATGGCAGAGGCACAGTCACAGCCAGCAAAAGCTTTGATAAGCACAATTTATAAAACAGGCAACGTGGCCAAGATCAAATGGCTTTATATGCATACTGGTGGTGGGGAAAAAAGCAACCAAACCACCGCAACCCCAACAAGTTACATGAATTGAATACCAGTAACGTATCTTGGCAGAACTGAGGTAGTTGTTTTGGCTCTTAAGACCACGACATAAATTCAGTGGAAGCAACAGTAAACTGCATCACTATAGAGTATCTATTACATGGCTGTAGTTAGAATAAGGTTAAAAATGAGGGACTTGTCTCCTCGGCTTGAGTAAATATCACAAGATGTAACAGGGTATTTAAATTTATAGAGGCTGTAAGAGATTACTTTCTTGAAGCAGAGCTTTAGGAGCTTGGCATAGTCTTGAATAATGCAGAAGGCCTGCTTCAAGACTCATCTGTCACAGTCCCTAAGATAGGCACACCCCAGATCCTTGTTTGAGCAAGAAATCCAAAATCATGTGCAACCTCAAAGCTAGAAAATAACAAACAGCTTAAAAGGAAATTAAAGTAAGGTCTTTAGAGGCAGCACAATATTCTTAAATTACTTAAAAGCTCAAGATAGATGGGTGCCAGTCAGCAAGATCAATGAAAGCTAGCATAGTTAGATGAGACCCGAGTTAGGCTGTTGGAAGAAAATACATCCTTCTTTCAAGAAGACATGTCTAAACAAGAGGAAAAAGGTGTATAATCAAAATTTAAATGTAAAAAAAAATAAAAATCAGAAAGGAGCAGAGAGTATCCATGAAGAATAACTTACTGAAGGCCTAAAAGCAAGTGTCTTTTTCAAGTACATCAAACACACTTGCCCGTCTGCCAGGGAGATGAAGCCCTAGCAACTGGACCAAAGGGCTCAGAATGCAGCTGGTGAAAGAGGTTCTTGTGTCAGAACAACTCTTCACAAGAAAAGTTAAGTATGGCTCAGCTGTGTATGTACCTGTGTGCATGTGCACATACGTTAACAGAAGAGACTTAGCACCTAATAAAAAAAAAAAAACCCAAACAGGCAAAAATTCCCCAGCTATTAACTCTGATGTATAACCAAATTTATCTCTAGCAAAAGCTTGCAAATCTGACCAGTTTTTATAAGGAATTTAGGAAGACTAGAGAGATCCATGGAACTACTAACAGTAGATTTGACTTCTGTATCAGTATGTACCATAAGAAAGGATAGAAATAGTAGAGATGCTTATACAGGGGCAGAGGCAGCGCCTTTGGTGGAGACAAGTCTCAGATGTGAGGGATCACTTTGAAGGAGCAAACAAGTACAGCAAGGACAGCAACCGAGACCAGGCAATGTACCTGGATTTCCAGAACACTTGGCACAGCTATAGAGAAGCCTCCGGGGTGGGACCTCCGTTGCTCAGCTTTTATAAAATGGGTATCCTCAAACAAGTGAACAATTTTATTTAAATTAAAAAATTAATACTATCTTCAGAATGTCACAGAGCACATCATAGTATGTTGTTGTAGAACAACTCTATGTGCTACCTAGAAAAAAGCAGACGTAAAGGAAAACTGAACTCAAAACCAGTTCTCCTAAGTTTAGGAAAGTTGCCAAACATTAGGGAATATGCCAGAGAAGGCAAACAGAACACTTAGCGTTATTGGGAAACCGGGAGGGAACTGTACATTAGTAACAAATGACTGCACAACATATGACAGAACAGCGAGCACTGGATGAAGTTACTAGACAACCTGATTTTTAACGTAAACCCCCGTATTTTTCACACTGCATCCAACTGAACTATGGTAGATAACCTTTTGGAGGCAGAAGGCACAAGGAGAATTCAAAGCGGGCAGCCACAGGTTCAGCTGGAGCTCCTGCCCTCCGTGGTCTGACCCCTCCGCCTCACGGTGCTCCCCAGCCAAGGCCAGCTGGGCAAGGGCAGCAGGTAGAGCAGCACTTCACTTACCGTACTCTGCCTGCACGGCTGGTACCAGCTACCACCAGCCACACGCAAGTCATCGACATGACCCTGAAAACGCACCCTTCTTAGGGCGTTTCACTTGAACAATACACTTGAACTCAAATTTCACAACTTTTAATTTTCATTCTTGATTTTTCAAATACAGTGAGTTCAGTAGATCCAGTTAGAAGACATGAATATGATGTTAAAGAAAAACTCAGAGTCCAATATATTAAGCATACTTATTTACTTAATCTATACAGAATCGAGTAGATAAAATTTCAGATTCACATTAGTGAAAAATCTCTACAAAATGTTTTTGAAAAGCAAAACAAAGACTGCCTGTTCATTTATCGTTTTTCCTCATGAAAGCAGACATGGGTTGTAAAAATAAAGCAGTGTGTTTAGCACAAACTAGATTTCTGCATCACTTTTTTCACAGTTATTTCCATCTACAGTCCAAAGAGGTAGATTTTCTGCAACACCTGAGAATTGGAACTGTAACATAACCAGGTGTAATGAAAGGAAGGACAAAACATTAGAGATACAGCCCTAACTTACTTGTGTATGTATACACATATTTGGGTCTTGCATCACATAATTTAGCTTTTTGCAGCTTAATCATGGTGAAAACTGTCAATCAGGCCCCAGAGTTTTGACAATTAGACATACTTATTTCAGGCTACATCAGTTTACAGCCCAGGTTAAACAGTTTATGGTAGTGGGAGAAAGGCATTAATACAAGTTTACTTAAAAACCCTTCTGAAGCCAATTTGGCTGCAGACTGGCAGTGCAATAGCCTGCTGTATGGCAGATCAGTTATAGAGTGCTGAGCTTATCCCTTACATGAATTCGGGGGGGTTTTGGTAGTTTTTTTTGTTTGTTTGTTTTTTAAACAACACTCTAAGCAATGCATGAAACTGTATTGACTGGTTTCAGGAAGCAAAATATAGCTCACCTTGGCCAGATAAGTTGATATGATATGGGTATGTTAAGGGTAGGAAAGAGAAAAGATATCCCCATTTTAAAAGCCTGTCACTCGGGGCGTTCTGCTTCATTTACATATTAAGTCAGTAACAAATATATTTGTATTGCTGTTCTATACATCTAATCATGTCTCCAAAAGCCCTTTAAAATATTCTTGCAGCAGGGTCCAAAAATTCACTCTTGCCTCCATATAGAACAAGCACTATAGAAAGAATTGTTAAAGATACAAATGTCCAAATAATAAATTGTAAAAATAGAAAACTGCATGTCCTACCTTGCCAAGGGTATGATGCATCAGATACAAATTTTTTCACTTTCCCTCAGGAAAATTACTTCATGCTTAGTGTTAGCTGAAAACCAGTTCTCACAACAACTATTTTTTTGAACAGTTTGATTCTATAAAGCAAGTCATTTGAAAAGCAAGTCTGAAATACTTCTTTCCAGTATTTTTTATGCCATATGCTTAGCATGATTAATATTTCAAAGCTCTGAGTCTACCTTGACTGACTGCTCATTGCTACCTTCTTTTCATTCCTGCATTGTGCTTGGACCACAAACACAAAAACTGCACAAATCTAGGAGAAAGATGGCCAGCTTCCCATTTGCTCCGCCATTTAAGAAATGTCAGTTTTGCAGTTCCTCTCAGTGGTATGAGCTAAAACACATTTGTTACACCTTACATAACCTTACTCTCTTTCAGAGACAGCTACATTATTTCAATGTCCATTACTACAGGAAAAGGATCAGGAGCTCAGTGCAGCCTGAACATTCAAGTAATTTAGCCACTAAACTGTCAAGGGCAATGAGGGTGGGAAGCTCACTGAGAGATGTGCTTGATTCAGAAATCCCCTCCCAAGTAAGTGCAAAGAACTTTAAGTACCAGAAAAGGCTACACACACTCGTATTTCTTAAAATGACAGCAACCAAAACTAGAAAGTAAATACATGGGAACTCAAGTTAAGGGTAGCTTGTAGTTATTTCACACATTGCCTTGCCAAAAAATAAATGTTGGTCCTAGTTTCTTTCAGGAAAAGAAGTAAAAATGTGGGTATCAAATTTTCTAAGAAAAGACTATACAGTTTAAGGTTAACAAGGGAACTTTGCTTGTGGTATGGTAGCATAAGAATTTGAAGTACCGTCTTTACCAGATAACCTAACTGGGAAGGCACTCTGCCAACTGGTACAGCTTTGAGGTTGAGCAAGAAATTCCATGTTGTACTTCAGGAAAAGTATTTGAATCTACATGTTCAATTACAACCAGTATACGCTTAACTAACGCTTAAATACATTGCATACAAGGCTATTAGAGAAAGCCTATATGCCACAGACTCATGTCTTCCAGAACTCTGGCAGTAAATGTCTATTTTCCAGCCCTTCAGATAATCCAGAGATTTGTCTAGACAGTAATGAATTTCTCTAGTCAGGATAACCATGTGATGGACACAGTGCAGCAAAGAGGGAAGAACACGACCAACACCTGTGCAATAGGCTACACAACTGCAAAATTCCACTCTGTAACATTGCTGTACATTTTCTCACACATTTATATTTAACATGTTCACAGGTAGGGCAAATAAGCCAAACTAACCTTTACAACACAACCCTGAGAAGTCTGCAAAAAGTTGTACACCCTGTTTCACCAGCTGCAAATTAATGTATTTCAAAGCTGTTTTTTCATACCACAAAGTACATAAAACCCTTTAAACATCTTTTACTATATTCTGGACCTTTACTTTTTCTTTCATATATATGGAAACATACTAGAGGGGAAAGCTGACATTTTTTACTGGCCATTAGACATCCTTATATAGATAAATTTACTGGAAAAATTGGTAATCTTTAGTATACTGAATGGCAAATCAATGAACAAAACCAGAATGCTGTTCTTTAAACCAAAAAGTGACCTGCTGTCACTGTTTTCCCCAGAATGATGTTATATCCGTACACGGTCTTCCATGACAGTGATTTGTGTTGTGGGAAGGAAACGCACATGCATCCTTTTATGGAAAAATATTTTCTTTTAAAAAATGAGGCAGATGTGCAACACAGTTGTGGAAAATTTATAGTTTAAGCTATTTAAAGCTGCTATGCAGCTTCCTGTACCACATAAGTCCAGTAGTTCTAAGAAAATACAGATATGGTAGAAAAAGTAAGAAAATTTTCACCACAAAACCAAATAGTTACCACCAACAGAGAAAGTTATACACAAAATATATCTCTCAATACAGTGTTTACACTTCATTTTAGTCTACAGTTTCAGTGCCAGGAACAGGACTTGTTGAGACAGTCTTTTCAGAGCTATTTGCCATACGTGATTCCACATCGGGTTGAATTCCTGGTTCCATGTCAGTGGGAGTTCCCAGCTCTTCGTGGGAATTGAGCGTGCAGGACTGCAACACCTGCACAGCTAGATCCACATCTGCTTCTCTGAGAGAAACCTGCTCCTTAAGGACTTCCACCTTCTCATTCAGCTCATTCCTTTCTGTCTGAAGGGCCCTGCATAGCTTCTCCAAACGCTCCAGTTTTATTTGAAAGCCCTTGTATTCTTTATCTCTTACTGTTTTCTGAAGAACAAAAGAAAATAAAAGCTCTGTGATCCAACTTATTTTTTTTTCTTAAATTAATGAAAAGAATCACCATCACTTAATCCTGAATATTAAGTCTTAATTAACCCAGTAGGTCAAATTCTAGCTGCACTAGAGCAAATTTCCTCGGAATACTTGACCACTACACTTCAGATGGTTTGTCTAAGCTGGAGTGGCGACACCTGTAGAAACAGGCAATGAGAACTATATAACTATATAATGCTAATTTTAAGTGAGGGCTGAGTATCAGTGAGGATGCTGATATGAAGTCCCATAAAGCAGTCAATTACAACCCAAATAATGGCAACTATAGGGAACAGAAGGGCATACAAGTAGGAAATCTACAATCCAGCAGCAGAGTCCAGGTCAGAACATACCATACTCATGGCTCTCCTAACCAGCTCATTAAAAGAACAGAGAAAGATAAGCAGTGCTATAGCAGAACCTGTATGACCTAGCATGGTTTAGCAAAGTCATACTTAATATATTTGAACTAGACCTTCGTGTAGGCAGAACTGCAGAACTGTATGCTATGGCCTGTGTGAAAGCTGTTTTAGCTCCTCTCTTGCTGGACTGTAATTAAGTAATGGCACCTCATGACCTCAAAAGTAGCAGCAATCCAGGAAAGTAATTGATCCCTTACACATGGGTTATTTCCTTCATGTCAATCTTGTATATTTAAAATAGATTGCTACTGCAGCACTGATTGAACTTTGCTCAGCATCTTAAAATACAGTTAATTCATTCAGCTTGTATGATTTCATACACATTATCCCACCAATTAAACAGTAAGCAAGGAAAGAAGAGGCTGAATTTTTTTTGTGTGTGTTGTGAGTTTAGATTTATATAGCAGCCTTTTATTTTCCATGTCTGAGGAGAACAGTACCATTTACACAACAGAAAACATAAGGCAGACAATCCAAGAAGAGGCTACTGTGTATTATTCCCAATTCTCTAAAACTGAAGAACTGTATGAAGTTCTCTAGGACACAGACTTTAGTTTAGCCATACTGCTGCTTAAAAGGTAATTACCTCTTCAGCCATTTGCAGAAGAGCCTTGTTGTTGTTTTCCCATTTTGTACGCCACACTATGGTTTCCTTTTCCAGTTTCTTAATCTTCTTTGTCATCTACAAAAGATAAATAAAAAACTTAATTCTGTGGCTTGTGTTGCAATGTAGATAGGCTTATATGAGTAATTTGACTTCTTAGTGTTACCTTCCAAGTCCGGTTTGAACAAGTTATTTTACAGAAAAGTCTTTCTGCACAAAATCAACCCCACAAATACAGATTCTGCATTCAAACAAGATTGATTCTTAAAAGAAACAGACTAGCAACCTTCAAGTACAACTAGTAAAAAACTCCAGGAAAAGAAGTTTTGAAACATAAGCACAGCCAAAAAGACCGAGAAGTATTGTATGCCTTTGATAAAACACTGAAATTGAGATTTAGATATTATGCAAGGATGTCAAAAACCAGAAAAAAATTACATCTCTCTTCCATAACATGACGAATTCTTATGCCCTATCTTATGATCCAAATTAAATGTCAAAATACTCCATATATTTTCAGAAGGCAAACACTGTTATAAAATCTAAAATGCATTTTTATATTACTTTTTATGAAACTAAGTAATCCTGTAAGTACCTTCTCCATTTCTTGCCTGAAGGTTGTAAAGAGTTCATTACTTTTTGCCATGGTGGTCTGGAATTCTTCAAACTTATCCATGTAAAGAGAAAGCTGTTGGAAAAGAGGCATGAACATTAACCTGAACTACTGCATACACATACAAAAAATACTAAGGTACAAGGCAAAATTAAAACTCAAAATAGTAGAAGATTAACTTCTTTTTATGTTTTTTTTTATACTATCCTACGTTTTCCATTTGAGAAGCATGCAGAACTTGTCTGAAAACATGCTAGTCAAATTATATGAGACAGTTCTATGTTTACAGAACAGCAATATATTCTGAAGTAAAAAGGATATTATGTCTATAAAATGTTGAAAGACACCACAGTTCATCACTATCTCATTTTTGCTTCCCCACTGAAGAAAAAAAAAAAATCTGTGGACATACACATAGACAGGAAATCCAGCACACAGTTAATGAAATAAAACTTAGAAAAGACCTACCTTTCCACCTTCACCAGCCAAAGCTAACAACCAAGGCTGGGACAAAATAAACATGATTGATTCCAGAAATCAAAATATGCATTCACAACCTATGAAATCTGCCCAGCAAGCAAAAATCATGGAAAGCGAATATTGACAAGGAATTCATTTAATAGTGAAAAGCATTACATTTTAACAAGTGAAGAGCATTAACATTTGATGACAGAAAATTTTCTTGCCCTGTACCACAAGGTCAATCATCAAGAAGGAACTGCAAAATATGTTAATTAACACAGTTAAAAAAAAATTAGGTTATGGTTCTTATTAAAACAACTTACACTATCAGTGTGTGATTTGATGTTCTAAGAATACATGACCATTTACTAGTAACTTCTTACTCCAACTGAGGAGTAATCAGTTCTCTCAATTCTTACATTTGGGGTTGGCAGGACAATATAATTCAGAGTACAGAAACACTGTATTTTGCTCTAATAGTAGTGGAACTTTCATAACAGGAATTAGCCTAGCTTGTCAACGGTACATCATGACTTTTTGCCATTATTGTGACTGAACTTTCTAGCTCATTCTACAAAAATAATAATAATAAAAAAAAAAATCTATCAGCCCCAGGGAACCACTAACTATACACATTGTTACTATTAAAAAGCATAACAAAAAGGCAGTGGGATTTTAAATAAAGGGTAACCAACTTGAAAAAAAATCATAAAAGACTAAGCATGGCAAAAAACTGTTCGGGAGAATTTGGATATTAATGAGTTCAAGTCCAACGAAGATGTGTGTGTATGATTACATTTAACTACACACATACTTTAAATATAACTGTTGGAAGGCCTGGAAAAGTCTTAGGTACAGTAAGTGTGAAAAAAGGGCATGAAACAGAGCTTGCAAGGAGACTTAATAAAAACCTTCACAAAACTAAGGGGTATACAAAAGGAACAGCTACCATTTCTCAGATGCTCTGATGTTAAGCTGAACCTACCATTTCCCTTTGCCTTATGTGCTGAGTTCACATGTGGCCAATGACTGCAGGTGATCCAGAACCACAGTGCAAAAACCGGAGACCATTTCTCTACTCTCAGAGAGGACCTTTGCTGTAGCATTTACAGCAAGAAAACAATTTGAAGATAGCAGGGTTTTGTGGACAGAGACACTCAGGTTACTAACTCTGAAAAACTACAGCGATAAATGTGACATTGCTTGCTCCCAATCCTCCACAAAAGGCCAAGATGGAAACACTAAGGAACAAATTCTAAAATCTGCATGGGTAAAAATCCCCACCCAACTCTTTATAGTCATAAGGGCCTCTCTGGTGCTGTACAGCTACAAAAAAGGATAAAAATACCTTTGAAAAAGACAAGAACAGTTTCAGAGAAGCCAAGGAATGGTAAAGTAGCTGTCACAATGAATAGATTCTTAAGCTTTCATATACTCTAGTCTTTGTAATATTAACATTATTAATTTAAAAGGATACTATCTCTAGCAATTCAATGTTTAGCACTTTCCAGTAACAGTACTCTAACAGCTGTATTAAACAGCAAGTACAAAATGTCAAGTCTTTACAATTTATACTTCACACTTCACTACTGAAGAGTTACCTACTGGAAATTAAATTTAGGACTTAATTTAAAAAAATACCAAATACTTTTCATAAGTAATACACTGCAACTGATGAATGATACATATAGTTTTTTTCATATGTTGTGTTATGTCCTCTACAATCACAAATCTTTTGACATTTTCTTTTTGGAAAACATGTTATTGAAGACCACTCCATTAAAAAAAAGATACCTGCTGCTTCAGCTGAGCTTCCTGTTGCTTCATCTGTTCACATTTGTGTCTGGACTCAGTAGCTTCTTTAAGCAGCTAAAAAACAATGCAAAAAAGCTACATAACGAAGAAAGTACTCCTAAAAATGGCTTCACTTGATCTATGATGAAAAATGAACACTGACATCACTTAAGGGCCATTTAACCATGTCTTCTCACATGGGCTTTTTTTTTTTTTTACTATACTATACTTTCATATATATGATTTAAAGCATGTGCTGGCATGCAGAAATTTTTATTGAAACTTTTTTCTAATTGGTAGCATGAGTCAATGTTTCTATTTCTGTAGCAAGTTTGAACCACTAAATTTATATGAGTAGTTCATTAACGAACTGTATATAATTTGTAACTGTTTTGTAACCTCATTTATTTTCCACCTCCATTTCTCCAGTCATTAATATCGCCTCCACAGACAAGTTCAAACCAATTTTGCTTCAACTTGACACCATTTTGTAGGTTCATCTTTGGAGAGACTTTCATCAGCTTATGATTCCAAAATTATGTTTTAAAAATACAGGACAATCCAACACTGAAGGACCATTTTAAGATTATGGAGGAAAAGCAAGGTTTTTGCCTAGAAGTTACAGATACATAAGGGGCATTAAAAAAAAGTCTTCACCTAAGCATTATTTTTTAATTGGAAGCAAACTTCTTGGAAGACTGCAAGTAAATTGCTGATTATTAACATACAAATAAAACATCAGGCATAGTTTTGGAGACAGATAGTTCAGAAAAGCATGCCTTATTCTGCATTTGGTATTTCTTAGAGCATAAAACCAGAAGTTACAACTCTTGACTGCAAGAAAGTACCTTTGGTGTTTCAGCTCAAGATATTTCCCAGTCTAAGAAAAATCTAAATGATATCCAGCACATTTGCTGAGCAAATGGAAACAGTAACATTACTTGCTTGTAAATATTGACATTAACATTGTAGGCATCATACAACACAAAACTTACATCTCAGTCTTGCTGTTGAAATCTAGTCTAACTTTCAAAAGACAGTCCCCTCAATTTCCTGTAGTTGCTTTAAATCATGAAAAATCTGATTTGGTGGGTTTTGTTATTTCCCTTAACATATATAGAATTCACTTACAAACTCCCTTTCTCGTTGATGTTTTTCCTCTGCTTCTTTAATAAGTTGGGTAGTTTGCTGAAGTTTGGCATCCACAAGCTGCTGCTGCAGTTCTTTATGTTTGAACACTTTATCAATATGCTAAAAGAAAGAAAACCTTATTAGTCAAATGTAACCTTAACTGACCAGTGGAGTTTAACTGTATATGTATGAGGAGATCCATATAATTTAGAAGTTTCGTGCAAAAGAAAAAAGCAGCAAAAGACTGTTTTACACACCTTTTTTTCTCCCTTTATCTCCATACATTATAACTACACTTTTTTTGTCTTTCACAGAAGTCAGATGCGTATTTTATTAAATTGGCACAATACTGTCAGTCACTTCACACCATTTTAAAAATCCTGTAACAAGTAGTCTACATCCTTTCTTCTAAAGTTGGTGTATCTACCTCTAATCCCTATTGTACTTTGTTACTTCTGAAAGCTCTAGTCCTCATAATTAAAAAAGCTCAAAACGAGCAAAGTTTGCATCAATAGTTTATTTAGCTAATGAAATTCCACAGATCATTGAATTTTGCAGTCTTGCATCCATCTGTAAAGTAGCACAAGGCAGCCTCCTACCTTTTCTCTTCCTCAAATTATCTCATGGTAGATACAAATATTCCATCATCGCAAAACGTGGGGAACTAGTCTACACAGAGCTTTCAAATCGATCCAGATTAACAACAAAAAAACCCCAAACCCCAGAACCCCATACCAACACCCCCCAACCCAACCAGTTGAGAAATTATATTCCAAATCCCTTGTGCCAACTAAGAACTAGCAAACTAATCTTAGCTGTAGAACTCCTTGAAACTTAGTTCCCTCTTTGACAAGGAGAATTGGCTATTTTCCACTACTGTAGCTTAGGTTGGCTAGCTCACACACTGGTGCCAATTAAAGCTAGCTCAGTTAGCCCTGTAATAGTCATTTTTATGACACTAGTCCAAATATATTCTTAAAGTGTGACAGCTTACTTTGATTCTATGCCAACAAGAGCAGCTACATATACAAAGGAGCTCCCCCCCCCCCAAACCTTAGTGAACCAAAATAAGTAAGATAGAAGATAATTCTTATATCCTCCTCCCATTACAATGTGAAATTATAATTTAGAAGAACTTCAAATATTAATACATATTTATGTTGGAAACAACCTTTGGAAGCCATTTAGTCCACTCAGAACAGGGTCAACTTCAAAGTCTGATCAGGTTGCTCACACCTTGCCCGGTTGAGTTCTGAATACCTCTCAAGACAGAGATTCCACAACCTCTGGACAACTTATTCCTATTCCACCACTTTCACTATGAAAGATTTTTTTCAATGCATCTTGAATTTAGCTATGCAAAACCAGACAGGAAAGGCAGATAGTGGGCCAAACAGCTACTTAATTTTTCACAGTAGTGAAGTAAAAAGAATAATTTATAATACATCTACACGATGGCTGTAAAGTATTAAGGCTTTTTCTCCCCTTTAAGTAATTATCTGATCGTTACAGTCAAGGAACTAACAGAATCCCATTAGAAGCATAATGTAAGCACCTCTTCTCGCAATGCATACTGCTCAATGAGTTTCTTCAGTTTTTCCCCCAGTTCAATATTTTCCTGACGGAGCTTGGCATTATGTATATCATGCTGTTCCAGTTGAGCCTGAATTTCATTCAGTGTAATCTGGAAGTGTGCAGTTGCTTCTTTCCGTCTTTCTTCTTCTTCACGTGCTTGCTGCATGTTTTCTTCCTTTTATGAGAGAATATTAACATGTTCAAGCCAAACCACGCACCTTTTCCATATTTTTGAGTCAGAAACAATGGTAAGAATTCAATTCTGTATAGTTTCAAGTTCTACAGTGCTAGAGTTAAAATAAGCTAGAATCACAATATGCTATGCTGACTACCCATGTAAGGTAAACAGAATCAAGAATCTAGAAATTCCAAAAACTTTTAGAGAATCTTGTCCTTACCATTACCAATATTACTCAGATCCTGGTATTATGCTACATGAATAATATTGGAAATGTAAGAATCGCCCAGATGTTAAAAAAAACATTGATACTGTAATGAAATTTCCTACAGTGATCACAGATAAGAATCTCTTGACTCTCTTCCATTTCACTCCCATCCATTATATTCTGACAGAATTAAGCCTTTTTTGATACCCTGCCATTTCATGCTGCTGTTATTTCACTTGTGCTATTTTTTCCAGCAGTCATCAGCACTGCTCCCAGAAACAAGTATGACAAGATCACATACTGCAAGTAATATGAACCAGTTTGAGGAAAAAAAAAAAAATTAGTGAATTGAACTATCCCCATACTCTTTACCTTAAAATCAAGTACACTTATGCCACATGCCACTCATCTTCTGCAGGTACAGGTAATGGGCAAAGTGGTAAGTAAAAAGCAGTAATCAGTAAGATTTCCACCACCACCACTGGCACTGTAATTTATGTAAATAAACTAACCTTCAAAGTCTTGTTATGACGCTGAAGCTCCCGACAGAGAGATTCCAGTTTGCTACGTGCCAAAATGGCCTTGCTATGCTCACTCTGCAAGTGGACTTTCTCCTTCACAACTTGTGCTTGCTTCTTCTGCAGTATCTTCATCTGCTTTTGAACATTGCGGCTCTCCTCCAACTAACATTAGAGAGTATATTTATTAAATAAACATAGCTGAAACTATCTTTATGCATCTAGATGAGCAGACTGAGCTTTTAAACATTTCAGATGAAAGCAAGGAAGTCAAATAATTTCATTGAGACCCCCAAGTTGATCTTAAAGAGAAACTCCCATCATCCCACAGAATTTGAAATGTGTAAGGACAGAAGATGAAAGTAGATAAATTTCAACTTAAACATTCGCCTTTGAGGAACAGGGACCATGGACCCACTGACCATGGGCTATCAGCTTGCATTCAGTTACAGGGGTAGGACTAGCCCTGAGAAAGGAGGATGTGGCAGATACAATTAAAAGCCAACTGAGACTGTTTTTTCAACAAGTCACAACTTTTCCCACTCCCTTATCTGTAAAGTACACACAGCTGTATATCCAACAGGTCTTGTTTTTACTATCAAAAAGAAAAACCCACAGAACTGTGCACAGAGTTCGTTCTTGTCAGCAGGAGCTCCTACCAAAGGAAGCAGTAATTGATACAAGTTTGTAAAATGCTAAGTTATTTCAGAAAGGAACAGATACAAACAACTAGCAGCCCTGACAAATCAAGCCAAATACTATTAAAGCTGCACAGCCCATACTTTGATGACTTCAGGGATCTGTAGTCTCAACCATTTGAAGCAAAATTTTTTTTTCTATTTCCTTTAGGCTGTTTAGATGGTAGATGACAGCGTTAAACTTTGTATATAGTGCTGACTTCAAAATCTATTCTATGAATATCCAGTGAATAGAAGTTTCTTGCATTAATATCTAGTTGAGAGTGAGTTCCATTATACATGATTTTTGGGCTCCCCGAGAAACCATATTATTTAGAGTCTGTTCTACTGTAAAGAAGGTAACAATGTTAAGTGTAACACTGCTCCTTATTAGATAGTGCCTCAGCCTCGGGACACTACAGGAAAAGAAGGCTGGCAATGAGGAACATCACCATGACAGAAGAATAACACAATGCTGGTTTTCTGAAAGAGCTCAAAATAATGCTGAAGCACAGAAGAAGGAATAAAGTTAAGGACCTCCATGACAACAGTAAATTAAATGCATATTTAATCTAGTTTAAAGAAAAGGAACGTCAAGGGAATATTTTGATATCCAAACATAAAAAGCCCTTTTCTTGGGTGGCCAGAAAAACCACTTCAAGTGGCTGTGCTGTTTGCATACCTATGAAACTTCAGGCCTGTAAAAGTATGTCAGTGTGAGACGTATCACCAAGGATGCAAACCTTCCTGTATCACAAACTGATCTCCTGATAGATTCCAAATTAGGAAAAAAAAAAAATTGTGGAAGATCTTTTGCCAGGAGAGAGGCATTCCTACCTTTATTGTACAGTCCTTTTCATGAGACACCACTGAAAAACCTGACAGTGAGCTTTAAAGATGATGAATCTTTAAAAAAAGAAAAAAAGCATTGTAGGTGCACTGTCATAAACAGTTCAAACCTCTGCTGGCATTAAAGCCGACACCTATGCCAGTGGTTCAACACCACTATCATGAAGAAAAGAGTGCATCTTAAAGGGAACACAACCAGATCCAACCTAAACTTTTTAAGGGGAACAGAGTACCTCTAAGACTCATTCAGCTAAAATGGAGCTACTGTTACACCTGGACAAGCTCCCACCCAACTTCCCAGCAGTTCTGAGCATCATGGGGAAAAAACCTAGTTTTCTAGGATGGTGACTGTCTATGGACTGTGAACACTTACTCTGACTATGGATCCCCTCCTGGGATGGGAAAAAAAACTAACACGAACATGTCTCTGCTGACTGCCAAGCTTCTTGAAGGAAATTACAATTCATTTGGTCTAGCTGTTCCCTAACTGTTTTGAGATCTTTCCTTCAACAAGAAAACTCAAAGTGAAGATGGTGCAGACTGTTTTCTTTCTGCAGAAGCAAGGAATTCATGCCAACCTAGCTCCTCGTGCAGGCCATCATCATCACCACTGTGATTTGACATGGGAGCTGTTTGCTCAAATAGAAAAGGCATCACATGCGCAAGCAATTGCTCATAAGAACTAATTTACTGCATTTTTCTCTCACAGTATCAAAGCTCATTTTTAGGTGGGCTCCCCATCCTTGAGTTGCACTATGGAAGTATTATTGTTTCTCATTTAAATGAAAGTGACTTCTTAGAGAAGCTGCTGATTTTGAAGGAAATTCCCTCATGTGAACAAGAGTGTGCATGTGAGAGAGAGCAAGGAAAACAAAGCAAAAACATAACAGACCTCCAAGGAGGACTCAGGATTTCTTAAACAGCACTAATCTAAGTCTATTTTTAAGTAATTAGTATTGCCTCTGTGAGTAAAAAGACTACCTGCTAGTTCATCCTCAAAGCTCTGGCGACATCGTTATTCTCAAAGGAAAAATACATTTATTTCAGAAGAGTTATGCCACATGCAGCCATTATGTCATTTTCAGAAACATTCACATTTATAATAGGCTTGAAATCTACAGATGGATAAATCTTAGGCTTTTGTCAAGCTATTCAGTTATCTCTAGTTTTGCATTCATTTCATAGATACAAATACGGTGGGAAAACATATACACACAGTATTTCCAGTCTTTCCATTCTTGCCTGTCCCCGTCTCAAGATGAACATGTCAAACATTTTTGTCCCCAGGCACATTCTAAAAAGTGAACTTACGAGCCTTTCCCCCCGCCACAATTTTGCGATCACTTAATTTAAGGAAAAAAATTACCATTTCTCCGACTTGGGGTGGGAACACACTTCGTGATCAATTACTGCTAAAATTTTGCCTTTTTGGTTTGTTACTGAAGAAATGTATACTTTTCTATCCATTCCTTTCCACGATCAGAAAGCACAAAGCAAAATTAAACCTAGACCTTTCCAACTTCCCCTACCCCCCAAAAATCACTAAAGAGTTCAGTAAAGCTGAACTTTTTTTCCCCAGATCTCAATATCACAGTATGTTCTTTCCCTTTATCCTATAGGGTATAAATTATAAAATGCTAGCACAAAAGCTTTATTAACAGACAAAACCTAAGAAAATAGTTACTCCCAAAAGAAACTCTTAGCTTTTCTGTTAATGTTATGCTTCAACACCAAGTTATCAAAAAGTTATCATAACCTAATTTTTCTTTGGATTTAGGCAGTCATGTAGAAGTGAAATGACTACATGCAAGTTTGGCTGAAACAATTCTCATAATAAGCCTGAGCATTTTTTTTTCTTCCTACCAACACCGTGAAAGATTCAAAATCGTTAACTGTCCTGTATTAGAAGTTCTTGCATTCCACAGTTAATATTAACACATGAATAACTCCTGCTATCTTTACAAATTACATACCAGATCAGCATACTTCTTGCACAAAGCAGCCAGCTTTTCCTCTGGAGTAGAAAGTGTGTTCAAGGCTTGCATTAATAATAACACTTCTTTTCCTATGAATTGGATGAAAGACAACCATATTGAGAAAAAAAAGTACCAGAAAAGCAGCCTGTCTTTAGAAGTAAAATATAGAACCACAAGAAATTAGTGTGAGTTAAGTTGTTCTGTGATTTGATAGCTACATAATCCTAATGGATGGCAAATGGGAAGTTATCACAGTAAGAATAAATTTGACTTGCCTATATGCCATTACACAACTTGGATAGCAAAAGTCACTTTAATCTTAAAACCACAAAAATATTTCTGTTTCATAGTTTATAACAGCACAGATAAAAAGAAAAATTTGAAAGAGTGAAATTTAAAAGGTTAAGTTTTGCTAATAAAGGATATTCACACAAGTGTTTTTAATAAGCCTTTGGAATTTAAGTATCAGCAGTGCTTTGGTAGCATTGAACACCGCAATCCCAAATTTAAAAGTTAATCCAACAACCGCAAAGTTAAAAAAGCTGATTAGTAATTACCACATTGTTGTTGTTATTATTATTATTAGTGTTACCAGCTGAAGGATTCTTACATATGCATTAAGAAGTGCCTTTTCCTAAGCAGAAGCACACATTTAGACACACACAAGTCTGTGGGCCGAAGAGGATCCACCCAAGAGTACTGAGGGAGCTGGCAGAAGTGCTCACACCAAGCCGCTTTCCATCATTTATCAGCAGTCCTGGCTAACCAGGGAGGTCCCAGTTGACTGGAGGCTAGCAAACATGACGCCCATCTACAAGAAGGGACGGAAGGAGGATCCAGGGAAATACAGGCCTGTCAGTCTGACCTAGGTGCTGGGGAAGGTTATGGAGCAGATCATCTTGAGTGCCATCACGCGGCACATACAGGACAACCAGGTGATCGGGCCCAGCCAGCATGGTAGTTTATGAAAGGCAGGTCCTGCCTGACCAACCTGATCTCCTTCTATGACCAGGCGACCCACTTAGTGGATGAGGGAAAGGCTGTGGGTGCTGTCTACCCGGACTTCAGCCAGGCCTTTGACACCATTTCCCACAGCGTTCTCCTGGAGAAACTGGCTGCTCACGGCTTGGATGGGCATACGCTTTGCTGGGTAAAAAACTGGCTGGCTGGCCAGACCCAAAGAGTGGTGGTGAATGGAGTTAAATCCAGTTGGCGGCCAGTCACAAGTGGTGTTCCCCAGGGCTCAGTACTGGGGCCAGTTCTGTTTAATATCTTTATCAATGATCTGGATGAGGGGATCGAGTGCACCCTCAGCAAGTTTGCAGATGACACCAAGTTGGGAGGGAGTGTTGATCTGCTCGAGGGGAGGAAGGCTCTACAGAGGGATCTGGACAGGCTGGATCGATGGGACGAGGCCAATTGTATGAGGTTCAACAAGGCTGTAATAAAGTGGCTGGAAAGCTGCCCAACAGAAAAGGACCTGGGGGTGCTGGCTGACAGCCGGCTGAAGATGAGCCAGCAGTGTGCCCAGGTGGCCAAGAAGGCCAACGGCATCCTGGCCTGCATCAGAAATAGTGTGGCCAGCAGGAGCGGGGAGGTGATTGTTCCCCTGTACTCGGCACTGGTGAGGCCGCACCTTGAGTCCTGTGTTCAGTTTTGGGCCCCTCACTGCAGGAAAGACATGGAGGTGTTGGAGCATGTCCAGAGAAGGGCAACAAAGCTGGTGAGGGGCCTGGAGCACAAGTCTTATGAGGAGCAGCTGAGGGAACTGGGGTTGTTTAGCCTGGAGAAAAGGAGGCTGAGGGGAGACCTTATCGCTCTCTCCAACTACCTGAAAGGAGGGTGTAGCGACGTGGGTGCTGGTCTCTTCTATCAAGTAACTAGTGATAGGACGAGAGGAAATGGCCTCAAGTTGCAGCAGGGGCGGTTTAGGTTGGATATTAGGAAAAATTTCTTTACTAAGAAGGTTGTCAGATATTGGAACAGGCTGCCCAGGGAAGTGGTTGAGTCACCATCCCTGGAGGTATTTAAAAGATGTGTAGATGTGGTGCTTAGGGACATGGTTTAGTGGTGGACTTGGCAGTGCTAGGTTAACGGTTGGACTGATGATCTTCAAGGTCTTTTCCAACCTAAATGATTCTATGATTTTCTCAGAATATCCAGTTAAAGATGACAAGTTTTGGCTACAGAGTAAACTTGAGACAAAAGACAGAGCAAACGCATAGCTATTTTACGAAGATATTGAAGCCATTTAAAAATCAAAGTGCCAAAGAAAACATACCCAAAGTTTTCTCTTTGTGTTTTTCACTCTCTGGATCTTGTTGGCCATCAGGTGGATCGGTACGGGCTTCTTCTCTCCCAGGAGTCTCCTCACGAGACTCTTGAGAGCAGCATGTGGACGCTAGGTGCCTTCTGTTCTTTGTGATATACTCAGCTTCTTCCAATGTGCCTATGTTTTCCAGGCCATAACAGTTGGAATGCGCATGCTGCAATGCTGCATCAGACAATTCATTGCACTTCCTGTTCACCAGCTGCTCCTGGTTATTCATTTCCATCTCCCGAGATCCAGCTTCTTCCATTGCACCACCAACCAACTTCAGAAGGGAAAGGAAGAAGTGGAAGTAAACAGTCAAGGCAACTGTATTTAAAATGAAACTTCCACCTTTCTTTTGCATTGCCAAATAAAACCCCACTGTTATTCAAGCTGATCCTCACTGTGGTTAAGACAGGTATATAAATAACTGTACACAGAATGAGCCTAAAGAGTGATGAAGAAAACAGCACACAACAACGCAAAATATTAATTACTCTATTACAAAACAACTTTGATACCTTGTCATTGCAAAAATGTTTATGCTCTAGAAGTTAAAAGTTCACATGGAAACCTGTTCTTCAAGCTCCAAAACTAACTGGCTATCATCTCAGCTGTTAAAGCACACAATCTTAGATGAAAACATTTCTCCCTCACAGTTTTTAAAAACGTATCTCACAAATCAACACTAAGTATACTAAACCTGAAACTCAGCAAGAGTTTAACTAGCTTTATGTACGGTTATTTGAAAAATAAGGTACAGAAATTGAGACAGGAGGACACCATTATTAAAACCAACTTTATTACGTGTTAGTTTCGGAAAACTGAAAGATACCAGTTTTAAAGTAATTCAAGAGACATACTGCAAAAAAGTGGGGGAAATATTAACCTGCTAGGAAGTCTAAGAAATCCACAGAAATTACTTTGATAACATAGCTAGGGTAAGAGTTTAAGCTACTTCAATCAGAATGCCAAATATGATTGTCAGCTCATGACTAGAGAAAATATGTTGTTTAACAAGAATGATAAACAGGACCAGGAGCACATCCATGTTTGAAATGTTAAGATTCACATCTATGAAATAATAAAAAAAGTGAGTATTCACTGGCTTCAGATTTGGAATCCCACTACCTATGATTTTTAACAATACATTATTTCTGCTCAATTAAACAGAACTTTCTTGAAAGATTTCTTAAACCCCAAAATGTTTAATCATTTAACCAAAAAGTTAAACATCACCAGTTGTTTTAACACTGCAGTGATATGTCCATATTTTGGAGCAGAACACTACAGCTAATTAAGCAGCTACCAGATTCCTCTCTCAATCACTAGAACATTCTCAATTTCTAGAAACATTTAAGGCTGATGAGAACTTCAAAGGTGTTTGGGTGCTTTTTTGTTTTGTTTGTTTTGTTACACTACAGAGGCTGGGACTCAGGACAACACTTGGAGGTGACTGGGTATTTTTTTTGCTGTCCATTTGCAATCCTACTATACAACGTGCATACATTGTTAAAAGTACGATAAGCAGAGTTGAACTCACTTTACTGCCAAAGTAAAGTGATCATTCTCATCGATTTATTTTCAGTGAAGTATATTTCCTTGAAGCCACAAGGAATTATAAAAACAGGGCTTGTTTATACGCAGAGTTATGCTGTTCAAGCACAAACTAGTTTCAGATTATATTATATTTTAATATTATAAATGTGCTAATTCTTAAAGCCAGGAGTTTGCACTGGGTTTTATATTCTGCACAGATGGACCGTTTTCCTCTTCAAAAGGAATTAGCCAACATCAAAGGAACGCAGCCAACACTAATAATATATTGTGAGATAGATTTCAACTCCCAATTTTTTCAGCATGCTTGGAAGAGTTATTTAAAAATCATTAAACAAATATGCTTTAACACTGTAAAAAAAAAGTAACAGCTTAGTTGTTCTCTATACTTAAAGCAAGTCCTTTGCTTTCGACCTTATCTCAAGGCAGATTCATTCTTGAGAAGATGGAATTCATACAATATCTTTCATGAAGGACAATAACCCTTTTAACCGCAAATAATCTGTATAGACATTAAGGAGCAACTTTTGACTTATCAAGGAAGATTCACTTGGCACTGCTCTTTACAAGTGTGGAAATGATGCACGTGCTTTATGAACAAAGGCACTGCAGTTTTATCATTCTCCAATCACGTCAGACAACGTACTTGATAAACGACTGCAAAGGTAATACAGTAATAGAATTACTGTAACAAATGACCAACCCCAGCATTTAGCAGTTGACTTTTTAGAGCTGTAAAATGTGTATTTTTTTTCCTTAGATTGTCTTAAACTGTGAGGCTTTCATTGACATAGGAAAGGCTTGTCCCTCCAAGTTTAGGGTCAGCTAAACAAACGAGATGCTTCTTGAAAAAGGACAAGAGAGGTGAAAAAGCAGAGCTCAGTTAACCTTTTTGTAGGTACCAATGGTTGAAACCATGGCACAGATCTTCTCCCCAAACCATGATTCCTATAGAAGCTGAAGATACTGTGTCACCTTACATTGACAAGACAGGAAAGATCAATGGTATATGAAAAGAACTGCAGTACCAACACAACAGCTGAAACTTGCAGTTTTTCCATCACGTAGAACGTGAACTTCTGATTCAGATACTTCTGCCTAAGAAGCCTAGCAAAAGGCAGAGAAAGTGTGCTCTAAGCTCAAAGTTTCTGCTTTGGCACAGTATTTCCAGACTTTTGAAATCCATAAACAGACTCAAAATTTTCTTTTTGAAAGCAGAGCACAAAATTGCCAGGAACTCCAACAAGCAGCTGAGAAGGCCTGACTGGCTGTGGTTAAACACTGAACAGCAGCAGTGCCCAAACAGCTCTCTTGCTATCATTCATTCCCTTTTTTCACACCCGCCTCTGCTGTGCTAGCAATAACATTCGTGCAACTTGTTCTAACACAGTTTATAGCCAGATCAGTACCTCAACCCAGTTCACTGCACAGCAATAGGCAATCCTGCCAACCAGAAGTGCTAGCATGATGGTTGGAAACAAGCCAAAGCACGAGAGTCACTAAAAAAAAAAGTCAATCTAATCACGGCCAGAGCATAAGGAACTAAACAAAAAATACCTTATCCTCACCACAGGTACACAGTTAACACTGACTACTGAGGTACTGGAACACCATCAGCAAGACAACATTCATGAGAAGCATTGCTTCAAATTCAGACAACCCAGAGATGGTTTTCATCTGAGAAAATTCTGCCACTTCTGGGGAAAAAAGAACTACTGGCAGGGGCATACACGTGACCAATGAGCTGCAAAATGCCCACCTTTACTAGCAAACCATCATAGTAACCTAAACACCTGTGCATTCAGAGCTGGCAATTAACATGCATATTCCAAAGCATGTGGAAGTTTCACAGAGTGAACACCACCACCACCTCATTAATTCAGCAGAGCTTTTTGCCAAAGTCAAATTAGTTGTCAGTCCAATTCTTTACTGACAATAATAATTTCTCAACTCTGAGTATTCTCTGTCCTTCATCAAAAAACCCACAAGGAGCTTCAGAACTTCAGACTCATTCTCCGAAGTCTAACAAAGAATGTAGAAATAACCTATCAGAATACTGAATTGAAGAAAAAGGTTTGTGTACAAGTGTCTTGCATAACTCAAATATATTTGAAAATAGCAACAGTGAAAAAACTACAGAACTTGTCAACCTTTTTTTGGTTTTCCAGTGAACATGGAACAAATCCAAGCTTACTGACAAGCAAGCGTGCTCCCTGCAAAACCAAAGCTCAGTGTAGCAGTAGACAGTTTTTGTAATAATATCTAATTTTCTTAGCTTAAATACAATTAAAAATTGGTGACCACAGGCTAGAATACTATATTTAAAGAAGTGGTTCTACCAGCAGCTAGAACCTGGTAACACAAAAAAAAACCCTAACAAAAAACCTAGGTAAATTCTATCAAGTTGTAGTCCGTAAGTTTTAGCAAAACTGACAGTAGTGGCACAACATACTAAAATTCTAATGTATTTTACCTGGATTAGAAAGTGTTTGGTTTTCATTTTAAACACAGAAGTCTGTTATTGCCTGACAGGGGCCACAAACACTAATAGCTAAATGACTTCCTGATTCTGATTAACAAAGACATTTTCTACATTAGCTGCCACTTTAGATATTAACAACATAACCAGAAGTCTAAAGAGCCTTCTTACACTCAGTTTTATTCTTCAAACATTTTAACTACAGATAGTTTCAGATTTTATCTGTGTCAAGCTTCAAGTTGGAGTACAGCAGTAATAAACGTCACATTGAGGATGTTAAGTACTAAACGGTATCAGTTTCAGTGAAATTGCCCCCCCTTACTGAGACAATGGTCAGAACAACCCAAGCTATTACCTCTGTCTTTTCAAATGCGTGCTCATCAGAGGAGTGAACTTCTCAGTTTAACATTCCAGCCAGAACAGAGCACTTCCAACAGCACATTGTATAATAGTGCTGATTCAGTACTGACTGAATAAAAACAAAGCAAAAACACCCCACCAAAGACCTTCTACTGAAATCACCACTACCTTTTCTAGCTGCTACCATGCTCTCTCAGCTTCCAGCTGCCTTCCAACTGGCTTTAATGATAGGTGGCTTATAATCTGATGAACCAGAATTAGATTGTTACATGCCTAGAAAGATTTCCAGTGAGAGACAAAGAGTACATTGCCACTTCATAAGACCACAAAATTATTTATCAAAATTCAAAACTCTATCATTAAAAAAATAAGATACTTGCTGCTTACCTAGCTGTGAAACCAGCCATTACAAGACACTGACATACCTGAAGAAGCAAATCATCCTCAAGCTATTTAAGACAGAGTTACAGGCCAAACAATTTGAGGATGCCTGTCAGAAAATTACTGGTAACATCGCTCCTGCTCACCCCAAAGTTTTCGTTGAGTCTTCTGCTCTGTTCTCTCAACTTGTATCTTGATCAAGAGAGGTTTACATCAGGAAAACTCTACCTTACTTCATAGCTAAAATATGAGAGTACAAGATTGGCATCCCATTTAGGAAACCAGCTATGATCACAAGAGCCTAAGCCAACCTTACTTCAAACAGTACTGCTTCGGTAACACGCACCGCACATAAGGACAAAACAGACACCTAGACAGAACTTATCCTACCATGCCAAAATGTATCATGAACAGACTTATTTTTTTGTTCTAGTACCTACAAAAATCTGTAACGTACAGTGCTAACTAAAATATACTGTGCTTATTATTGGTACTATGTGTACTAAAGTACCTATATCTTCATACTCCTGCACATACACATACTCAGTCTTTCCCTAAAACACCTGAAAACCATCATTAGCAGCTACACCAACATCCTTTTTCTCCTATATGTTAGCAAATTACCCTAAAAAAAAAAAAAGCGTACTAACATAAATCTATCAAAACACCTCCTACATTCCCCATAGTAGCAGTTGGCCTGTACTGTGAAAAGACTCTTACAACCTTAGCCTTTGGAATGCTAATACTTTCAAAAAAATAACCTGGAAGCTTTAGAACACATGTACATAAAACAGATGTTGGTAACTGTGAGACAACCTAAATATATAAGCAAATACATAATCATTTGCTCAGCATCAGGCTCCAGAAAACACCATTTGAATAACATTGTTCAGCTGATGACATTTTCAAACTTACCACACATGCCACTGGACATAAAAGCCTTATACCCCTTATCCTGAGCAATTACATAAAGAAATCTTGTGGCAAAAAGTATGCCATATTTATCATAAATGTTTATTGTTTATAACAAATTTTAGGCATCCCAGTCATTTACTTTTACCTGCTAACACAGGAAAACTTACTTTGAAAACATGTAATACTTTTTCTCAGCACAGATACTCAAGAAGACTTCATTTAACATAACCGTATTGTGCTGTAAAATCAGCCATTCTTTGCAGTAATTTTATTCATGACTTCCCCACTCCATAAAAACTAGCATTTTGGGATGTCACAAAATTCGGGTTTGAATTTTATAGCAGCTGCACCTTCATCCACTGGTCTAGACACAATAATTCAGGTGCTTGTGACCACAAGACTACCTTATTAAGGTTATTTCTCCATGCAATTCTTCTCTATACTGTGCTCACTGACCTAAATGATCATGCAGTCTAATTATACCTTTCTGAAAACCTGAAGGCCTCTGAGGTGGCTTCCCTGCTGAACTAAGATCTTAGCCATGAGATCAGAAAGTCATTTCGAGCAAACATTTAGCCCTGTTCTGTCATTACATTAAAAATTATGTTCTATGCACTCATTTATCTACTTTCAAAATACTGGACTGAGACACCTGCAGCATTGCTCATCATTAGTTTCAAAGCACTGCAAAGTTACGAGTCCCAACACAGCAGGAGGATGATTAAGAAACAGCTACTTTGGAAATCTATTTTATCTTTTAAGTCAACACAGAACCAATGTTAATAGAATTCCACTATTAATACTGCTGGCCTTCAGGATACAGTCTTTGATATTGGTTCAGACACATTCTCACATGACCCCTGCTTATGGTCCTTACTTTTTCCTGTTTCCCTTTCCATGCTTCTTGCTCTGTCTTTCAGTGGCCTTATGACACAGAAGACATTCCTGCTTTTAGAAATAGCTTTTTTATTTACCTCAAACATAATCTAAAAGAACAAAAAAAAAAAGAGAGTTTGGGTTCATGTCATTTTTCTTCTCTGTGCTCTGAAAAAAAGATTAGAAAGATCTCTTCCCTGTTTTAGCTTAAAACATAAAAAAACACTTCCTGTAATTCTAGCAAAAATTTCACTGGAGGAACCCAAAGCTTAAATGGAAACTTCCAGTGCATTTATATGCAGGGCAAAGTGCTGCACATTTCACCAGCCCTTTTTTAATGCAAGCATCCGAGACAGGTGCTAATTAAGAAAACATTTAATATAGCATGAATCACTTCCGCCAATGAGGTTTCACTTCCTCTTTACTATAAAGCTAATAGTTTTCTAGTCATCCACAGTATGTTTCTGGGAAAAGCAGGGTAGACAAGTTCTGAATTCCCAATGCAAACAGGTCACAAGGAACCTAAAAATAAAGAAGCTCCTGTGTATCACGGCAGGGGGAGGGAAATCTGCAAGCGATTGCCGAAGGATTTTTAATTCACAAAAAAAGTTCAAAGTAAAATTTGCTTAATAATCCCCGCCACATTTCACTTTTTAAAAAAAGTGAATTCCATTTGACTGGTGGGTGTATCAAATAATATGGAGATACTGGTTTGTTTGGGTTTTTTGTTGTTGTTGGTTTTTTTCTTACAAAAAAACCCCAACATCATCTGCTTTCATAGCAGAGACTGAAGTTACTTATGAGCCACTTCCCAGTAAAGAACTTCAGAAAACACGCGGCAGAAAAGGCGGTTTTTCATTGAGGAAAACTAGCTCCCTAGCCTCCTAAATCTCTTTTCAACAGCCAAAATAAACAACCACCACCACCACCAAGTTACTATTTCTGGGATGTTATCATCCTCTGCGCCACAGAAAAGAAGTTACCGCAAAAAAGCCACTTAAATTTACGTAAGGAGACCGGACGAGATACTCCAGCGGCCCGTGAGACTACCGGGGCGGCTCTGCCGCACGGCACGCCGTGAGCCCCCCGGTGACGCCGTGAGCCCCCCGCTGCCCGAGCACCGCCGCTCCAGGCGCCTCCTGCGCGGACGGGCAACCAGAAATTAGTCAAGTCTCCCCGTCCCACCGGCACACCGCCGCTTTCAGCGTCGTTCCGGCGGCGGAAGGGAAAAGAGACCCAAAAAAAGACCAT
>NW_010973231.1:571704-586201 GCF_000737465.1 Haliaeetus leucocephalus
CCTGCGCCCGGCTCCCCCCCCGGGCCGCGCCCCCCGCCGCTGCTGCTGCCTCCTCCGCGCGCTGCCTCCGCTCCGCGCGTCGCCATGATGTGCCGGCAGCATCCAAACAAGCTGCCGAACCCAGGGACACCGGAAGCTCTCCCTGCGGGCCCGCCCCTTCTCCCCGCGGCAGCCAGTCGCCGCGCAGCCCTCCGCCCCACGTGGGAGACTCGCCCCCTCCCTGCTCGACGCTCCCCCAGGCGCCGCCGAGGGCGGCGGAGTCGCCCCTGGGCTGCCGGCAGAGCGGGCGGCTCGGCTCGGCCCGGCCCCGGCATGCACCGCGCGGCTCCCCTGCGCCGCGGGGCATGCCGGGAGGTGTAGTCCCGCCGGCTTTGGGGCGGGCGGTCAGTCAGCGGCGGAGGCGGCCCAGTCCCCTCCCCGCCTCGGGCTCCGTTCCGCCCTCCCGCTAGCCGTCACCGCTTCTGCCGTGGCCGGGTGCCCGCCGGCCGGTTCTCCGGAAGAAGCAGCCTGTCGGGGAAGCGGCGTTGCGTGAGGACGTTTTGCCAGAAACCGCGCCTGCAGCCGAGGCCGGGACCGCAGGTAGAGCCTATTGCGGAGAAGGCGGCGCGAGGCCTGCGGCCTTGCTGTGAGGAGGGCGGGCTCCCGCCCTCGCCTCCACGCGGGCCCTCGCCGCGGGCAGGCCGCCGCCGGCCTGGGGCTGGCTGCTGCGGAAGACGGGCCGCCGACAAGTGCTGGCGCGAAGAAGGGGGCGGCCGAGGCACACACGCCGTCCTGCGGACCCGCCGCCGGGTCCCCGGTCCTGTGGTGGGCGGCTGGAGAGGAGCTTCGAAGGGGCGCAGGCAAACGGCTTGGGGATACGCATGTTTCTGCTTTCCAGGGAAGTCAGCTTAGCCTCTTCGTAATACGAGGGGAGCCTTTATGTTCTTTCACGTAGTTACTGAATAAAAATACCGCTGTCAGCCTCCCTAAACGAACACACGCTACTTCAGACAACAGGCAGAGCGGCATTTGTGTTGAACGGAGTGCCTTCCGTGAGGCAGTACCTGCTTAAATCATTTTGTCCTTACGTCCTACATCGGTACTTGCCAGAACTATTCAACTGCTAATTTCAAGATGAAAAACAATTCTACATTTTTGGGTATAATCCTGATCCGTAGGTGGAGTTTTTCTCCCCCCGAGTAACACTTGTTCTTTTACAAGCGTGCATAATACCGGTACGATTCTTGGAGAAAGAAGGAAGGGCCCCTTTTCTCCCCCCGAGTAATATTGATGCTTTAGGATTTTTTCCACACATCCATTCCATTTGAGAGTAGCAAGAGATTCATGGTTCAAATGTGCTCAGGTTGATTGCAGGATGGCTCGTGCAATCCTAAAGCCCTATTTAGGACTACTTTTAATTTCTCCCAAGCGTTATTTGAAAGTATACGTATGTAGCAAAACATAAATTACTCTTGCGCCCTCCTTTCCCTCCCCTAGACAGGCACTTTTTGGAATAGAAGGAAGATTAATTACAAATATGAGCTACTTGGAGAGATAACAGCATAGAAGAACCATGGAATTCTTGCTGGCTGTAAGCCTTTACTGTAATAAAATCCATGGTAAAGCTTATTTTGGTGAATTTGGGTGCCGGAGAGGTCGGCACGCATTGTGCAGCAGAAGCAGGCATGAGGCCATTTTGTCAAGGGGCACAAAAAACCCGTTAGAGATGTTAGAGAATGAGGTAGTTCTTTCTTCAAAAACTACCAGATGCTAGAGAATATATTTCCAGCAGTAATTCTTTTCACGCTTGAACTGGCAGGTTTTTTTCTGCTGATACACTCACACAGATCAATTATAATCCTTTTGTGAAGAAAGATACTGCTTCCTAGTAAGTCAGTTTTTACAGAAGTTTAGGGGTTTTTGAGGATAGCGGATGCAGGCGTGGTGGGAGAGGTGCCATTAGCTTCCGAACTCAGTCACAGATCGCCAGTGCGCTAATTGCTCACTGTGCTGTTGTCCTCTGAAGAACACAAATGTGAAATTGAATGAAAAAAATTACTTTTAGTATTTTCAATTACATTTACGGTTCTCTCCCTATGTCTCTTTGTGTGTTTTTGTGAACTGTTTTCCCTCAGAAATGCATTTACCAGCAAAGTGCATGTCAACAGTACTGGAAATTCATATTCCACTACTGCGAGCAAATACACGTAGTGGCAGGAGGATGAGAACATATTTGCAGTTGTGCCCTGCTAATGACCTTGCTGGAGATTGCTCGTGCGAGGGAGGAACAGACATGGACTACACACTAGGAGCAGCCAAGTAGATATTCCACCCAAAGGGCTATTGCCAAGAAGCTGCTTAATTATTGGGCACCAAAAGTAGCGGTCTCATGTTTTGACAGGCAAGAAGCTGAAATTTTAAGAAAATTTAGGAAATTCTTTTCTATTATTATTATTATTATTTAGAATATAAATAAGCATCCATTGGTAAAAACCTCGAGTCATCAATTTCTTATAAATTTTCAGGGTAATCTGTTTTTGCGATCTACGTGATTATTACCACACTTAAGAGTAGTCTCTAACTTCATGAACTCCGTACACCTAAGCGGCCAGTTTGACACCTCTCTTGAGTACTTCACTGCCCTCATTGGGGTGGGGACTCCTGGGCAACTTGCTAAAAATGAGTTGCCTCATTATTTTTTTAAACACATCAGTAGGGTGACAACTAGAACAAGGTGTTTAAAGAATGGCAGCCGAGAAGCCGTGAAATAAAGACAGTATTTCTTTTCTTACAGCATTGTTACAACTTGCAATGCAATCAGGAAACTATTGAAATGCAGCACCAAATTTAATTTCGTCCTTTTCTCGTGATTACTATGATAGTTGCTTTCACTGAAATTTTCAAGAAGCTCTGGACTACCAGAATTGTTCTTGGAACACTTCACCCCCGGTACCGAGTAGGAACTGTAATTCTTCCAATGTTACTTTTCACAGAATGTCCAATCAAAAATGAAAATGAAGGCAGGAGGGAAACAGAAAAATACAAGCAAACCAAAAAACCAACCCAAATCATGACTCTTCTTCTGCAGATGATCCTAAAATTCAGTGATGGCTACTAGGGAAATTGCCTGGGGCCCCATGTGGACAATACTGCAAATATGTACTGGCTGACCATACAGCTATAAATAAAAATGAACAAGATGTCAGGTGTCCTGGTTTTGGCTGGGATAGAGTTAATTTTCTTCCTAGTAGCTGGTACAGAGTGTTATGTTTTGGGTTCAGTATGAGAAGAATGTTGATAACACTGATGTTTTCAGTTGTTGCTAAGTAGTGTTTATACGAAGTCAAGGATTTCTCAGCTTCTCATGCCCAACCAGCAAGAAGGCTGGAGGGACACAAGAAGTTGGGAGGGGACACAGCCAGGACAGCTGACCCAAACTGGCCAAAGGGGTATTCCATACCATGTGACATCATGCCCAGTATATAAACTGGGAGGACTTGGCCGGGGCGGGGGGCGGATCGCTGCTTGGGAACTCACTGGGCATCGGTCGGTGAGTGGTGAACAATTGCATTGTGCACCGCTTGTTTTGTATATTCCAATTCTTTTATTATTATTATTGTCATTTTATGATTGTTATTGTTATTTTCTTCCTCTCTGTCCTGTTAAACTGTTCTTATCTCAACTGACGAGTTTTACTTTTTTTTTTCTGATTCTCTTCCCCCATCCCACTGGGTGGCGGGGGAAGGGAGCGAGTGGCCGTGTGGTGCTTAGTTGCTGGCTGGGGTTAAACCCCGACATCAGGGTGCATGTGGAATGGGATGAGGAGTAGTGCAGGAAATGAAACCAGCATGTGTCAGCTGGGTGGTGCGTTCTCCTGCGTGCTTGTTGCACGTGTCACAAGTTCCTCCTAGAAAATGAACGCTGAAGGTAAATAAGCTTTAAGAAAGGCCATCATAAACTACTGGGTAGGTGGAAAAATGCCCCCATTAAAATATGACAAGAGTGAAAAGTCTGAAATTACTTGCTTGTCTCAGGAACGTAACACATGGGACACGATGAAAAGAAGGCAAAGTCAGGCCCTTCTGTTTTCCCATGTCACACACCATTCAGCTAAATTACAAAGCTGCACATTCGAAACAAATAGAAAGATTTCCCCCCTTAACACATTAAGAAATTAATTACCCCCCAATACCAATGAAGTAATGAAGTAGATTAAAAAAGGAACTGGACATTTGTATGGATAAGAACGATAGCCAGTTACAGGTTTGTGCAAACGTACTTTGAAAGAGAATTCGGATGCCAGCCAGTAGGGTCTGAAGGTGAGCCTTGGCTCACCGTGACAAGGCCCGCGGTCGGTCTGGGGATCCAGTGAACCCGGCGCTGCTCACTCTAATGCTGCTGCTGGTGTCCTTCGTTACACCAGCCAGGACTGAGGGCAGGACAGCCAGGCCAGAGGCTACGCTTGCGGTTGTGAGTTAAATCTGCCGGTGATTGTCCTCTGGCACCCAGACCGAGGGGGACACAGACCATTCCCTACTGTACCCCTCAGCCTCCAAAGCTGGGTTGCTCACCAGCTCCACTGGGAATAACTCAGTGGCCAGAGGCTGATGGAGAGATTGCTAGCTGGCTCAGGGCAGACATTTTTAGGGGTCTTTCTGTTCATAGGCATTCAGTTTTCAACATGTGCTCAGACGCATCAGTTGACTGGTATATCCATAGCCAGAGAGACCCAAAGTGTGTCCGATAACAACTTTCCTCCACCTGAAACGTCCTATGTGCCAGTATTTTTGCCTTCTTAGGCGGTGGTTTCAGCTCTTTCATTCACATGCCCACTAATTCTTTGACACCACATCCGACCGAGATTGTTGTTTCCACATCCATACCACATGTCTGCAGCAGCTCCTCTCCACCCCATTAATGCTCTTATGGCAGCACTTTTCATCCACCCGGCGCACAATGGGCTTGAAAGTGTTGCCACACACAATACAGGATGCAAGGTGGTGATGATACAGCAAAAGCAAAACTGTTTGATGTTTAAATTGTAGGTGTCAAAGTCACGAAAGGGCACCTGGCCAGCATTAAAACATTTCTGAAACAAGTGGGACAAGAAGCTGGGTGTAATCAATCTATTCTCTGGCCATTATTGGACTGTGAGGTAAATTGGGCTCATTTCTCCTTGGTAAGGATAGGAAATGCAGAGAAGCAGCAGCTTTATCTGGCTCTGAAACCTTCACATTTGAGTATGGAAGCCATGGCTAAGAGAACAAATAAATAAAAGCAACTCCAGCATTAAGGTTTTGTGCATGCATACAGTTAAAACCCCCCACGCTAAACATGGTTTTCTTTAGCACATCATATATCAAAGCAGGCATCAAATCCTTATTCTTCTAATTTTATATATAACCCTTAACTAACTGCATTTTTCTTCTGTCTTTCCCTACTTTGTCAGGATCACACTGAGATAAAATAACCTTTCTGCCTATATAGTTTTGCATTAGGCATTCCTCCTAAGTGTATCTGGAGAGGTTTGTCATAGCTTCCTGAATCCCTGAATTAGCAAAGGAAAACATTCCCTACTTGTCCCGTAATGAAAACCAGGCTTTTAAAAAACGAAGTGATTCATTCTTCAAGATAATTTCTACAGAGCGCTGTCTCATTAAAAATGATAGAGTGACAAACTAATGATCATTATTTTGGTTGCTCCTCCTCTTGCAATCCTATCTAGTTAAAAGTAACAGCTGAAAAGTACATTGTGATTTTTTGAATATATTTAGACACACTAATAGATGTGGGTTTGCATTTATATATATGCATGGTCTTCATATGTCTATATATAGAGCTAGTACTGGGCTGTACTGAGAAGAAAATGAAGGCATGCATGTCTTCTGATGTTTTTGTAGGAACTGTTGTTTTCTGAAATACTTCAATATAATACAAAGAAAATATAGCAAGAAATTAATTCACTGTTACCATTTCATTTAAAAAAATTGGAATGCTGATCTAAAAAAAACCAAAACAACCAAACCCCCCTAACATTTAAAACAAAGGAAAAAAGCATTGAAAATTAGTAGTTTGGAACAAAAATCTACTAATGAATAACATTACTTAAGGCTAGGCTACTGTACTGTTGTTGTTGTAGATACATCAGACGGCATTTACTGAGACATATAGTATCAGGCCAGACAATACATCTTCTAAACTTCTGCTGAATCAAACCCCAGACCATTATTGCTGCAGCTCTCGACACTGTAATCGTGCAACAAGACTCTAGATACAGCCCATGGACCGAGGGCCCGACGCAGCTGCTCTTGCTTGGCAGTGCACTGGTAAGTAACCAAACACACTTCACTCCCTTTTATGTAATAGCTATTGCAAAATCAAAGTCAATAATATGCGAGTGGCCAAGAGTTCAAGGATGCATCTCATGGTCAGGTGATACGTTCCTGTACATAGGGTTATTCTTTAAGTGCATGAGGTTAAAACTGACATCCTGCACTTCAGTACTACATACATAACCCCACCAAACCAACACCAAGATAACCAAACAGCAAGGAGAAAAAAAATACTTTTATGACCCAACTGAAGTGACAAACTACAGCAATTCAAAGTTTACTGAAACAATTCAGGAAATTGAAAGCTTTGCTTAACTTTGTTTAGAGAACAGCTGTAAATGGTCAAATAAAAATGTAGGGGAACCTTTTATTACACTTTTTTTATTCCAGGATTTTACAATCTTTCCTCTTCCTCCTCCTCCAAACAAATTACTGAATCAAAAAACTCTGTACACATATTAACTAATACCAACTGGACTAGTAAACTAGTAGTTGAAGAGGATGCTTCGGTGCACAGAACAACTGGAGATGCTGGTATCTCAGAAGAAAGCTGTATCACTGTTCTAAGCTAACCCAAATGATTACTGGTAATCTTTTCCCTGTTTCTCAGAGGTTAATTCCAAAATCTGCACATTTAGCTGCTTTTAAGGAAACTTGTCTACAATCTTTTTGGTTTTTTTGCTTTTCCTCAATGTTTTAAACAACTGCATTTTCTCTTACGCTGTCTCCACAGGTTGGTATTTACATCTATCTTGGTTTCCTTTGGCCTTGTCCTTGATTTCAAACTGTTGTTGTTTTGCTGAACTTTAGCATCTGCACCATCCTAGTGCTTGTAATGATGTTGTTAAGAAAACACCAGCATACTTGCTTATGAAATATACTATCATGATGGATTTGGACTACAAAGGCCTGCAAAATTCACCATGAACGTCAAGAACTCTACCTGTGTTCATCTTGTATGACAAGTGGAATGCAGACACCTTCCCTCTTACCACCCACAATAAAAACTGCTGGGCACTTGTAGCACTAACCTAACTGAAAGACATAGGCCAGTCCTGAAAACTGCAGGATTACACAAAAGTTATTTCAGCTTTCTAGGTTAAAACCAGATATGCATATTTGAAAATATTAGTATGATTTCTGATAGGAGGCTTTAAATATCAGAGCTCAAGTCAGGTTCAGCCTTGCTGCATTATTTCCTTTTAAAATGCAAATTTAAATAGTGGGGTTTTTTGTTTTTTTTTTTTTTTTGAGACATACTTGCTTTTCATGAGACTTGGAAAACTAAGGTTTTATATGTAGGAGCCATCTTTTTTCAGACATAGAGGTTAGTATCTATAACCATTATACAGGCTACGCTTACATGAAAAGAAAGATGAGACTTGATGTACAAACCCCATGCAAATAAGCCCATCATATAATCTGACAACACTAGTAATGATCAGGCTGGTTTTTAAGAAAGCGTATATTTGGAGCAGTGATTTTGAGCTCTTCATCATCTAGGGAAGATTTGCCACTATGAGAATAGAACTACCCATCTTTTTAGAAGGTGGCGTGTCAAACTGTACAGCAGACAGATCCTAATGTCTCCGGCTTAAATCTGTGAGCAGTTGTATTTGTCAAGAGTAAACATAAAGCTTTGAGTAGTCTGATTTTTAGGAGCATAACAGATCTAACTTCTGTGGCCTTTAATTAATCCCAGATATAAAAATGTCCTGAAGTACCTCTTATTTACCACGACTTACCTTGCATTTGTTAACTAAAAGTGAAAAACACTGTAAGAATACAAATTGTGCTTAAGATGAGTTGTAGTTGAGACAGTGTATGGTAATAAAGAAACTAATTTGAGAAGCCAAATGTATGCAGGTTTAAAACAATTCATTTTCCATAATGAGAAATACAGGAGGGCTTTCTGTCCAAGCTGCTAATAGAGACAATTTTACATAGCCCTTTCTTATAGTAACAGTAGTTTAAACTACTTAGCTCTTTTCAATTGCCACAGGATGAATATTGACTCAGTAATTACAGCTATAATGTTTTCAGTCTCTTTACAAAAGTTTTCTGCAGAATTATGTCATTAAGACAGAGCTTACTCTGTGTAACATGCCTATAATTCAGTTGTGCTTAATGGCTCCTACCTACTTCATTTTACCCCTTTTCCTTCGTATTTGGAAATTCATGAATGTTTTGTCACAGAAGTTTATGAAATAGACAAATAGAACATCAAATTTTCATATACATACAGAAAGATACTGACTTAATGGTAAAACTACAGGAAACATCCAGATGCCTAAGAAGAATCAGAAAATCTTTTAAAGAAAACTATTTTTTATTTAAATTCCATGTCTTAAGCACTGCGACAAAGTATATTTTTGAAATCTGTGTCTGAAGTATGTTTGCCCCCCACTCTGCCCTCCCTCCAAAGAAATGAGGCAATTTTATACATATCTACAGTATTTAATAAAGATGTCCAAACCAGGCAAAGTTTTTACAGAAAAGTTTCAGCACTTAACATAAAGAGAAACATTTAATTTGCTCTCAGTCAGACAGCAAAATTAAATGGAATTGTTAAGAGTCTTCTGAAGAAAGAATGCATTAAACCATTTCTCTCTGTAGGGAAAGGCAATACCTTAAAATGATGATTTAACAAAAACAACAGTTCAATTCAAGCAGTTAATAACTCTGTTCTTATTTAAATACTTAAATGTTTGCCAGTTAATCATACCTGATCAATAATTAATCAGTACTTCTTCTGGAGTCTGAAATAGTAGTTTTTTTAACAAATTATCAGAAGTTATTTGATAGGGTTTTCTATAAATTCTTTGGCTACATACATTAAGGAAGTTAAATACACAAGAAAGCTACTAGCTACAAGTACCTTAAAAATAGTACACATTTACAGATTATACAGGCATCAGAGTGCAAATGTGATGAGAGTTATTTTCGAGGACTAAGTTACTTACTACATCCATTTTTACATGCCAAACAGAAGGTTGTAGACAAAAAAATTGAGATTCTTAGATTTAGAAATCTCTTTGCTGAGCTTCTTGACCACCTAAAAATGCCAAATACCTCAAACTAGACTGTTGCTTCATGTAATAATGTTATCACTTTTAATTATGACATATAACCTGCAGTGTCTGTCTGTTTTGTTTTTTTTTTTTTTTCTTCTGAAGAATGCAGAAGTTCAGAAACTGCTCATATAAAGAACAGAAATGCTGGCTGTATCCCCATAGGGAATTATAAAGA
Source organism: Haliaeetus leucocephalus (assembly GCF_000737465.1). Classification (NCBI taxonomy): domain Eukaryota; kingdom Metazoa; phylum Chordata; class Aves; order Accipitriformes; family Accipitridae; genus Haliaeetus; species Haliaeetus leucocephalus. Next base: position 581,265 of record NW_010973231.1, read on the forward strand.
TTTTAGAGTCTTTTAAAGATCTTTTGTAAGCAAAATATGAAAGCAGAAATCCATGTCAGTCCTCAGAAAAAACTTAGGGTTATAGTGATTTTGTGAAAATGCTTAATTTTCTTCTTGCAGCATTTCTTCTATTTCTTTATCCCAGTTTTCATCACGCTTTTCTGATTCCGTCACCACCTCATACTCTTGAAGCTCTTGTTGCAATTCCTTTTCCCAATCAGCAGTTTCTTCTACAAAAGATAAATGATGTGTAAGAATTAACTTGATAATATAGAATGTTGCTTATTTATATAAAACTAGATGAATTTGCACTGAATCTCTCTTACATCCCCCTTAAGGGCATTTCTCCTTAAAAACTAAAAAAAATTCAAAAATTTCATCTTCTTACTGACCATGGACAGGAATTAATCAATACACAAGTCTATATTCCCATGTGCATACTATAATAAAGATATAAAAAGCAAATACACAGCTTAGTCGTAACAAGCGTCCCTTTGCAAGCTCATTTCCTAGTCTTCCAGTCTATCAACTGAATCTCCCTTTGTACTTTTCAATCTCCAGAAAAAAAAAGAAGTTCCTAAGTTTGTTGAATATACTGTTACCAAAGAAAAAAATAAAATCAAGATCAAATACTGTGGATAATTTAAAAAAAGAAGCAGGTATTCTCACTGACAGTTGTAGCTAGGCAAGCTCATTTAATCAGGGTTAAAGGTAACAATATTTCATACTTCGGGGCAAAAAAAATGAGTCAGAAGGCGTTCCTGTGTTGTTAATCTCTGTTTTAACTAGCTCTACCTATCGTATGCAAGAGTATGGGGGAGGAGATGGGTGTTTGATGTGTTACATGTTGATTAGTACTTCAGCCTAGGTATGAAGGTACGTAATTCCATAGTCCAAGTCACTAAGGCCAGCTGAGATTTCTCTGAACAAATTACACATTAATGACTTATTGAAACACTTCCATCAAAAAGCTAGATGCAAGGAATTGATATTATTTACTAGAATTCCTCAAGCTTGGCTATGTATTGGAAAAAATAACAATTTCAGAAAACAAGGATTCAGCAACACCCAAACCACATTATTAAGATGAATTCTGAAAATTGTATTATGGTACACATCTACATATACAAGTGTCTTCATGGTAAATTGTTCACTGTGTATGGCCAGTCACGTCATCACAGATTGTTTTTATGCTTTTTACACTAATACTAGTTCTTCTGAATAATTTAAGTATAAGCCCCTCTTTATTTCTTCTCATCATTCTCAAAGCTATTTGTTAAATTTTAACTGTTCTAAATGCATGTAACCCTTTTACAGCAGATGCATCTGCAAGCTCAGAGTCTGGTGCAAATACTGCCTTTTTAGCTGTTGTCACAAGAGGAAAACACAGCCTGACTTCCAAATACTGTACTTTACCTACAAGGATGTCAATTAAAGAAAGAAAAATTCATACGCATAAGGACCGGTGAAAGAGAAGGCAGGGAAAGGAAGAGGTAGACAGAAAAAAATAGTCCACTGTCACATTCATAAAAGACCCACCTAAAAATTGTTAGGTTCTTTGGATTCAAACTCCTCACAGCTAACATTCTGTGTAAGACGTGGTTTGACTGCAGTGAGAAGTATCATTAATTTCTGCAATATTTCATTGCAGGTTGTTTCATACACTTTGAAAAACAGTCATGAATCTACTTTCCTAAATCGAATTACAATTTTTTTTTTTTTAAATCAACCTATCTTAGAATTGCTGTATTTAAGATACAGAAGGTAATAATAGCTTTACCTTCTACTACTGAAGTCTCTTCTTTCTTTTTGTCTAGCACCAGTTGTTCCATTTCTTTTCTTAGGTCTTCCTGATTCAGATTACAGGCATCAAAAGCATCACTCACAAATTCTGATACACCTGGACTTGTGGAAATCTCCTCCTCATCCTGCAGTAAGACAGTTTTATATAAGCTTATCCAAAAAGGGGAGAAAAAGGTCACCAATACTTCCACTCATGTGACTGACTGCCTTTTAAATAGAGCCAGCAAAAAATTAAACCAAATGCATTACTCTGACAACTATTTTTCTTTATGGGCTATTTGTCTTTCAGAGTATTTTTGTACAGACAAAAATGTTAGATAGTTGTACTGAAAATTATCTGCTTTTCATTCTAGGCTCCTTTTTGTGTTAACAACTTCAATTCTGTTTTTGTAAACTTCAGAAATAATAATAAACTCATAAGTAGTTTAGAACAGTATCTAAGACCAATATTAAATTTTGACCACAATTCAGTAACAGTTTTCTACACTCAAATTAGATTAAGAGTGGACTATTCTTTGGAAATCTTTCTGGCTTGATTTAGTCCACTGCCTATTATTGGCAAGTGAATGCATAGCTCTGCTTCTGCCAAGAGTGTTCTCTGGTACTGATTTTACAATTCAGAAATGAACAAGGGTCATTACGTGTCTAAGTTAAAGGTTTTTGCAGCATCAAGCAAAACTCTTCTTGCCATTGCAATAAAATAATGTCGTTATTGCAATGCATCATTTAGATTTCCTATACTTAAGCCTGACAGTTGCTGAAGATTTGGACAGAATGTGGTACATAGATATATTTTCATGAAGGTATTCCTTGTATGTAAATACAGTGCAAACCTTCTGCTCCAAACATTTTGGAAATGTCACCCTTCAGAGTAAAACCATGTTTTATTATAATGTGCAGGATACTAATGAGAATGTTCATCAGATAAGCTACTCTTTCTTCTACTGAAAATGAGTTTAAAGTGTATGCACTAAAAATTAGCATCACAGCAGAACAGCAGCAGGTTAGGACTGTCAGATATTATATTATTATGGTTTCATAGCACAACTTTCTCAAAAGGATGCATAATTACCTCTTAAGTAACAGTTTCACATACTAGATACCAGCTAAAATCTAACAGCATCTTTACCTCTTGAGATTTTATTTGAGGCTTTATTGTAACAGGCGGTGTTTTTGGCCGTACTGTTTCTGTCAAGAGGGGAAAAAAAGGTAGATTACATTTAAGTATATAAAGATCTCATTTAATCTGCATAGCTATTAAATGTACAAGGAAATATTGTATTTTAAGTTTTAAGGAATTCTGGTGGTTAAAGGCTTAATTCAGCCATAGGTGAAGCATTTGCAACAACAAAATGGAAGAGAAGCAATTTTCTATTCTTAATTAAGGCAAATTTAGCAAACCATTTCCTCATTATGACTCCAAAGTTAAATCACAGGAACCCCTCTGCCCCTCAAAACGATCCAAAGAACTACATAAATAGGAACAGTTAGGAATCTGAAAGAACGTCTTCTATAAAACACTTAACAGACTGCACCACACGTCACAAGATCTTTTAAAGTTACAAAGGTGTAGATTTGGTCATGAGATCCAGTTTCTGCCTATGCACAGAAGTTCCCAAACTCCCCTGGTTAGGTACTACTACTGACATGGGGACTAGTTATGTCTTAGGTGTACCAGACTACATCTGTATGCACACTCCTAACGCACAAGAAGAGTACACTGCAGCCTTACCTTCTTTCACACGGGCAAAGGAAGTCGCTGAAAAACATAAACCCTAGAAGCTGTTCCCAATTTCCTAAGAAAACTCACTGCCCATTCTGTATTTAGTAGCATGGTGCTAGGAAGACCAACAATTGTTTACAAGCAAGGACAGATCTTATTCTTGGCAGGTAAAGGAACACCCCAGCTTTCTTCCTCATGCAACTAGCAGGGCAGAGACATCACAATAAAGAGCCAGGTGGCTGCAAGAACAATTATATACAAGGCAGGTTGTGGTAGTGACAGAGTGCTTGCTTAGCAGTTCTACTTGTTTAAGCATGCAAAGCAGCTCTGAGCTTGCAGCTCTGCTTACTGCAGTGTGCCCAGATGGACACTTCCTGCTTACTCAGCAATTCCTGAAGGGGGAATTTTTTCAGGTTTAATTTTTAAGATTAAGATCCATTTGAATTAAAATCATTCCCTAATTGGTAGCTGTCACTGCTTATACAGCTCATCTACTCAATGCCCACTGCTCTGTCCCATCCTCTCTCTTCCTTCCCCTTCCCCATCTTCAGAGGATCTGTTACTGCACCCAACACCGCAGCCAAAGAGGCTCCAGGACTCGCTGCTCAGGGAGGCTGTAGAACATGGCACTAACTCTTCGCTGTTCAGCACCGAGCGCCCAAAGCACCGCACTACAGAGGTGCCTCAAGCTCCATCTGCTGCTCTCACGCAGAAGCGGCACAGCAGCTCTGCACTGGGCCATGCACCAGTCCGATGTGACTAACATACCATTAGCCCTGTTCTGGATCTACTGGCCTGGCAACATCTCCTCCACTGCTGCTGTGCTGTCTGCCCCTGGGGGTAACTTCATTCTCAAGTTCGTAGTTACTAATACCTGGAGAAGGACTAGAACTTGGCATTTTGTTATAGATCTTATATAGTCTCTACACTAGAACACGGAATGTCTTCCATTTGTCCCTTCTTTTTTTCCTTTCACATCAACCATGCTAATTTAACTTTGTGAAAACAGCAGGTAAGGAGGAGACAGACAAGAGATAAAAATGGAAGGCAATTAATTCTATTTTATAGACATCAGTCAGCTTTAAGAAGAAACTCTGAACATTACGAAGAGTTACCAACAGGCAATTACTTCCAGTTTTAGCCTCCAATTAGGGAATCCAACCTTCAAAAAGATTATTTAAATCAAAAATAACACATGATTCAGAGCTTCCCAAATCTGTGCAATCTTCGAATCAAACAAAACATGTCTTTACTACAGTCTGGTAAATGTATCTTTGCCATTACAGAATATACAGCCATTAGGACAGTAAATCTATCTGCATATCCTATACTGGTTTTCTGAATTGTACGAGATCTACAACAGGCCACAAGACAGTGCCCCCCCCCCCCCCCCCTTTTTTTTTTTTTTCTG
>NW_010973231.1:586211-598738 GCF_000737465.1 Haliaeetus leucocephalus
AAACAGCGCCCCCCCCCCCCCCCCCCCTTTTTTTTTTTAAATGAGGATATGTTTTGTTTTCAATCACAATGGTAATTTTACTAGAATAACTCTTTGGGTACTACCCAGCAACTTTCTCTTTGACTGGCAATTTCCAAGGGTTTGGACGACTCAAAGATGACAGTTTTGTTGTTCATAGGGTCGGTTGCCATCTCTCCTGTAGAGCTGAGACACTTTAATTAAAACAGCCATAGTTTGGCAAATGTGAGTACTGGTAAAAAAAAAAAAAAAAAAATGCTATACTGCCCTAGGAACTTACAGTTTAAGACCGCTCATTTACGTACTTATTTAGCTGGCATATAGGAAACCTTCAGCTCTGTAATTAATGACGGAGTAACTTCAATTTGACTAGCCAGTCAGCCACAACAGCAGCAGCCTTCTTTTCTTCTGAAATTGGTTTACCGAAGCAATGATATGCAGAAGCAGAAATCAAAACAGCCTGCCAAGATTCTTCAGGTGTCCTACCAGGGTGGTGAGCGTACCTAGCTTAAGCTAAGATTTAATGAGCTCCTAGTTATCTTTGTGTCTTTGCCAGTAACTGCTTTATACTGTTTAAGCTGCATATATTCCTGCTTGCGGAATTTGTTTGCATGCAGATAAAGATGCCCAGTGGTTCATAAGAGGGTCAGTAAGAATCATCTGTATAAACTGATCAATGTAACTGAAGACGCCTACATTGAAGTGGCTTTTTCATCTCAAGGTTGAATGCCAGGTAGACTCCTGGTCCCCATCTTCCTCCATTTCTACAACACATTATGGGCCTTTCCACATCCTGCATGTGTGTCTGCCTTCACCACCACAGTAATTCTACCCTCATATCGCTCACTAACTTCTCCTTGGCCTGAAACCTAAGCAAAAGCCAAGAGCAAACCATGTGCCAGCTGGCTGGGTTGGTTAGTACCTACTGTCTTATCAGGTGAACTAAAGGTACCCCCCTACTTCTTTCTGACAAATCAAAAAGCACACCAGAGACCACTAGTGGTCTTGAGCTGTTACAAGCCAAGTACAAAATTTCATCTCTTGAGGTTTCCACTCTACTGATAAAGTTGGCTGAAATTGGAAAGTGGCTTAAAAGCACTAGAGCCTCCTCCTCCCCCATCTGGACAAACACATGAAGTATGGCGAGAGAAGCCCCGATTTAATAGGAAACCGAGGATAAAAATTCGATGTCACCTGGTGTATACAGTCGGCATGCATGACTAACTTAACGAGCTGTGCTAAACAAATCCTTCCCATACCTTTCAGTTGGATATCCTCTTCTCTGCCTTTGTTCTCTTCTTTTCCTACTGCTTGCTGTTGAGCTGCAAGTGCAGTGAGTTGCGCAGACTGTTTAATTAGGGATACCCTGTAGAAATAATTTCTCCAGAACACCTCCTCCTTTACACTAGAGAGGACAAACAGATTTTGATTACTACATTTGGAAATATGCTTCCTTTTACAACCTAGCAATGAAATAAAATTAAATTTGCAGAGGGAAGGAGTAGACATAGCTGCCATTTAAGTACAAATTTAAAAAAGGTATTTGTGACATTAACACAGTTTAAAAAAAAAATCCATCGTTGTAGAAGTTCTTGATCTCTTACGAGACAGTTACAATGGACTTGAACATAATAATAATAAAATGATGATATGACTTCAGAAAAAGCTTAACAGCACGTAGCAATACACAATTTAGAAAAATATAATGCTATTCCATCTCTCTTGCCAAATTATCTAAACAAACCCAACAAGCCAAATAACCCTGTTCTCTTTACTTCCTCTCTAAAGCCAACACTCTTATCATTGCCAAACTATATTCACCTACATCTTCCCTAGACCTGACATGGAACTGGAACATCTTTGATCTACAGGCAGAAGCTGTTCCTAGATTGCAGCAGAACTATTCCACTACCTTCACATCTTTCAGCATGTCTGCAGGACCTTCAGTAACTGGAAAATGCCATCTCGGAAACGACCAGCTCTGATAAATGGGAGACTACCCCATTTCTTAGGTAACATTTCCCTCTGATAATCCTCCAGCAAGCAAGAAAAGACCCAACTTTAACCCAGAGGGAAGAGAAGTCAGAAATGGCAAGGCCTGTGGGGAGGAAGGTGCGTAGGTCAAGAAAGAAAGAAATAAGAGAGTGAAGTTACCTTCCTGCCCATTCAGGCAAACAGTGACTATTGAGATTAAGAACAGGAAAAAAACCCCCTATTAAGCAATGTGGCAGTATAAGCAAGGACAGCATGACCAGAGGCTGAAGATGGACTATCAGAGACAGATCTGATGAAGACTTAGAACACAGGCAGAGCTTTAGGACTGACAGCAGCAAAGAGCAGCAGGGAAGGAGGTAAATAAAATGAGGAGCTGGGAAGGTTCATGAAAGGAGGAGATTTAAGAGAGAAAAGCTCACAAAAAAAGATGTTTTCTTTTCTGTTTCCATCCTTAGACAAGGAGATTAATGTTGGCAACTCCTACTTAACAAGAAAGTTTACCTGTGAAACGAGCTTTAGGAGCAGAGTCTGGGGCTGGACAAGGATGGAGAACAGCACTGGAATAAAGCTGGGATCAAGAAGCCATACTGGAACAGGCCATAACTGCTGGCACAAAGACCTTATGGATCTTTTAGTTAGGTCCACTAGAAGGAAGGCAGTCGCAACACAGAGCTTTTTCCATTGCCTATTCAAAACCAGGTTTTTTTGCTTGCGTTGCTGCTGTTTTGTGATGCATTCTTTTACCATGTCTCCAGGGGACCTCTGACTATCTCTAGTAACGTTTCTGGGTGTCAGTTACACCAACAGATCTGAACGTTTTTGTTGCTGCTTTTACCTTTGTTTGGGAAAAAGATTTTCAATTAATTTAGCACACTGGACATGGAAAAATTTAAGGCCTCTCCCACTCTTAAGTCAACAGGCCCTTATTAGTTCTGAATGTCTAACAGATCTACTTCTGTTCTTTCCTCCAACTGCTAAACCACAATGCATGTGCAGTATTACATGCATGTGAAATTAACAGATGTAAAATATATACAGAGGAAGTACATAAAGAAAGAACTGAAGGAAGTGAAAAGAAAAAGGAGTAATTTATGAATGTTTACAGACACATTAAAAGTACAACAATACATAGTTACCAGCAGAAATTACTTACTGTTTGGGAACGAGATCAAACCTCATCCTATTGAGAAGTTCATCTTCTTGTAACATCACCATTGCAACAGGGTACATTTGATCAAAGTCAAAATTAAACTGCACGCCTGCTGGAGGATCCCGCAGAAAATTTCGTTTATCCTTTGAAGAACATATTTATGGTCATTAACTGATATCAGAAAAAGGGTATCCTATTTCACACACAAGACCAGCAAAGCAATCCCACTTCTCACATAACTAGCATACAACAAAGCTGTAAAGCCTTTATAAAAATAAAAAATTATATTGGGGATCTACTTTGGCTCAAGTTGATACTGAAAGAACTATTTACTCTTGCACATGATCAGTGCAGTGCCAGACACATTAAAAGTAGTATATTGAAAATACATAATTTAATAATGCCAGCCAAACTTACTTGGGGGGGGGAAGGGGAGGAAAAGGATGTTTTAACCTCTCCAACAGAAAAATTTAAAATCTTACAGGAAACGAAATACTTACTGCTGATAAGGCCAGTATTTGTTGTTGAATTGTCTCTTCTTCATTGCTGTCTACCCAGGGAGGTACTGCTGCTTCTGTTATTGAAAGGAGGAAAATAATTGCATGTGTATTACTTTAAAAAAAAATAAACCACCTTAAATAAAGTAACATATAACGTCACAAAAATAAGTAGACTTACATCAGTAAGCCAATTCATTGTTCCTTTTTCCTAAACTAAGCTCATGGCATAAGAGAGACACTCTAGGAATGGATCTTTGCTTATCAGAGGTAAAAAAAAATAAAAAAAATTTGCTGGTTGCTGATTTCTGTTATTGTAAATCTAAAACTGTAGGGATTTGTTTGAAGTGTGCACCAGTCAGAACTTGGTGCCTCTTAGTTTAGTCACTGAAGCAGTGCTGTAGAACTGGTTAAGCTGCCTGCACATAGAAATTTCTAGATTAACTTTAAACACATAAACTTAGTTCAGACAAAGTTTTCAAAATCACTTACTATTGTATTAATTTTCTAACACCCAGAAGACACTAATTCTTTAATGATGGAGAAAAATAAGTTAAAAATTTTTTATAAGTTACAAGATGTTATACACTGAATAACATACTCAAGTTCAGCTGATTTACATATTTACACAGATACTTCCAAAATAGTTCTGTAGGCTGTACATAGAGGAAAATAAACAATTGTAGTTGTATAGAAATCTATTAATCTCTTCACTGTCAATATAAATTCAGCCTACAGAGACATCGTGATGCATCTGTAACAGTTAACAAATAATTCTTGTGCACTTAAACTAACGATGCTTATTTGCCTATGCACCTGATATCAGCAAGATCTTTCACCCACATGGATTCACACCTCATGCTAATGTTTCTTTCTGTTAGGCCATCTGTTACTCCTTCTTTCACCTATCTAGCTACCTATTTTCATGAAACTTGTAGAAATACATTAATAGATGCCAAAGTTTACTAACAGAGACAAAAAGAAATACAGGCAACGCAATCATGTAAGCAGCCTTGCTGCTTATTGCGTTCAGGTAACACATTAAAAGAGATAAAACCCAATGATGAAATGCAACGTAAAAAAAAAATTGTGTTTATTTTAAACTCCCAAATAGATCCACTGATGTCAATAGTACATGGGTGGATAACTCAAAGGATTTAGATCACAGATAATTATAAAGCAAATGATTTATGGGAAAGCAAAAGAGCAATTAAGCCTTTAATGTAAGCAGAGCAACTCCTACAGCAAAACTAATTAAATAGTATAGTGCAAACCCTAACCCATGTTTTTAATTTCATTACGAAAATGTGACATGATTGCTAAAGCTCAAAAGTAATCAGCATGCCTGTTTTCAATAAATACACAGGCTTAACATTCAAAACAACAATAAGAGATCAGCTTTGCTAGCACAGTGATCTTTGAGTTAATTTCATAAAGCTGAATTTGGTTAAAAAAAGCAAATCTAAACCAACTAGATAACGTAACACTAACCTCACTTAAAAATGTCATCCTCCTATTCCACGATATATGTTGAGTTCTGCCATCATGTGTTTCATTAAACAGTTTTCTTTAATAAAGAGTTTTGATAGATTGTTTAGCTACAGCTCAATCATCCAGCTTCCAGCAAGTTCTAGCTCATGTAACGTTATGTATTATCAAAAAAGCATACGTTACCTGATTTTTTTGTTTGCTGCTCTTGGACAAATTTTTTCTGTTCCTTCTGAAAATCTCCAATAATTGTCTAAAATAAAAATTATGGAACAACAATAAAAAAAAAAATCATTCCTCCTGTTTCATGTTCACTCAGAAAGTGCTTTCAAATACATTGCAGGATCATATTCTTATATCCCTGGTGGCCTTTATTCTAAGTTAAAGGTGTTTCATGTAAATCATACATTCTCCTTTACTGAAACATTCAATTTTGCCTTTAAAAGTTTAAACGGTTGTGTAGGTTTTCAAGATTATATTTATAGTTTTATCAAGTTCAGGGGACAAAAAAAAAAAAAGGAAAATCCTAGCTGATAATTCGAACATCAGCATACTATGTATATACACTTACTGCCTTACCATATCAAACCCAGACAACATAGACTGTTTTGACTTATTCAAACATGTTTTAAAAGCATTAAACTACGTTCAGAAATATCCTATACTGAATTTAGAATTAAAGAATGGAGAATGGTCTCAGAAGTCAGCATGCCATAATCTAGAAGTAACAATGCAAATGTTGTTCTGTAGTTGAAAGCAGAGGCAAAAAGCCCATGAAGCTAGAAATGAATACCGCTCTCAAAATACAAATTTTATGCAGTGAGGTCTTTGGCTTAACAAGTTGCCAAAAAGCATGCAAATCTTCAAGCTAAATCCTGAAAAATTCCTATGATTTTTTTTTTCTTCAACAACCCAGCATTTCAGTTCAAGATTAACATCAGTGAGAGAACTGTGGTGGTGCCCATTATACAAAATAGATCATTGTTGTTCCTCCTGGTTGTAAGTTATATGAATTTTTGGTATTTATGGAATAAAATAATTTATATGGTATAAGAAAAAAGCTTTATGATGATATAGCTATAATCCTGTTTCTCCTATATGTAAACTTATTTGTCAAAACAGGAAATTCATATTACTCTAAGGCATTCACAGAAAAAAGAAAATGGTATTTTATGCATAAAATAAGCTGTAGGTACTTAGCTACAGTTTCTTATGAGCATGATTATTTGCGTATTAAATTACCAAATAACCTTCTTACTTGATTTTTCCTTTTTGATGTGGATCAAAATTACGTTAGACTCTAATATACTGTAGTAGGAAATATAACTCTGCTATTATATGTAGACAGTTGTCACTAAAAAGTCAATGAAATCTGGAGACAAAATTCGATCATAGCAGAACTTTAAAAGTGTCATCTGATAATTAATTTGGAAGACAACATGAACACTAATTATATCCAGAAATTGAATTTCACTGTATTTTAAAAAAAAAAAAAAAAAAGCACCAACACTTCAGTTCCCCTGAAGGGGTGTCTGAGACAGGAGCAGGATGAAGGGTCTGGCTGCATCTCCCACATCTGACACTCCTGGATGCACAGTCCCACTACAGCTGGGATGGTTTTGGCCAGTTCCCTTCCCCTTCCCCTTCCAAGCGACCCTCGCTAACAAACACAGCAAAACACTACATAGCACTTATTCCTGCCTTTTTTTTTTTAATTCCTGCCAAGCTTGTGACTTAAAAGTGCTGGAAGAACACTTGCTGGCAGAAGTTAAGCAGCTGGAGCTGGCAGCCAGGAACGGGGAGGGCAAGAGACAAGCTGCAGGGTCGGAGTGGGGGAAAGAACAGGACAGCAGTGAGCTATTCCATTAACTCACTGGGTCTCCATGAAACCGTGCCTGTAAAGCTCTAGGGTCTTCGCATACAACATCCACAAAGCTGACCCAATTCTGAATCTTGCTTCGCAGATGCATTTAAGATGCAAGCTATAGCATTCTTCTTTCAACCTAAATAAACTGGGGCAAAAAACCAAACCCATACATCTCTCAGACGTCCCCCAACTGCCTGTCTACTAATTCTTCCAGCCTTTCCTCCTATGTCAGCACTTTTTGTATTTTCTTCTGGCCTTTCTGCAGTGAAAGTCTTTCTACATCCTTAAGGAATGGAAGACAGGTGCAGTACCGAATAAAGCAGAGTGACCATTTTGTGGCATGTCTGCCCTGAATAAACATTTCAGTTGCATCATTTATTGTGACAGGAGATACCTGCTCTTCAAATACATAATTCCTAAAGTCAGCTTAAAAAAAATGTTATCACATGCCAGATTTGCCATGTGTTACAACAACAGTAAGCGAACAGATCTTTCAGATCAAGTATCTAGAAATAAAGATACCTTATCAATGATACTGTCGATTTTTCCTTCTTCTACAGACTTCTTTATCGACTGTGCTGTTTCAGCAACGGATTCAGTTATCTTTTTTGTAGCAGCAGTGGCAAAGTTGAAGAGGTAACCTTTCACAGATGAGAAGAGAAAGACCTGAAAAAAGCCTTCTTTATATCCACTTATCTTACTAGACTGATTTTCCTTTCTCTTTAGACATTTGGATACTTACTGGAAAGCTTCTTTCAAAATCATTTAATCCAGCTTCTGGCCTACAAAGAACTCCTAAAACCCCATTTATGCTTTTCTAGTTCATATTCTTTAGTGATGATGATCAAACTGTATGTTTGACAACTTTCTGTAAACCAAACTTATATACCTGAATCTTGTTTACTAAATCAAACATTCCTAATGGTCTTTGAAATATTGCTTTCCAATGAATTTTCTGAAGCAATGTGTCTTTCCTAATTTCATTTAAGTATTTTGGAGACATTAAGCAATAAAGTAACTTCAGCAACAGTATTAAAACAGAATTATATATTTAAGAATATCAACATGCACAATGAAGTCTCATGAAGTAAGGCAGCAAATGCATGAAAAATTTCAGGCAAGTAACACTTGAGATACCTTCAAAAGTCTTAAGATAGAAGCTTTCTTTTGATGTTTGCCCTTTTCTGTTTTGCATTGTCTTCCTCTTTTTAGCTCCATGAGGAGCGCTGTGGCCCTGTTTGCTTATTTTTATGAGTATGTTCAGCGTCAGAACAGCAGTAACAAATACTTCCAAAGACTAACTAGCATTTTTTACATTAGCAGTGCTGAAGTGAAGAAAGGTGGCAGGGAAAGAACTACCTAGCATGGGCAGTTGCATTGTACTGTTAATTTTTAATTAAGGAGAACAAACTTGCAAGCAACAAGATGCGTATCGCAAACCTTCAGAAACATTAAGCATCAGTTTATTGACAAAGGATCTTAAAACAACATTGGTATCGTTTATGCCACAAGCACTTTATTACGTTTGAACAGTTGTATTATGACTGTAATACCACAGTTACAGAATATACAATGATAAAATATTGGCAAATGCCATAGTAAATACAATGATATAATAATTGCAGAAGGACCTAGATAGATTGGAGCATTGGGCAATCATCAACGGCATGAAATTTAACAGGAATAAATGCCAGATTCTGCAACCGGGACAGAGTAACACCAGGCACGAGTTATAAGTTGGGAGAGGAGGTGGCTGGAGAGCAGCCCTGCAGAAAGGGATCTGGGGGTGCTGGTTGGCAGCAGGCTCAACAGGAGCCAGCAGTGTGCCCTGGCAGCCAAAAGGGCAAACCCCATCCTGGGGGGCATCAAACACAGCACGACCACCCTGTCAAAAGAGGGGATTATCCCGCTGTATGCAGCGTTGGTATGGCCTTGCCTTGATTACTGTGTGCAGTGCTGGGCCCCACAATTTAAGAAGGATGTGAAGGTCCGTGGAGGCGTTCAGAGGAGGGCAACAAAGCTGGTGACAGGACTGGAAGGAATGTCCTGTGAGGAGCGGCTGAGGACTTTGGGCTTGTCTAGCTTGGAGGAAAGAAGGCTGAGGGGTGACCTCATGGCTCTCTACAGCTTCCTGAGGAGGGGACATGGAGAGGGAGGTGCTGAGCTCTTCTCCCTGGGATCCAGTGACAGGACACGACGGGAATGGTTCAAAGCTGCAGCAGGGGAGGTTCAGACTGGACGTGAGGAAGCGTTTCTTTACTGAGAGGGTGGTCAAACCCTGGAACAGGCTTCCTAGAGAGGGGGTCGATGCCCCAAGCCTGTCAGTGTTCAAGAGGCATTTGGACAATGCTCTTAACAACATGCTTTAACTTTTGGTCAGCCCTGAAGTGGTCAGGCACTTGGACTAGATGTTAGTTGTAGGTCCCTTCCCACTGTAATAGTCTATTCTCTTCTAATTCTAAGGTTAGAAGTAGCAATGGTGGATCTAAACTGTGTAGTAACTATCAAAGACATATTTGATGCATTAGTAGGAATGCAAAGCATGTGCAATGGTAAGAATATTTTAGTTATTCCAGAAAATCAACTTTGACTTTTATACAGGGGACTTCTAAAAAAAAATAAAAAAATAAAATAAAACCACCAAAACAACCACCAACCAGCGCTTCTGTTTCAAACAAACAAAACCCACCTTCCTTCTCAAGACCTCACAAAAATTCCAGTTTCCTTATGGGTTAGACATGTATGAAATAACCTCACCATGCAAAAAACAAGTGAGTTGTTTTAACACAGTTGTTAGCCACTGTTAGAACGAGTTACTTTGGAACATTTACGGCACTTTTTGGAAAGCTGACTGTTCTTTGTGATGCATAAAATATTCTCTCTTTACAATATCACCAAATCAATACTGAAACATGCAGAGGTCTAGCCAGCCCTTAAACAAGCCAGTTTTTTTATATGCAACTTCCACTTAAGCCACAGACTGGTGGCAACCAAACTTCCTTCAAGTACTCGCTAGCATTTTTTATATCTGTTATCAGGCTTTACAACTCATCATATACTTCACATTGTATAAAAAAAAAAAAGGCCTATATTCTACACTTTAGATAGAGACACATATACTATCCCCCTTATGACAGTAGAGGAAGCAGCAGCCTACTGGATTGTTTCCTCCCTACCAGCTTTTATTGGTGGTTTTATGTATCCCTGGAAACTTTCTCATACGCCATTGTTTTAGGTGCAAAAGGTGCCGAAACATTTGCTGTCCAGCAACGTTTTGGTATTGTTGGGAAAAGTGGTTTTGGCCTGTCCTGGAACCTGTCTGAAGAGCAAAATGCTTTTTATTTCCATCAAGGGCAAATATTCTTCTGAACTAAGGTACTTACAAAACCTCAGAGGTGGTACTTGGCCTTAGAAAAACAGAATTAGTGGTGGAAAGCAACACTTCCACTTTCAGACGGCCAAGAAACTTTCCCTGCCTCTTATAATCTATGCCTGTATTAACCATATGCATCTAGCAGTATTTTTATTAGTTCATATTGACAAACTCTCCTAACCTTTGTAATGATGCGATAACGAGCAAAAAATAATCTATGTAAGGCTGTTTTACCAGTAAAATTCTTTATGTGCTAGGGCAGTCTTTCCATGCAGCTACCCTGGTTATTAGTCATGCAGATGTTTCTAGAGTTACCATGTGTTAAAACAGTGACGGCCAAATCCTTATAAAAAAGCCTTTCCACCGCAATCTTCTCTGGTGTCACAGATGATGAATCCATGGATTAACTAAAGCAAATTCTCACTTCCAGAGCAAATTATGGGATGGACCTTTATATCTGTAACAGTCAATACTTATACTTCCCCTGAAATTCAAAGTCTTTTTTCCCTTTCTGAACAAGCAGAGTGCCTACCAGATTAGGATCGATTTACAACAGCCAGACAAGTACTTGACCAAACTATACAGATAAACTGCTGCAGCTCAGATAGCCCAAGGCAAAGCACAGTAAAGAACCATCTCAGACTAACCTTTCAGATGATATTGATCCAGCATTTCAGAGCACCAGTAAAAAAACCCCATACTTTAGCAACGAGTACAGAACTGTACTACCTACACTTCACTTCTCCCATAGTGACAACAGAACAGATACTTAAAGAAATGCTGTTCATTTACTAACAATTCTGAAAAAGATGATAACCGAAAGGAACATTTCCAGCCATTTGCTTGGTTCATATTTTAAACATCCAGTTTTTTTTTTTTTTATGTTTTTTTGATTTCCAGTGAGGCAACATCCTTTAACAGTGCACAGAATCGTTAGCAACTCAATCAAATATTTCTCATTGCCAGTAACTGCTATTCAAAACGAATCTCTGAAATGCAGAAAAAATGAAGATGAAATTAGAGAATTCCAGCTTTATCAATTGCACAGGATCGTTTCAGAACTGTGGAAGAGACTGGACAAGCTATATGAAAAACTCCACCCTGCGAAACACATGGTAGTTGTGCATGCTATAGACTGCAGTTAACAGATGTGATTTAGAAGAGGTGCAAAACAAAAGATATGTGAAAATATAAAATAGAAAAGGGTAGGAAGCAATGACTTTCAGAACTTTTCACCAAGATAATTTTCCAAACTAGCTAGCCTAACCTGAATTAGCATTTACATCTGGAAAGATATGCTTCAGGTTTTTTTCTGTTTTCAAAAAAGCCTTCAGGTCACCTCATAAACTTGCACTGCCCATTTTGCGTCACTGCGCAAGCTACGTTAGAGTTGTTGCTATTTAGCTGAAAAGCGGTTTTTCTTTTACGTTTGCTGAATTGAGAACAAACGTGCTTAACTCATCTTAAAACCTGTCTGTAATTGTTTAGCTCGACCACAGCTTTGCTCGAAGTACCACTGGTCAGTACCAGTGACTTCTCCTCTAAGCACGCATTAATCCGGTCTACCTTCCCTCCTCCAGTTGCCACCCCGTGCTACTCTCACCACACGAGGGGAGTTTTGCTGCCAAGACCACGTTTTTTTTGTTGTTTTTTTTTTTTCTTTTAAAACCAGACCCACAGCAGCACTCCCCGCGTGAGGACGCCTGGGCGCGACACACCTCTCCAGCATCGAAGCCCTCCTTTCACTCAACCCTCTCCCCCGCACGAAGGGCCCCCGGCGGCGATGTGTGCGGGAGGGGAGGGGCAGGGCAGGACAGGACAGGACACTCACTGCCGAGTCCCTTGGCCTGGCTGAGGAGCGCCTCCGAATCCGCCTGCAGCTCCGCCTGCTCCGAGCTCCGCACGGCCGCCTCCGCGTCTGCCGCCGCCGCCTCCTCCTCCTCCGCGGGGCTGCTCCTCTCCTCAGCCGGCAGCAGCTTCTCCTCACCTGCCCGCTCCAGCCCCAGCCAGCTGCCCAGGCCGCGCAACATGGCGCGGCGACGGCCGCGCTCGGCCGTTAACGGGCGCTCCGAGCAGGCCAGCCGCCCGCTCCTTCCGCATACGCCACTTCCGCCCCGTTCGCGGAGGAAGGGCGGCGGC
>NW_010973231.1:598860-611349 GCF_000737465.1 Haliaeetus leucocephalus
CCGCGCTCCCCTTCCTTCGCTGCTCCGCCGTCCTGCCGCCCGGCCCGGCCTTCGCTCAGCGGCCGCCCTCGGGCAGCCCCTCTCCCGGGCACCCCCTCGCCCGGGCTCGGCCGGTGCGGAGTTCCCGGTGGAGCGCTCGAAGTCCCCGCTGGAGCCAGCCAGCTCCCGTCGAGACGACCGAAGGGAGTAATTCGCGTTCCTCTCCGCTGCTGCTGCTGTCCGGTCCCAGCAACATGCAGTACTCTGTCTCTGCTTCCCCTCCCCTAACTCCGTTTCCTCCCTCTTCTGCGAGTCGCTTCCCAAACCACCTGGAATTCTTTGCTTCTGCCGCAAGTGAACGTTGTGTTAAGCTTCTGGGAAATGGCTGTCCTTGCTAAAATCCTAGCGAGCTTTTCATTTCGGTTCCTGTAGGCAAGGTGATGGGGCTTAAGGGTTTTGAAGTTGCACGTACTCAAGGCTTACACCTGCTGTTGAAATAATTTCTCCCCCCTTCTTTTTCTGAACATAGCTTTGAAAATGGGTTAGGTGATTATGAAATGTTAGTGTTGACAACTACATTAGCTGGTTTGTGAAGGAGGAGCCTGAAACACAGGAGGTAGGCTCCAAATCTTAAAATCTAGGCTATTAAAAAAAATGACATATTAAAATTAAATGGCGGGGGAAAGTTAATTCCTGATGGTCATTTTCTCCCGAGTTAAATACTTTTGATGTCTGTGGTCTTCCTTTTGTCCATATTGACAAGGAAATAATAATTTGTTAATGCCTATTATCAAGAAGTAGAAGAGCATTGAAAACAAGCATTGTTATGTTCTTGAACTCTGTTCCCTGAAGACCCAGGCCTTTGTTTATGTTACTTAGTGTACTAAGAGGAAGAGTTAAAATGTTCATTCACTAGCTGCTGCTTACTGCCAGACATTGAAGAACCATACTGCTTGATTTATACTGAGTGCTGTTAGATCATGTGCTGTTGCATGTTGTTTTGGATTAATTAGGTGCTTAAGTAAGGAAAGATTTTCTTGACCCTAGAACTTTTGGTCTGTGGTGAGCCATGCTGTCATTGTTCAAAAATTATTCCAGCGATTAGCCTCTACGGCTGCCTGAAGGTAACGTGAATACAATTATGGATGAGATACACACAACATCATCCTGTTTCAGGTGGGGTGGAGAAATGGCGGCAAAAATCTATGCTTGTGTGAAAGGCAGATGAAGTAGGAGACTAGCAGGGACAACATCAACAGCAGTCGATGCAGACAGCAGACTATAGCAACAAGAAGGGTGATGGAAGAGTTTTTAGTTAGGATAGTAATTAGAAGAATTTTTAGGGGGTGGTCTCCTCCTCATCTTTTTTTAGTAGTTCTGGATCCCTTACCGTTCGTACTCGTACACAGTGCAAGGTGGCATAGCCATATTAGCATCTATTAGATTATTCCCCCTGCAGTCATGATTTACCAAGTATGATATTTGAATCTCTTAGTTCATAGCAGGTCCCTTTTTTTTTTTTTTTCAGTTTTAATTATCCAGGCTTCTTATAAAGAACCAACTTTTCAAGAGAGGAAGTTTCTGTATCTGAATAGCCATTGTTGCTTATGCTAGTACTATTGTAGAGCACTGTGAAATAATGATGTTGTATCTGATCAAGGCTTCAGCACCATAATATGCATTAACTATCACCTTTCTATCCTCAGGGTATAGTGTTTGTGAGTACTCATAGTCCTCTCCTGTGAAGAAGCATTTATTTTGAGGTCTAGACAGGGAAGCAGACTCTGACAAGTTGGCCATGCCATTAGGTCTCAGAGCTACTCTATCCAGGGTTGCTGTTCTGAATGCATGATGCTAACTAATGAGTGTCCTAACATCAGGTGTTTCTCTAAATCTGAAAACTTAAAACAGATACAATATTGTTTTCTAGTACAGCATCAACACTTACTCTGCATCATAGTCCAGAGATGCTAAATGATTCTTTTCTGATTTTTCTCTCACAGTAATTACTTGGAGAGGGAGAATGGGTAGGCATGTGAATGAAGAACTCTAGGCTTTTGAACAGTAATGTACTGTAGTACAGATATGGACATTTTGGTTCAGTTTTTCCTTCCTGGTCTCATGTTCCATTGATCTGTAGGATATTGTAGGACTTTTGGTGAAATACTTGAGGCACTGTGAGTTGGAGAAGTGAAAGCTGCTGAAAAATGAGTGGATAGTATAACGTTCTGATTTTAATAGATGTTTGAAGCTACAGTCACTATTTTTGAAAGTAAAGCTACTGGGTAGAGAATGAGAGTGTTCTGGCTAATGTAGCAATGAACAATCTTTGAGCTAACTTCTCAAAACAAATGTGAAATTATTAACTAATTTAGAAGGAATCCAGGGTGAGCTTCATCTTGCCTAACTTGTGGTTCTAAAAGGTAGCTGGCTTTTCCTGTCACGGGACAGGAATATGTCAGATGAACTGTGCCTCTGGCATCTCCACAGGGTATCTGTTTTTCCACTGACTGCAGAGTGGATTTAGGTGCTTAGCTTACATATTGGTGTGTAAGTTGGGAGAGATGAATCCTATTCCCAGATTCCAAAATGGTCGTTTTTGTTGTCTGTTCCCAAAGGTCGTTTCAACTTAGAGTCTTTGCATACCGAGGCTGTGTTCTTCCCTGACATGAATTTGCATTCATCAGATGTATGTCTTTGTCATTTTAGATTTCCAGCTCGAGATCAGTGCTTGTGCTGATTTTCCAATGAAGTACATCCTGGTAACTGGTGGTGTCATCTCGGGCATTGGCAAAGGGATCATTGCAAGCAGCATTGGCACCATATTGAAATCATGTGGTCTACGTGTCACTGCAATCAAAATTGATCCTTATATAAACATAGATGCTGGAACCTTTTCACCATATGAACATGGTATGAAGGGCAGTGCTGTTCCCTTTTGTATAAATATTTGTATTCACAGTAATGTGGTGTTTTGGTTGTTTTTTTGTTTTGGGTTTTGTTTTTTTTTTTTGAAAAGCAATAGTGTGTGGTAGTCACTAGTCATTTTATAATCTATTTTGCAATGCAAGTTTGTTCCTTGCTATGTGTTGTCCGGGTTTCAGCTGGGATAGAGTTAACTGTCTTCCCACTAGCTGGTACAGTGCTATGTTTTGAGTTCAATATGTGAAGAATGTTGATAACACTGATGTTTTCAGTTGTTGCTCAGTAGTGTTTAGACTATAGTCAAGGATTTTTCAGCTTCTCATGCCCAGCCAGGGCACAAGAAGTTGGCACAGGGCACAACCAGGGCACCTGACCCAAAGTGGCCAACGGTGTATTCCATACCATGCGACGTCCCATCTAGTATAGGAATTGGGAAGTGTGGGGGGGGAATTGCCGCTCGGGGACTAGCTGGGTGTCGATCGGCAGGTGGTGAGCAATTGCCCTGCGCATCATTTGTACATTCCAGTCTTTTTATTACTACTGTTGTTATTTTATTAGTGTTATCATTATCATTATTAGTTTCTTCTTTTCTGTTCTATTAAACTGTTCTTATCTCAACCCACGAGTTTTACTTCTTTTTCCTGATTTTCTCCCCCATCCCACTGGATGGGGGGGGAGTGAGTGGGCGGCTGCATGGTGCTTAGTTGCTGGCTGGGGTTAAACCACGACATGTGTTCTGAAGGGCATTGTTTGCTCTAAGTAAAGAGAGAAGCAGCCTGTTTGTTGAAGATACTTTTATGAGTAGATGCTTCCTTTCTATAAAATACCACTTTGTTGGGAAGATCCTAGTTGTAGGCCTTGTTCAGTTAATGCTATCTTCAGTTCAATGTGATAAAAAAAAAAGAAAAAATTGGAATAGTACTATAAAACTTACTTGAAACTTAAGTCCTCAACGGTTACTTGTGAATGCTGTTATCTGGGTGTCAGGTGTCAGTGCCTTCTAGTGTAAGTGTCTTCATGAGAGTTAGATTAAGTTCTCATTTCAGTCAGTGAGGATCTACTCAAAACCATCAGTGAAGCTTAGAGAGCCAACTAATGATATAATTTAAAAGTAGATGCTTAATTGGTTTCGTTAGTTCTCTGAGCTATGTTGGTTGTATTGACTACATTGCTGATGAGCTACAAGACAGTCTGACATGCATTTATAATGTTGAATGTTCCTTCAGCTGTCTGGCTTGTTACTGGTGCATTTATTAAAAACAATGGTTTTCAAAGTACCTTCAGCCAACAGACGTTTCTAATTCTTTTTATTTGTCGGATTTTGTCTGCTTACTTTTAGTCTAGACCAAAATTTTTTGAACTGGAGATAAATGTGTTTATCTCTTGAACTGAAAAAAGACAACTTTGCTTTTTAAGTGGAGGAGGAACACAGCACATCAGACCTCTCTCAAAAAGCCAATTTAACGAATCCAGTAGTCCTGCACTTTCAGAAGCACATCTGGTGCTACTTAGGCAGTTGGCTGGGGAAGTTCTGCCTTTACCTTTGGTGGTAAGACTCCTGCGATGACTTGAGGTTGTGAGGATGTATTCCTCCCCTAGATCAGGTACAGGGGAGAGGGGACACTATGGCCTGTAATTACCACAGAATTTTTTTTTTTCCCCCTCTGCTTGCTGAAGAATTTCTACTGCTTGTGAAGAAACACTGGCTTTCTGGGTA
The DNA here is from genome assembly GCF_000737465.1 of Haliaeetus leucocephalus. NCBI lineage: Eukaryota > Metazoa > Chordata > Aves > Accipitriformes > Accipitridae > Haliaeetus > Haliaeetus leucocephalus. The sequence continues at coordinate 603,482 of NW_010973231.1, forward strand.
GTAAGTAGAAATTCACACACGCCAGAATGGCAAGCCTCTTTTGTTAATGTTTTGGCAGAAATATGATTGAGTCAAAGGATTTTAATTTGGTGATTTCCAGTTAAATAAAGAATTTTTAAAAATAATATATTTTTTTTATTCTTCCAAGGCCTGCTTGTGAGAGTGTTGGTTCCACTCTGTGTCTGTTGCCTTAAATGATAACTTAGTACAGAGGAGGTACTCAGTGCCTCACAGGATCAGGCATAAACCTTCCACTCTGTTGTATGCATTGTGGTGTTTTTGTTCATTGGAGTGTTGTATTTTGGTGGGATATATATTTCCATAGTCCACACTATACCTTCAGGGGGATTGCTTCTTTCTTTTTCTTGTGTGTTAGCCCTGTAACTTGTTTAGCCGTTGATTCATTGGGTCAAGGCAAAATATTTTATGGTTTTTCTGAAGAGCTTTCCAGCCTTACCTCAAGATGTAGCAACTTTAGTTGCTTCAGAGGTTGACTAGATTCAGAATTTAGAGACTCTTTAGAGGTCTAAGAAAAGTCTGAACCTGAAGGATATTTTCATTAGATTTTTCAGGGTCAGAAATAACCCTCGCTGTGGACATAGTGAACAAAATATACAAGATGAAACAACTGAGTAAGAAACAGTGATCATGTCTGAAGAAGCATTTATGTTCATCATAACTTTGCTTCTGATCCAAGCCTTAATCATTAAAATAGATCCAAACAACAAGAATTTATAGTGAAACACTTTGAACGTGCGTAATAATTCATGTTTATAAAAGCACAGGTTTTGGCTTCCACGTGTAAATTAATGTTTTATTTGTTGCTGATTTATGATTCGTGGAGATTGTTTTCTTCCAATCAAGGATTGTAGCATGCTGTTGAAATGCTGGTTAAATATTTTTAAGTCACTTAAATATTTTGGCAATATAACTTTAATTTGCAAAAATATATGTGACTGAGGGGTAGGCATTCGATGTAAAAGTGTGGACTTGGGTATTAAGTCACACAGAATGACAATGCAGATTGAGTTGCAGCATGTGCTTTGTTGATATGTTGTTGTCATATGTCATTTAAAAAAACATATCTTCAATTTTAAGATAAGTTTGTGCTATTCCTGCTGTGTGTTTAGTAATTTCTGATTATTGCTTTTCTGTCTGTTTTCACTTTCTTTTTTCAGGTGAAGTTTTTGTATTGAATGATGGTGGAGAAGTTGACTTAGATTTAGGAAATTATGAGAGATTTTTGGACATCAGTCTCTATAAAGATAACAACATCACCACTGGAAAGATATATCAGCATGTCATTAATAAAGAAAGACATGGCGATTACCTGGGAAAAACCGTTCAAGGTGATACTTTTAATTGTGTGGGATACTAGTCCATTCAGTCTTCACAAAAGAGTGATTAGCTGCAACAAGCTGCTCCTTGCTACATCTCCTTATTCCTTTCTCCTTCCCAAGAGATACAGGCACGTTCATGTAATGTTGGGCTTCTGGGTTCAAGGAAGGGAGGAATAGAAAAAGGAGCTGGTAGTTTCTTTTTGACTTTCTGCTCATTTTCCCCCTTTTGCATGCAAAAAGTGGTATAGGGGCCTGAAGTAAGATACGCTTGCCTTCTTTGCTTTTGTCTTGTAGTTGTTCCACACATCACCGATGCAGTTCAGGAATGGGTAATGAATCAGGCAAAAGTTCCAGTGGATGATGACAGAAAAGAGCCACAAATTTGTGTAATTGAGGCAAGTATGGAACCTTTTAGGATATATATCCACAGTGAACACAAAGAACTAGCTTGCTTTCTCTTTGCTACTTATTGTAAAAAGGTCAAACTGAAGTTTTATGGAGAGCAGCAATGCAAAGACATGTTTTATATTCTTTGGTTTGTTCTGAGAGTGACAGGTGTGGTCCTATCCCTACAGATTCTATTTACTTGACTAAATCCCTTCTAGAATACTGCTGAAAATGAGCTGCTTAAGAGGTTATTAATTTATAAAATTAAAGCAGCCAGTTACTGTAACGTGCAGTATCTATTCCAAGATACAGATGTTTGACTGAAGCTTTATACTGTTAATAGTATGGAGAAAACTTGTGTAATACCTTAAATCTTCTATGGTCAGTAGGAGAGCCTATAACATTCTAGCTTTCCATATGACTTCAAATGTCCATCTTGGTGCTTGTGGTCATGTTTATTTATATATTTTTATAAAAATAAAGGAACATGTTTAAACACTATATCAATTAGTTTCCCGCTTTCTGGTGTTATTTTTAAGAGGCAACTTTGTTAACCACTTAACCTGCTGATGTTCTGCACAACAGAAACAATGAGTTTTACCCATCCTTAGTAGGGCATTGAGAAAACTGGGGGAAAGGCAGTCAGTAATTTCTAGTATTACTATTACAGCGGGAAATACAGAAAAAGATTATACCTGAGAATTTGACAGAAGAATATGTCATAGATTTAATGCCAGAAGTGACCACCATAACCAGCAGTGTGATAAACTTTGTGACCCAGGCCACATTATTTCTTACATAGAAGAATCTGTCTTGATTAAAATATACTTATTGGTATAGCTATAGATCTTTTTTATGTTGTGTGCAGTGAGAGTCAAACATTTCATTTAAAACAAATGTAAAACCAGTAAATACAGAAGTTGCACAAGAATACTAATAAGTAGTGGGCTTGTCAGTCCTTTAACTTCAAGCTTAATTTTCTGTTTCCTCCATGTAAGGTTGTAGGTTTCTTTGTTTGTTTGTGGGTTTTTTTTTGTTATAGCTCCAGCCTGATAAAAATATTTTTCTTCAGGACTTTAAGGATAATTGTATTGTTTTTCCATGGCAAAGTCCTGGAGGAGTTAGGCTGAATATGTGTGCCACATACAACTGTAATTGTCAGAAGTTTTTCTGGTACTGGTTTCTGGTACAAACATGCAATTCTGTCAAAAGCCACTTGGTGGCACAGAAAGATCATTCTGAAATACAACTACTTCATAAGCCTTACACGCTAAACACTGCTTTATTCAGTGCTCAGTCTACTACAGCTCTTTGTGTCTTTGAAAGACATCTAATTTCTGTATAAATAAGTTTTATCATGGACTTAGTCTTGGGTTTTGGTTTGGTAATAAATATGTGAAGTCTTTTATAACGTCAAATATTATTTCATGTTGTCTATATGGCATTTATTGATGTTGGAAAGCTATGATGATATTGCTAAATGTCTGTATCTTGTTGGTCACAACTGTTCATTAATCTGACAGACAGGAAAAGAAAGTTTTTCTGTGCAAAAACCTTTATATCAGCTTAACTATTGATTACTTGTTCATCACTTTGAAGGCAATGTGTATTATTCAGTAGCACCGCACATCTTCCCATGGGAAGCTTATGTGTTTGGTGTACAGTGAATATAATGAAATTGGAAAATTGTTTTATGTTTTCCACAGGAAATAAAATGCGCAGAATAGATGAGGGTTCTTTGCAGAGTATGCCTGCAAATTTCAATTGTCAGGTATTTTAAGATAAAAATTTCAGAAGACTTCTTGTGTATGTAAGAGGTAGACTTTCTTTTCTTTTGTTTTTGCTTTCTGCCACTCTGACATACCCAAGCTTTCTTTTTCAGCTGGGTGGAACCATTGGAGATATTGAAGGAATGCCATTTGTTGAAGCATTTAGACAGTTTCAGTTCAAAGCCAAAAGAGAGAACTTCTGTAATATCCATGTTAGTCTAGTACCACAGGTAAGTTATTAAAATTAATAAAATAGATTTTACTCTATATTGGGCTTTATATCTGTTTACGTCTCCCATTAACCATTTCATGCTGGAGGGTTTTAGAGACAGATATGAAACCCAGCCACATTGGGGTAAATAAAGGTCTTGATAATTACTTTATTGATGTGAGAATCTGTTTTAATGTTCTAAATTACCAAAAAACCCCTTATCAACACTAGTTTATCTAGAAGGCTAAATATAGTTGTACTTTGCACTGGAAGCTGCTGGTACATTATGAACCCAGTGGGAAAGGCACTCAAACTCTAAGGTTTCGTTTAAAATTCCATTTGTTAGAGCTAACACTATAAGGAGAGAACAGTGTAAATGACCTTACATCCCTTTAGGTGGTGGGAGCCCCAGGTGGTGTAGCATTGAATGGCCCTGACATGCAGCATGCTGGGCAGACCACATCTGTAGAAGAGATTCTCCCCTTTCAGTCATTTGAGCTAACAGTTAAATTTCTTGCAAGGAAAGAGTTGTATCATTTTTACTGTCAAACAGAAAGGATGTTCTCAGGAGAACTTCTTCCCAAATCCCTAGATAAAGGCAAGGCCACGCAGGTGATGCAGTTGCAGATGCTGAGTGGGAGCTGTCTGCAGGCTCCCCTGTAATAACAAGTTGTCTGAGTTTGTCCTGCGGCCGAGCGGTTTGTGCAGCACAGGCCTGGACCTCCTCAGGTGAACTCTGTTGTGGATCACTAACTCCTCAATGTATAATGGTCTTCCAGTTAAGACCACTACAGCTTTTTGTACAAGGCTAAAAGTGTTTTTCCATTCGAACTCTAAATGTCACTTCACAAATAGGTTTTCTTATTATTTTAAGAGGTAAGTGTTCACTGGGGAGGTTTTGGTAAGCAAAGGTTGGTAAAGATGATATGATTGCACCTAGCACAGATAAAAAGATAATTATTAACCACTGCAGCTATGGATTAGAGGATCGATCAGCAATTGGTGGGATTGATTCTGTGTATTTGAGAACAGAATTATTTACTACCTCTAGTTATTTCCAAGGACAGTTACTGAAAGCTTTGTGCTATGTTGGACATTCTCCATTTATTAACAAAATCCAACCTTTGGGATAGTCGTCTTCTTCTACCTGGGTCAATTATATTGAAACATTTTCTCTGAAAGAAAAAATCATAATAAACCTGACCTGAATTAGGGCCATGTGGTTTCTTCAAAGAATTTCTTATTTAAGTAATAACAGTGGTGCCATTTCTGTTTCTGGCATATTGTGGCTCTGTTTGGATATGTTTACTTCCTGCAATTATTACTACTTGCAAAGACTTTTTCCTTTCAACCTGTAACTGCTCTGTTAGTAGGTGTTAGCTGCTATTTGAGCTTTCAAAACATGTCTTTCCAGCCTAATGCCACTGGTGAACAGAAGACAAAACCGACACAGAACAGTGTTCGAGCACTGAGGGGTCTGGGCTTGTCTCCAGATTTGGTGAGTCAATAATACAGATTTTAATTTATAAGCGTCCTGTTTTCAGCTGGTGTAGAGTTAATTTTCTTTCTAGTAGCTGGTATAGTGCTGTGTTTTGGATTCAGTATGAGAAGAATCTTGATAACACACTGATGTTTTCAGCTGTTGCTAAATAGTGTTTAGACTAAGTCAAGGATTTTTCAGCTTCTCATTCACAGCCAGCAAGAAGGCTGGAGGGGCACAAGAAGTTGGGAGGGGACAGGACAGCTGACCTAAACTGGCCAGAGGGGTATTCCACACCATGGGGTGTCATGCCCAGTATACAAACTGGGGGTAGTTGGTCGGGGGGGTGGATCAGTGCTTGGGAACTAACTGGGCATTGGTTGACGAGTGGTGAGCAATTGCATTGTGCATCGCTTGTTTTGTATATTCTTCTTATTATTATCTTCTTCCTTTCTGTCCTGTTAAATTGCCTTTATCTCAACCCATGAGTTTTAATTTTTGATTCTGTCCCCCATCCTGCTGGGGTGGGGGGTGTGAGTGAGTGGCTGTGTGGTGCTTAGTTGCTGGCTGGGGTTAAACCACGACAACAGGTCATCTAGAACTGTCCTTGCATAACCTGTGTTCAAAGAATAAGCCTTTGTCTCCCATGACAGACAAGAATTTTAGAAGAAATGCAAAGCATATGCTGCACTGTTCACTAAAGCCACAGGAAATCAAATTACCCAAATTCACTCTTAAGTTAACTTAATTCAACTAACTCTGCAGTATCTTGGGACTATAGCTATGTTCTTCTAAAGGGATCTTTGCAAAAAAATTCTACACTGCTAAAAATAATCTCAAGTCTCAGTTGCTTTGTGGGAAGATGTAGAATGCTTCTGGCTTCTAACAGTCTCTCACAGATTTCTTTTTATGCATGATTAAGATGAAGCAATCCTACCTTTGAAGTACAGCGTTTAAAAATATTCCTGTTTGGAAATATAAAACATGTGGGTGAACCTTCAAAGTAAGGTTTCTCAATTTCTTTCATAGAATCATAGAATACTTTGGGTTGGAAGGGACCTTAAAGGTCAGCTAGTCCAACCCTGCCTGCAGTGAGCAGGGACATCTTCAACTCAATCAGGTTGCTCAGAGCCCCGTCCAACCTGACCGTGACTGTTTCCAGGGATGGGGCATCTCCTACCTCTCTGGGCAACCTGTTCGAGTGTTTCTCCACCCTCATTGTAAAAAATTTCTTCCTTATATCTACTCTAAATCTACCCTCTTTTAGTTTAAAACCATACCCCTTGTCCTATCATAATAGGCCCTGCTAAAAAGTTTGTCCCAATCTTTCTTATAAGCCCCCTTTATGTACTGAAAGGCTGCATTAAGGCCTCCCTGGAGCCTTCTCTTCTCCAGGCTGAACAACCTCAACTCTCTCAGCCTTTCCTCATAGCAGAGGTGTTCCAGCCCTCTGATCATTTTTTGTGTCCCTCCTCTGGAGCCGCTCCGACAGGTCCATGTCTTTCCTGTGCTGAGGACCCCAGATCTGGACGCAGTACTGCAGGTGGGGTCTCACCAGAGTGGAGTAGAGTGGAGCAGAGGGGGAAAATCACCTCCCTTGACCTGCTGGCCGCACTTATTTTGATGAAGCCCAGGATACAGTTGGGTTTCTTGGCTGCGAGCACACATTGCTGGGTCATGTCCACCTTTTCATCCACCAAGTACCCCAAGTCCTTCTCCGCAGGGCTGCTCTCAGTCCATTCTTGCACCACATACTATAGCGAACCTAAAGCCAGCAAGTTTCACCTCATGCCAGTTGGCAAATGATGACAAATGCTCAACTCCTTCCATTCTTTCTCCCCAGTGCTCTAGTAATGAGTATGTCCTTATTCCCTGGCTGCAGTGTTTGCCGCCCTGGCACTTTTCCTTGGGAGCAGAGAGGACACATAAGTAGGTTGCAGCTCCTCTTTGTGATACCTGTCTGCCATTGATGTTAGTCTGCTTGGTCAAGTGTTGATAGCAATGAAGCCAGGGCAGCACAGCTTCAGATGCCTGTACAACCCCAGTTCAAACCTATGCTTGTATCTTCCTGAGCTGCAGCTGGTGCAGTTGAAGACACACTCTGTTTCTATGTCTGCTTCAGGAACAGAAAAGGACAATTTTGCTCTTTTGTGTGAGGCTGCTTGTTAAAGAATATTTTCCTTACTTGATTCTGGAAGTTGTTGAGCACTTTCCATTCCCATAAAGTCCACTGGGAGAAGAAGCTTCCTAGCCCTTCTCAGAAATGAAAGAGTAGTGAGCATAGTCCTACTTCTGTATAGTATTTATATCCTCAAAAAGGAAAAGTGATTCTTAAAAGCATAGTCACACAACTAAATTTTGTGTTGTGCTTCTTTCTGATATTTTTTTTTTACACTATTGCATTTTATATTTATCAAAAAGCATGTTTATAATTACAAAATGAATGGCTTCATAAATAGGATATATGAAAGATGTGTTAGGTAGCTTCAAATTGTTGTGACCTGGTAACTGTAATCAGCTTGTGGAGGGAAAGACTTTTATTATGCAATGCTGCTCTATATTCCAAGCTTCAGGGCCTAAATTTCCAAATCCCTTTTGAGGTGCTAACTGCATGTGGAAAGTTGCATGTGATTTTTGAAGGCCTTTAAGATAATTGCCAGTGTCTGACATCCTCCCCCCCC
>NW_010973231.1:611521-622870 GCF_000737465.1 Haliaeetus leucocephalus
CCCCCCCCCCAATTAATTTTTAAAGGCCTGTTAAGTATGTGTGTATAATAAAAGGAAAAAAACAGACTGTCTAGTCACTTTCTCACATATTGAGTTCTTGCCTGGAGCGGTTCTGGGACTGCCAAAAGTGCAGTACTTTTTTTTTTTTTTTTTTTTTTTTTGAAATTGCTGTTGTTGACTGCGAAGACATAGAGAGGTTACACTCTGAGCACAGCCTCTTGATGGTGTTATAAAGTTGCTTGGGCACTGCTTCAAGAAAATCTTTAAATGGTTGCTCTTTTGGGCAGGGGCCCAATGCCGAGACAGCACATGGGGAAGTCAGGAGGGCTTCCTTCATAAGCTGTGCTGCCAGGCTGCCTGATCTAAACTCGTCTAGACCTATTCTTAATACCTGCTGCCTCACTGTCTGGTCCCAGGCTTCCCTGAGGTGGCATGCTGGGCCAGTCTCAGCTGTGTATGTACAGGAGCCTTTCTGTTCTCCATGGGGTGCTCTAAGCACTTAATGAATACGCTGTATCGGCAGATTTCATGGACTCTGTTACAACATTGTGAAAACTGATTATACACTTGTCGGTGCTGCCCTATTCAATTGAATTGTTCCTCATCTTCTTTGTATTATGTTTCTTTGAGATGCATCTCGGCCACTGTTATTGTAGTTTCATGTTTTCATGCTGATTCTGATGTTTTTGATTTCTGTGACTGCATTAACTTTAAATTTGTCTCAGCAAGATGGATCATAGATTTCAAAGTGGATTTAATCCACTTTTTAAAGTGGATTTAATCATTCCACAATATTATCAAGGTTTATGAATTATATCTTCAAACAGTACCCAGTTTTTAAGTATAAGTTGTGCTTAATTGAATAGAATGTACAAATTGTTTCATAATCATTTTTTGATTATTAGAATGTGCACTAATTTTCCCCTATACTTGGCATTGGTTTTCTGTTTCTAGAATTTCTTGCAAGGGTAGAGGAAGTTAATTAGACTTCATCAGTATCAGTGTAGCTAAGCTGCATTCTAGCAAGGTGATCAAAGGTCAGCTACAAGTTTCTGAACAAAAAAGCCTTAAAGCCTTAAAGCTTAAAGTAGTTGCATTTGCTAGAAAAGGAAAATAATGAATTAATCTTTTAACAGGATCATCCTACTTTCTGTTATACTTTCAGGATTCAAAATAACTTAAGATAGTAAACTGACTAATCAATAGGCACACTGATAGAGCAGTTCTGCATTTTGAGCTAGTTGGCTGAAGTTACATAATGCAAAAAACCTCCTTCCAACAAACACCAAAACTCATGCTTATTTTCTTTATTGGTAAAAATTATCAATATTTTCTAAAATTCCTGAGTTTTATATGTATCAGCAAAATAATAGCAGAATAATTGTACCAGGAAAAAAACCACAAAATTATGCAATAGTTTTCTCATATTCAGCCTCCTTCTTTTTATCATGATGTGCAAATTAAGAATTACGAAAAGGTGCTGAAGTACTGAAATACTAGAAAACATGCATGTAAGCTAAGTATTATTGCTCTAAATTTAGCTGATAAGGTCGCTATTTCTTTTGATTCATCATATTATTCATACTTAGAGAGCTGCTAGACTTTAGGTAAAGAGTATTACAATAGTAGCTATAAGAAAGGAGAACATGAGGAAGCAGTATTACAGAGAATGGCAAAGGAAGATTAATATAAGTGGGTCAGTATGGGCAGGGAACTGATTTACTTCTGCCTTGCTAGCAAGTATTTGTGAGCTATGAGATAATTGTAGAACTCCAAAAGAGGGGAAGAGAAGTAAAGGCACATTTGTTTGTGCTGTTTCCAAAGGAGATTAATCTCTCCATGAACAGTACTGAGGATTTTCTATTGGTTTGCCTAGTAAATATTTGAGATTTTTCCTTCTGTTATGACAGATTGTCTGCAGAAGTGCAAAACCTATAGAAATGGCAGTGAAGGAAAAGATTTCCATGTTTTGCCATGTGGAGCCTGAGCAGGTCAGTACTTTAATATTTTGTCATTATTTAAATGTGTGGGAAAGCATACAAATATTTCTGTGCATTTCTGTTTTCAACTTTGGACTGTTTCATTAACATGTAATTGTTTTTACAATTTTTATCTTGCTGTCATGTACACTATAACACTTCAAAAATATTGGGAGTTCATATGTTAAATTTTATGTCAAATGGTCATTAACAATTTAAATGCATGTTATGTAAAAAGTTAATAAAAGGAACTGATTTTGAGTGCATGATTAATTGCTATACGTAGTTGTGAAAACTGTGCAGTTTCAAGCTATCATTGGTTATTGTCCATAAATCATCTCAGGTGGTTATAATAATGGATGAACAGAGTGTAGTTAAAGCTAGGGGTTTTGCTTATGTCCATAGATCATCACAGCCACATGAACGCTCTTTCTGTGATAATATGGAATAGGCTATTCATGCCCTTTAACATGCTTAGAACATCTACTGTGTAGTTATATATCCTTTTATAATTCACGTGTGATTTTGGCCTTAATAGTTTGTGATGAATTGTTATTCAAATACTAATTTTGAGAAATCAAATGCTCTTTAATAAAATTTTTGCAAGTGAGAGCATTTTACTCTTCAATGTAATGTATAATACTAAAGGGATAATAGATGGCAACACTTATGCTGTATTTCAAATAGGTATCAGTGTTGACCTCTCTGCAGGTGTGTAAGAAAAAGCTTTTTATAGTAAGATTCCAGACGAGGGCATAGAGAGCAGTGTGGCCATTACTCCCTGCTCTCCCCCCTCCCATCCTTCCATCTTACTGTCTGTGGAAGAAAACACCCTTGAACTAGCTTCTGGAAAATCCTTCAGAAATGCCTTTGTAATTCCTCTCCAGCCAGAGAGAGACAACTGGAAGTTCAATCAAACAAAAATGTTGTGTGCTTTTCTGGCAGTATCAGGCCATGTGTAAGCATATACTCAGATTCCAACTGCAGTTATTATGCCAGTCTAACTGGACCAAGAGTCCCATGTGTAACTGAACTTCCCTAAGAGCTCCCTGGCAGGGAGGGAAGTGTCTTCATGGCACTGGTTTTTTTTTGTTTGTTTGTTTGGTTGGTTTTTTTTACTACTTAAAGTTCTGCCTTTTAGGGTAGAAGCTCAATAGTTTTAGCAGTCACAGCTTTCATGAGAAGCTGAGTATATGATCCCAGGCAGAGTGCTGCAGTCTTTTTGTACTGTTCTGGCTAGCTCAAATGTCTATCCGCAGCACTGCATTGTGTAATATAGGTGTGACCCTGGTGGTTAGACCCAGTGGACTCAACTGGGATGCTGCTAGGTGCTATACTGTGTTGCATCTGCCTTTTTTTTTTCTTTTTTTTTCTTTTTTTTCTCCTTTTCATAACTGTATTTGTCTTAAAATTAATGAACCACTTCTGGATTTCAGAAGACACTGGCCGCATGTCTATATATTCCCTAGAATGATCCTGGATTTCTCGTGAACTGAAGGATTGGATGCATCATCAGTCTTCTTCCTGGACCTATGTGCAATGCTAGTAGAGAAGCAGCTACAGTTTATTTTGTGTCTAGAACAGTGGTTTACAATCTCAAGGAGATCAGTCTTTTCAGTCCACCTTTCCCATTTATTTGCTGTTGTAGAATCACAGAATAGTTGAGGTTGGAAGGGAGGTCATCTGGTCCAGCTCCCCTGCTCAAGCAGGGTCACTTAGACCCAGTTGCCCAGGACCATTATTCAGGCAGCTTTTGAATCTCTCCAAGGATGGAGACTCCACAACCTCCCTGGACAACCTGTGCCAGGGCTCGGTCACTCTTACAGTGAAAAAGTGTTTCCTGATGTTCAGAGGGAATGTCCTGTGTTTCAGTTTGTGCTCATTGCCTTTTGTCCTGTCACTGGGCACCACTGAAAAGAGCCTGGCACCATCTTGTCTGCTTCCTTCTCTCAGGTATTTCTATACATTGATGAGATTTTCCACCCCTGTACCCCCGAGCCTTCCCTTCTTCAGGCTGAACAGTCCCAGGTCTCTCAGCCTTTCCTCATAGGAGAGATGTTCCCATCCTGTAATCACCTTCATGGCCCCTTGTGGGCCATGGACTCTCTCCAGTATGTCCATGTCTGTCTTGTACTGCGGAGCCCAGAACTGGACCCAGTACTCCAGGTATGGCCTCACCAGTGCTGGACAGAGGGGAAGGATCACCTCCCTTGATCTGCTGGCAACACTCCTTCTAATGCAGTCCAGGATACCATTGGTTGGCTTGTGTTCAACTTGGTGTCTACCAGGACACCTAGGTTCTTTTCTGCCAAGCAGCTTTACGGCTGGGTGGCCTCCAGCACATACTGGTGCCTGGGGTTGTTCCTCACCAGGTGCAGGACTTTGCACTTCCCCTTGTTGAACTTCGTGAGGTTCCTGTCAGTCCATTTCTCCTGCCTGTTGGCAGGATGGCAGCATGACCCTCTGGGGTATTGGCCACTCCTGCCACTTTGGTGTTATCTGAAAACTTGCTGAAGGTATGCTCTGCCTCATCATCCAGATCATTAATGGAGATGTTAAACAGGACTGGACCCAGTACTGACCCCTGGGGTACTCTGCTAGTTACTGACTTTCAACTAGACTTTGTGCTGATGATCATCACGCTCTGGGCCTGGCCATTCCACCAGTTTTCCTCACTGTCTGCTCATCCTGCCCATACATGAACAGGTTGTCTGTGAGGATCTCACAGGAGACAGTGTTAAAAGCTTTCTTGAAGTCCAGGTAGACAATGTCCACTGCTCTCCTCTCATCTGCCAGGCTGGTCACTTCATCACAGAAGTTTATCAAGTTGTTCAAGTATGACCTCCCCATAGTGAATCCATGCTGACTACTCCTGATGATTTTCTTGTCTTTTGTGTGCCTGGAAATGGTTTCCAGGACTGTCATGACTAGTCCATGAGGACCACATGCTATTTTGTCCACAGACCGACTCTAAGTGGAATTTTTCTTATTAATTTGCTTTTCTCAGGTGAGTCCTCCCTCCTCACTTCAATGTATGTACCACCAAAACAAAAGCAGTTTCTTCAGCTTGTTTTAGGATTATAACAGTCTTCATAGTCAGCACGGCTGTAACCTAGAGCAGCTAGTGATTCTCTCTTAATGTTATATCCTTAGGATAGTAGCTGCCAAGTTTGGAAGAACAGTCGGATAAGCCTTATTCCTACTGTGGGGGGGCTGTGGTTACCCTATTCTTTTTGCTGTTGAATGGGCACTTAGAGAGGCATGGGGCAGCATGCGTGTGTACATGCTTACGTGATGAACAGAAGTAACTCACATATAACTGAGTATCCTTTACTTCTCGTGTATCAGGGAAGAACACTTGTGCTTAGGATTCTGAACTCTGCAGTCTTGTGTAAGCCAAGTTCAATGAACTTAACTGCCAGCAGCTTGGATGCTGTTTATAAACGTGTTTTTAACTAAATGGTCCTTGAATGGACTATACTCATTAATTAATTACATAACCTAATCCGCTATCAAAATTCTTTTAGGAGACTTTATCGCAACCTCATTGGGTCTGCTTTGTTAGGTTCCATTTGTGTTCGTTCTTTCCCAGTTAATATTCTTCAAGTTTGTGAGAGAGGGAGAAAGAAGTGTTAGCAAGCATGACTGCTTGTGGGGCCAGATGTTTGTATTAAAACTGGTGTATTGGTAGGCTTGACAAGCTATTTTTCTATGATGGTGTAATGAAGAAGTGAAACACATTTTTACCTTTTGGGTAACTTTTTCCTTGTAGATCTAGTGGAACCTTAAATAGTAGCTGTGCTGCCTTGCCCGTTCAAAAGAAAAGTATTTAACCATTAGTATGTATGTATAATACAAAACGCGTGTAGTATACAAAAAATATAATGTATGTTTCCTATGAAAAATTTTTAGGTAAGTCTTTTATGTTATGCTTTCTTTTGTTAGGTGATATTTATCCATGATGTTTCTTCCACTTACCGAGTACCAATCCTGTTGGAGGAGCAAGGCATCATTAAATATTTTAAACAGAGGTTAAATTTACCTATTGATGACCAGCCAAGTGATCTTCTAATGAAATGGAAGAAAATGGCTGACAGGTATTCTAACTCCTGCTGCTTTTTCTAGAAGTGTTTTAATTCAAGTTAGGTTTTTAGTTGCTGTGAAGTCACCAAACTGGATTGGGCTCAGTAGCATGCTGCTGATCAGCACCTGAATGGTCTGGGTTTAAAAAGATTGTCAGTTTTGAGATTTTAGAAGATGTTTTGTGAAGATAAAGAAAAAGCAAACACTGTTAAGATGTTTTCTTTGTGAAAATTGGTATAATAACAAAAAAACTTGTTTTTGTCAGATACGAAAGGTTGCTGAAGGTGTGTTCCATAGCTCTCGTTGGCAAGTACACAAAACTAAGTGATTGCTATGCATCTGTTTTCAAGGCTCTGGAACACTCTGCGCTGGCAATTAATCACAAACTGGATTTAATGGTGAGGATATTTCTGGCTTTTGCTTTCAGGAATACTTTGAGTATACTCTACTAGTTCCCATCACATGAGGCAGTTTTAATTCATGTGGAAATTGGAAAATGAATCATGCAGATAAATACACACTGGCCAAGCATCTCATTTTTTTTAAAGAAGTGTTTACAGATTTCATTATTTTATTTGGAACTAAATTTATCTGAAAGGAATGCTGTAATGGCCCCAAACTGGATCTGATTAAAAAGCAGACCTTACCTGCAAATTTATATTTATTATCAAAGGTAAGTTTCACTTGTTCTCATGAGACTGCTTATCATGTTAATGAGATTAGCTTAAAGACAGGAGAAAGTAGATAAATTGGAAAGCAGTTTAGTTTCTTTTTAAAAACCAGTCCCAGAAGCTGTTGCTCTTCATTTCAGTTAATATTCTGAGCCCTCTGTTTTATCTTCAGCAGGATTCTAATGATATCAGAATTGGGCCATAAACTTAGTTTCTCCAAGATAGTAGTTCCTCAAATAAAGGACTATTTAGGGATCTAACTTGTCTCATTTTAATGAGAATAGAAAGTTGAACTACATGGGCAAAAACTGTTATCAGCTTTCTCACTAGTGGAAGTATCAGTTTCCATTGCTGAGTTTTGTTGCTAGGGTTGGCAAGCGTGGGGCAGAGAAGCAGTGTAGAAGGGTGCATTATTATCACTTAATGGGTGATAATGGGTACAGAGGACATTTTAGCAACTTGCAGTAGCAAAACAGTAATAAATGGTCACAAAGTATCAGCAACTATGTGCTGCTTTAGGGTGATTCATTAAATGATGTAAGATAAATTGATGGAAGTGGGCAGTTGCAGGCTGTACTGCACTCAGTAGGTTTTGGTCTCTGCCTGTCTCTGATCAAAGTAAGTTTGTGTGTTTATGCACTTTGGTAACTGCTGAAAATTGCTGTGCCCTGTGACCTTTGTTAATCATTCCCTTTTTCGTGATATGAAAAATAGAAGATATTAGAGTGAAGGTTTCAGTGTGTCAAAAACTACGAATGGGTTGCTTAGATAATGCTTGTGCAAGGAAAGCAGATGGTTTCCACTCAGCTCTAGAAAGTTTCTCACTGGAACTAACTACTTTTTGACGAGGAAGGTCATTAATATCCAGGATGGCTTAACAGGTTGCTAAAGGCAGCAGGCCAAAGGCATAGCCACTATTCTGTTGTCTCAGTCCATCTACCCCAGAAAGAAGCAGTGGGAGCACCTAGAACACCCAGGGGTGCATATGTAGTTCTTTAATGAAGCACAGAGTAATGAATACATGGGAGTCCTGTTTACAGTGATATTTCCAATATTTTTTGGGAGAAGAAGGTAGGTTCCCTAAACCATGAACACTGAGTACTAAAGAAGGAATTTCTCGTATCAGAACATCCTTCTGGTAAAATACTTCTGTTTGCTTGAGAACACGGGTCACCAGGAGTGTATCACCTCAGGTGTTTTCTTTTCAATGACTTGGTGGAGAAGGTGACTCACCCTATACTAAGATAACCAACTATGTTTTGTACCCTCCCATCACTGCTTGGTTTGATGGACTGTTAACCAGATGGTGAAGTAGTTGCAGCAGCTTGTGATGATGTAGAATGTACTGTTCACTGTGGCTTGTGCTGTTTTGGGCTCTGATATCACCCTGTTGTTTTCTTGCAGTATCATGCAGCTGCTTGTCAGGCACATGGGTCAGCTGCAAATCCTTCATCTTTTGCTTCTGATTGTTGATGTCATCCCAGAACCTTTTCAAGTAGGGGAGACATGCAGAGCTGCACAAACAAAAACGAATCTGAACTATTTTTTCTGTAGGACTTCTTTACTGAGAGAAGTGGGTTGATTTATTCTCTGGGGAGGGGGGAAGAGGCCCTTCCTATCAAGAGAAAAGGAAAAAAACCACAACTGCTTATCTTGGCGTCCTTCTACTCTTGTCCTCTGTAAGGTATGCCGAATGTTGAATAGTATAGAGACAGAGAACAGGTTGCTACCTGTCATGTAAAACAGCTAGGGAACCACTCAAAACCAAAATAACTTCATGTTTAGTAAGAGGAAGTAATTTCCTACGAACTAAGGAACTTAATGCATAGTGTTCACTGATAAACAGTATCTCTGAAATTATAAGGACTAAGCAGAATTCAAGTAAGCTTTATGTGTTTATGTGACAAAGAAGCCAATTGGTAGGTATCATGGAAAATATAAAAAAACCAAACCAAACCAAAAACCACCAGAACCTCAGCTTAGGGAAGAAGTAGCTTGTTTTAAGGCTTAAGCTGTCTCCTTTCCCTTGAAAGGAGACAGGAGGAGGTGTCATGGAGGAAAGAAATAAAATAAATACAATGCTAGGAAATATATAAGCTTTCGTCCACGATAAGTTTTCTTCCACAATATATGTACATGTATAGCTGGGAAGTACTCAGGCCAGTTGGACATACATAAATCCATGTGACCACACAAAACGCATCCCGGAGTGCTGAAGGCGCTGGCTGCTGTCACTACGAGTCCACTCTCCCATCAGCTTTAAAGGGTCATGGCAACTGGGGGAAGTTCCCTCGGCTGCTGAAGCAAGCAGCTCCGGTGCCGGCAGGATCTGCAGCGGAGTGCTCCGGCACAGCGCACAGCGGGGGTTCCCGAACCGGGGGAGCCTCCATGGAGTGGAGAGAGCCACCGGGAGCCTGCTGCTTGCACCACGGTGGCTGACAGGACCTGGGTGGTGCCAGGAGCAATGGTGTCCAAGGCACCACACCTGCAGAAGAAGCTCTCGGGTAGCACCAGCAACCACGGCGGGCAAACAGGGTGCGGCGCGGCAGTGTGCGCGGCAGGGCGTGCAGGAAGGGCGCTGAAGTGATGGTGTCCAGCCGGCACAAAACCACAGCCTCTCGGAGCTCTGCACCCACCACACCTGGTGCAGCTGCCCAGACGGAGCTCTGGAAGGAAGAGGCAGCCACCCTGGGGTCAGGCTGCAGGCTCTGCCGTGCTCTTACCCCGGTGCTGGGCGGCAGCTGTGAGCAGAGCTGTGGGAGATGCGTCTGGGGAGAGGAGCTCCTCCGCTTAGTGACAGCTCTGGGAGGAGGTGAGGGGGTTGAGGAGTATCAGGGAGTGCGAGAGAGAGATACAGACTGCTGGAATCGCACCCTGCCTTCCCTGGGACAGGCCCTAACAGACAGAAAGGACGCATGATATGGAGGGTTCCCTATCCTCTCTCCACCTGGCTGAATGCAGTGACTCGGGGGATAGCGGGGAATGGTGACAAGTTCCTGCCCAGCACAGCAGGCATTTCTCCTCTGTGCCTACCCCATCTTGCCAGGTGCCCTTGCATAATACGTACAAGGCTCTGCAAGTGGAACCGAACAACGACAAGGACGATGGTTCATCTAGCTTGGCGGTGTCACCAAGGTTAAGTGGGTCTATGCCCTGCATCAAAACTGCTTCCATAAAGAAAAAAAAGACAGGTCGTTGTCATAGGAGACCCTCTCCTGAGGGGAACAGAAGACCCAATATGCAGACCAGACCCACTTCTTGGGGAAGTCTGCTGCCTCCCTGGGGCCCAGGTTAAAGATGTGAAAACTTCCTACCCTGATACGGCCCTCCAATTACTATCCATTATTGATTTTTAAGGTAGGCAGTGATGAAGCTGCAGCAAGAAGTCCGAGGGCAATCAAGAGAGTCTTCAGGGCCATAGGATGACTGGTTAAGGGATCAGGAGCAGAAGTAGTGTTCTCCTCTATCCTTCCAGTTGCAGGGAATGATGAGGGAAGAAACAGGAAGAGCCAGCAGATCAATACCTGGCTCCAAGCCTGGTGTCACTGGCAGAATTTTGGGGTTTTTGATCATGGGTCGGTCTACATGACAGCGGGCCTGCTGGCAACAGATGGGGTATGCCTGTCTGGAAGGGGAAAAAGGATCTTGGCAGAGGAGTTAGCAGGGCTCACTGAAAGAGCTTTAAACTAGATTTGAAGGGGAAAAGGGATAAACCCAGGCTTGCTAGAGGTAAGCCTGGGGGCAGCACACCAATGTTTGAGGGATGCTGTGCTAGCAAGGTCCTTCAGTCTGCTATCTCAATGGAGGTAGGGGATGGAGATCCATGTGACAGCAAAGACGCAAGGGTTACTGATGTGTTAGAAACCATGGAAATGCCTGAGAATGGTTGTGTAGGAATTAGGGCTTCTCCCCCCCAGAAGGTGGCAGGATCAATAGCCCAACTGAAGTGTATCTGCACCAATGCACGCAGTACGGGCAACAACAGGAGGACTTGGAAGCCATTGTGCAGTGAGAAAACTAAGATATAGTTGCCATCACGGAAACATGGTGGGATAACTCGCACAACTGGAGTGCTGCAATGGATGGCTATAAACTCTTCAGAAGGGACAGGCAAGGAAGGAGAGGTGGTGGGGTAGCCCTGTATGTTAGGGAGTGTTCTGATTGTCTAGAGCTTAATGATGGTGATGATGGGGTTAAGTGTTTATGGGTGAAAATCAGGGGGAAGGCCAACAAGGCAGATATCATGGTGGGAGTCTGTTATAGACAGCCCAACCAGGATGGCAGACAAAATATTCTACAAGCAGCTGGGAGAAGTCTCACAATAGCTAGCCCTTGTTCTTGTGGGGGACTTCAACATACCAGACATTTGCTGGAAATACAGTACAGCAGAGAGGGAACAGTCTAGGAGGTTCCTGGAGGGTGTGGAAGACAACTTCCAGACACAGCTGGTGAGTGAGCCAAGGAGGGAAAGCACCCTGCTGGACCTGTCGTTTGTGAGCAGAGAAGCACTTGTGGATGATGTGATGGTTGGAGGAGAAGTAAGGAGGGGAGTCAGCAGAGGTGCTACCTTGGACTTCTGGAGGGCAGAGTTTGGCCTGTTTAGGGAGCTGGTTGAC
>NW_010973231.1:624062-706304 GCF_000737465.1 Haliaeetus leucocephalus
TGGCAGTGTTGGGTTAACGGCTGGACTTGATGATCTTCAAGGTCTTTTCCAACCTAAATGATTCTATGAGTAGAAAAGGCAAATATCGCACCAATCTTCAGAAAGAGCAAAAAAGGAGGATCTGGGGAGATGGCAGGTGGTCAGCTTCATCTCATTTCTTGGGAAGATTATGGAGCCCATGGAAGGGACCCACGCTGGAGCAGTTCGTGAAGAACTGCAGCCCATGGGAAGGACTCACGTTGGAGAAGTTTGTGGAGAGCTGTCTCCCGTGGGAGAGACCCCACACTGGAGCAGGGGAAGAGTGTGATGAGTCCTGCCCCTGAAGAGGATGAAGCAGTAGAGACGTGTGATGAACTGATTGTAACTCCCATTCCCCATCCTCCTGCGCTGCTGTGGGGGGTAGGTAGAGAATTTGGGAGTGAAGCTGTGCCCGGGAAGAAGGGAGGGGTGGGGGGAAGGTGTTTTAAGATTTGGTTTTATTTCTCATTACCCTACTCTGGTCTGATTGGCAATAAATTAAACTAATTTTCCCCAAGTCGAGTCTGTTTTGCCCGTGATGGTAATTGGTTGAGAGTTCTTTCCCTGTCCTTATATTGACCCACAAGCCTTTTGTTATATTTTCTCTCCTGTCCTGCTGAGGGGGGGAGTGATAGAGTGGCTTTGGTGGGCACCTGGCATCCAGCCAGGGTCCACCCACCAGAAACATTAACGGACAAGGGCTTCTACTGTACTTCCCTGCATGTGCTAACTTCCTTTTTAGTGTTTTTGTCCAAAGGCTCTCCGCATAATCCTGTGTTCTGAAGGAACTACTTAATATTGTATGTGGTATCCACCACATATCTGAATGGTGAAATATTGATGCTGTTTGAAGTGATAAATGTGCTGGCTCAATATGTTTGGCAAGAAAACCACAATTAACTTCAGCTGTAATTAGTTTCTCTTTCCAACCTCCCAGCATGATAAAGTGTTCTTCTAGTTGGTCCTGTAGTATTCCACTAGTATAGAATAACGTTTGTAAGTAAGTAGTTATTCTTTTGTATTTTTGATGCCTTCTGGAGCATGGAAAAAGTAGAAAATGTCTGCTAGAAGACAGTCCTATCTGGAAAACTTTCAGCAATCTTCTTGTCGGTTTCTTTTCTCTGCACACAAATGAGTTTTGTCATTTCAGATGATCTCATTTTTATGGGGGATGGACTCTATAGCAGGATGCTATTAATTATGTTATTCTGAGGAAAAGACTGACAAAACCAAGAATCAAACTCTGTTCTTTTGTGTCCCCAGTGTAGTACATAGCTGCCTCACTCATTTGCTCTAGTGGTACCTCAAGAGCCATGCTTATTAATGGTAGTAGAGATTCTAATGCAGTATTTCTAGTAGGACATGGATAATGAGTCTGCCTCCCTCTCTACAGCTGATACTTTCATGGCAGTCCCCAGGAATGCCTTTCTCACAGGCCAGGCAATGGAGGTTTATCCAGTCTTATGATAAGATTAGATAAACTGTGGCACCCAAAAGCTAGGAAGGTGAACACCCTGGTCGTATCTCATTTGGATGTCAGGGTAAGGTCAGCACCACCCCATGACTGGTGCCCTGGTTTCCATTGGAAGAAAACCTGGGTACACAGTTATGAAGCATTCTAGCAAGTCTGCTTACCTGGAGGATAGCAAAATGAGGACTGGAGGCAGGCAGAACTCTGGAGCTATGTGCAAAGAAAGGGGCATGGATTGCTGCAACTAGAGCAAATACTGGCTCTTCAGAGCAAATATTGGGTCTTCAGTGAAGTTGTTACCAGTTTATTGGGAGATTCACTTGAAACTCTAATAGTTTGTCTCAATGCTATTAAAAAGTTGGTTTTATAGTGTATGCTGCTCTTTTTGTGGAAGAAAAGACTATTTTATTGCATATTTTATTTCATATTTTTCTTTGTTAGTACATAGATTCAACAGAACTTGAATGTTCTATGGAAGCGGAGAACTCAGTGAAATATCACCAGGCATGGCACAAACTGTGCAAAGCAGAGTAAGTGGCATCGGATATGCTGTATTCCAAATGCAGACCGTGATATTTATTTCATGTGATGAAAAATGCTTCAGCAAATCACTTCTCAGTGCATCCAAATTTTCGTTACTTATGTAAAGGGATAGATGTGCATGGTTGGTGACAAGCTTCAGACATAGCAAATTATAGTATCAACCTATATACTCAAACTCTGCTTTAATCTCTTTAGACAAGTTGCAGTTCTTTGGTGGTTTTTTTTCTTTCTTTTTTTTTGGATAGCTAGATTTCTTTACAGTGTAGGTCAGTTGTCAAAGATTTTTCTTTGTCAACATGCATCATAGTGAAAGGTAGTTAGATAAAAGCTTAGTAAATGCTGGTGGCACTCTGCAAACATCTTTAAGAATCATTGCTGGGATTTCAGTTTATATTTGTAAAGGGATGTTTGTTGTCAAAATGCATTTAATTTCTTCAGTATTACTTAGTAGACAAAGTTTTGTTGTTAAGATCCTAGAGCAGTGAATATGTAGCTAGTTTATTTAAGCAATACATATTTAAGCAGTGGGAATTTCACTGTGAAGCAGGAGGTTGGTCAGATGAGAATTGGGATGGGTAGATGAGACAAATCTCCAGATTTAGAGTTAAATTCTGTGTATTCTGAATGGTCATACAAAACATGCCTTTTGTGCATTGTGCTTGCTTTGTTATAACCTCAAAAGTCTTTCTTCAATTTGTATGGACTTCCTTTGCTGGCTTGATTCTACATGTTGGTTGCTTTATATATGGCTGTCATTACAGTGGTATTCTGGTCCCAGGAGGGTTTGGAATTAGGGGAACAGAAGGCAAACTCCAAGCTATCTCCTGGGCAAGAACAAAGAAAAAGCCTTTCCTTGGTAAGATTGTTAGAGTCAGAAATTACTGTGTTTTGGAGGTGTATAGCAAGCTACTTGATAGCATTAATAAACACCCCCCCCAACCCCCCCCAAAATCCCAAAACAACAAACACACACTAGGGAAGGATCCTGTCTTAGGGAAGTAAGTGTACTGTTGTAAATATTTGCCTTGTAAATAATGCCCAGGGTCATAGTCATATATTACATCTGCTGTATAAGGAAGGAAGAAAAAGACTATCCCAACTCCAGAAGTTTTATTTGCTATATTCACATTTTATGTGGAGAGTTGTTGCTTCTCACTGTAATTAAATCAGCTTCATTATAGATATTAATCAGTGTGCAGAAAACATAGGTTTGTGGACCTATGTGGACACGTTTGCTATTTTAAATATTTTTTGTTGATATACTGGTATATTTTATTATGGTAAAGTCTAAAGAGCCCATCTGGCCTGTAAGCTAAGTGATGTTTATGTAAGTGCCTCTGAAGCTTTGGTTCCTACTTCACATTTCTTACAATTTTGTAAGCAACTACTTTGACTAGTTGCCAAAGCAAAATTTGAATCTGGATGTACCCAGGCTTTCTTTGCAGTAATTATTGGTAAAACAGATGGGAGGAAGGAAAAAAATTTTTGAAAGGGCTTAAAGCACATAATTGTCTCACATGTATTTGCATTGTGCCGAGTTTGAAGAATGCTTTTACATTAAGCAGCCGTTTTTGTTTTAGCTTTTTGGTAACTCTGTGTATATACACTGGGTACCAAGATTTCGAAGCAGTCAAGTTTAAGACAGGACAGCAAGTACTTTGTCAGTCCTACTCTTTGTCCTTTTAAATTCTGGGATTTTTGTTTTCTCTTCTAGGAGTTTGCCTGGGAATGCAATTAGCAGTTGTGGAATTTGCAAGAAACTGTTTGAATTGGAAAGGTGAGCTCAGTATGCTAGTGTGAATGATTTGCTTAGAAGAAAGTTTGTTCTATGTGTGAAAGGTATATCTGTTATTACAACTATTGTATAGATCCTATGATCATTAGGTATTTAGCTCTTGCAATGTGATCATTTTCAGCTAAGCACCCTATGCTACCTTTCTGTACAAGGGAGTAGGCACTCTTATTATGCAGATTGCTTGAAACCTGCTTCTTGATCTAACCAGTGTAGGAGAAAGTATGCTTACAGTTCACCTCTGTAGTCTCTGGAGTGTGCAGGTGGTCAGGAGTTAAAAGTGGGAAGTGGTTTTCTCACTTGCTTTCATTAGTTGGAGTAGCCAAACCATAGCCACAATTCACTGGTGAGCTAAATCTCTTCATACTACTACTGCAATACTACTACTATTGAATGAATTTCTACCACTAAGAGCTGAGAGGAAGAAGTTTTGGGAAATAGGAAAGGAGTGTGTGTGACTGAGGTCATATGCTTCCTGCGGTAGCTTCAAAAGTGGTGCAGTATGTGTTTGAACATATAAGATTGTAGCTTAAAAGCAGGCAAGCCTGAAAATGCCACAGAACTGTTATGATGAGTTTGTTGTGCATGTAGAACGATGGAAATGTACTGTGTTTGTTTTGAACTTCTGTTTCAGATGCAAATTCTACTGAATTTGACCCAGATACAAAAAACCCTGTTGTAAGTACTGATTTTTTTTTTTCCTGCATATGTTGTGTGAACATACATCTTTTGTTAAAAAGGGAGTTATTGCTGTGTAAGTTAAGATCTATCTATATTTTTACATGGTAGGACATGAAGAGGTGTCCTCTGTCCCTATTCAGTATTGTTTATGAAGGTATTCTCTTTTAATAGTCCCTTGCCTTCACCTGCTCGCTTCTGTGATTTGCCTTAGCTTTTATTTTTGTAATTTTTCTAATAGATTCCTTGGCTGTAGACTGATGCTGGGAGTAGACAACAATGTTTAGGTTGGCTTTACTAGAGAAAAAGTGTAGCACAAAGCTATTATAAAAATAAAAATTTATATAAAAAGGATTATATGGAAAGCTGTTGAAAAATTCTTGTCTTTCCTTTATATAATAGTATAAATAACCACTATACCATCCTCCCCCATGCATCTCACAGTCCTCCTTTTGAGAAAAATTTCAATGCTGTGGATATGACAGGGCTCTATATCATATGCCAATGGTCGAATTTTAGAGTGGACTTCTTCCAGGTATCTCCTAGTTCAGGAGAGTAGGGTATCACATTATCATAATAGTAAAACTTAAAAATGATCAATAAGAGAGGGTTTTTAAGAAAATGAAAAAGAACAGAAATAGTGTGAGAAATAAAGTAGTATGTTGGTGTAAGATGTAAACATCTGTTCTAGTGATAAATTAAGTGGGTTGCTCAGTGATCTACTGTTTCTGTATCAATTTCCTTCAAAAGAGTTTTGTTGGGATTTGTAACTAAAACGTATTTTTCTCCACATCTGCTTAGTCTGAAACATGCAAATGGGAGGTTTTTAAAGCATTTCACCTGTTTGTCAAGGTTGTTTATATGCACAGGAGAGATAATATAGTCTGAACTTTTGAAGGTAAATTGGAGACCTTCGGAGTTTCAGTGTGAGACTTGCTGCTAAAACTTGGCAGCATTTGGAAATGTCCTCAGGTGAACAGAGGTAAACTTTGCATTTGGTATCAAATTTGTGGGCTTGCCGTTGTAAGAGGTCTCTTCCTTCACCCTTCTTGAATGTATGCAAAGGCATAGTCTTTCACTGTAGGGGTCAATTTCACAATAGTAATGTGTTGTAAAATGTGGAAGATGTTGAAAGCTTATTGTAACTTTTTTGGGAAGCAAGAGGGATAGTACGGAAGACTGATTCTGGGGCATCTTTATTTCTATGGCTTTTTAGTGCCAGTTTTATTTAACTTCTCATGACTGCATTTCAGCTAGTCACCTCGGGTACCTTTTCAGGATGCAGTCAGATCATCAGGAGGGGATGAGTCACTCTTTGGAACTGCAGGTTTCTCTCCATTATTCTAAGGGTTGTTTACAGTAGCTCCAATGCAGAGCTCCACACTTAGCTGAAGGCAGGAACACGGATGCTTGTCTGCTGCAGCCCTACTGGCAGTTTCTTCTATTACAGAAACGCTAGTGTGTATTAGTACAATATATCTAGGACAAAATTTTATTCCACAAGTAATTAACTGAGTGATTTGCAGTTTGCATTCAAGGGCAAGTAAAGTATATGTGTGAAAGAGAAAATTATGTGGACATAAAATTAAGAAAATAATGGAGTGAATGTATGTGTCATAGAAGATTAATACAGTGTTTACAATTGAAGTAGTATGTTTGCAGTACATGTAATGGATATTCTTTTGTTCTGAGCTACATTAAGGTTCTGAAATTGGTTATTACCAGTCATATTTCAGCATTTTAATCTGATCTTTGACATCTCAGTTCTGGGCAAGAAACAGATGTAAATAATTCCACGGGGGAAATTTGCACTATCAATAATTATAACTACTAAATAATCTGTCTTAGCAGAGTCCATCTTGTGCTAAAAACTGTTTAGATATTCTATATAATAACAAATCAGTAAAAACGATTGGACGAGAAGCAGATTAGTAAAGCTTGTGAACTACCAAACTGGTGCAGATGTTTCATTATCCAAGAAAGTTAATTGGAAACACCATATCAGTACTGATAATACCTTGTGATGCCACTGAGTGGCTCAAATGAGTGCTAACCTAGGAGCAAAGCAGTGTATTTTTCTTTCGTTTCCTGCTCCTTTGGAAACTGAAGAGGGAGAAGAAGGGCACTGGTGAGGCAGTAGCTCTATTTTCTCTTATTTTTAAGAAAAAGGAAAAAAGGCAAAAGTTCAAAAATGTAGCTTGGCAGGGGAAATGGGGGACAACTGTAAAATATGCAGCTACTTACATCCCTTCTGAATTTGCTAAGCATTCAAATACCTGGAACTGTACTCACCAAAGTTGATAGCTTCTTCTAAAGTACATATAAAATATCTTGGTCTACTTTGCTTCCCTTTTGTCTGCATCTATGGAAATTTGAACTTTTTTTATTAGAAATAAAAACTGACATTGTCAAGTAATCATGTAACTCAGAATTAGGCTTCCAAAGAAAAAAACAGGTGGCTGAAATAATGAGAAATGATATTACTGGCAACTGTCTCAATTAAAATAACACAAGTTATTGTACTATAGAAGACCATTGTCTTATTAGTAAAAAGTTTTGAGCATTGTAAAAGGTTTTTATGTGATGAGGCAATTATGACTTGTTCTGTTTTGAACCATGACAAATGTACAAATGAATGTTCAAATGTAGAGAGTTGCTTGCAATGCTGAATATCTGTTTCATTTTAGTTGTTTGTCTGTTTCTGCTGATTATCATTACAGCAATGTTGCTCAACCTGGGTTCTGCATAAGCACCCATGAGTAACTTTAGATAGGAGGGAAACCCTGTATAACCCTGTATTGCTTGTTTTGGGGAATATTGATATCAATTATATTGATGTGTAAATGACTGCAAGTATTGTAGAGTTAAGATTTCAAATACCTTGGAAAAACTAGTAGTCTCTCCATACAAATAATGGACGTTCATGGCTTAATAGTGTAAAACAGCCAAAATTGTGTATTTCAAATACTGTAGGGGAAAAAAGAGTTCCTAAAGCTGAATATCTATGTGGTGAAAACTTAAAGGAAATGAGACCTAGAATTTGAAAATATTAATAAGCTGTGATTTATAAGCTGTGTTTGAGAGATTTGAAGTAGCAATTAGATATTTTCATTTAGGCTTAAATTAAAAATGTGTAGTCTGAAAGAAAAAAAAACCCCGACCTCTAATATGGCAGTTATCTGTATTCACCAGACCATACCATTTACACTATCAAAACACCACCCTAAGGTTTTCGCTTCAATTCCTCTTTAACACACGTTTGATTTCAGTAAGGAAAATGAGGGAGGTACATGAGCAGCAATCACAGTCCCTCAAGTTCTCAAAGTCATCTTGGTTGATTATGTGCAGCTCATGTTGCCATTATATATTCTTAAGCTTTTTGCTTTACTTTCTAGCCTTTTGGATGGCAATGATAGGTAAATTGTTACTGTTCTTTGCAGGAAGATAGCTGTTCAGGAAAGTAATGCATTTGCTTGACAGTAGTGCTTAGGATGAGTTTTCTGTTGCAAGTAATAATTTTAAAATTAACCCCTTTAAAAGGAAACTGTATACTCTGTGAATGCTAATGAACTGGATTCACTGGATGGCAAAAGAGTTATTTGTTTTGTTCCATTTTCCTTGTCTTCCTCTACTCTTAAACTTCGATTTATTTTTTTGGATGAGCCTTTTAATTATGTTCTTTATACATTTTATTGCAACTGCATCTAATACTGTTCTTGAAGAAAAAAAAAAGACTCTTTCCAGAAATAATTCTAATGTGCTTTTTTGTTTGGTTGGGTTTTTTAAATTTAAAAAAAGCTAATTTTAATTGTGACTGTTGTTCTTTATGACCTATTGCACGTTGTGTAAGATCATGAAATTTCAGATATTGCACCAGGTAAAATAAGTGCATTTTCTGTAACTAGAGAAATTGTGCAGAAATAGATTTTGCCAGTAGGTGACACTCTTACAACATGATTGTTTCTTGATGACCACTTTTCCTATTCAGGATGTCAGTAACTCGATTGAATTAAAAAATTTCAAAGGTTGTCTAAGAGATGAGAAGGAATGTATGTCCCAGTCATGCAAAAGCACCTCTTAAAATTCTGTGATTTTACTTCTGTGTGTAAGGTAGCTAACGTAGCTTAGTAAGCAAATGTGTGTGGGGTATACTTAGTTTTGAAATCAAAGCATATTGTTAATTTAGAATAATTTTTTTTCATAAACCAGAAAAAGTAATAAATACTATTATTTTCTTTTCTTTTCTTCCAAGAAACATAACACATTTTAACAACTGAAGGGTTCGTGTAAAAGAATGGCCCAGGAGCCTGTTAGAACATTCATATCATGTTTAAATATCATGATTTTTAAGTCTTCTATTCATGCATCACTGGTGTGGAGTACATTATTCCTCATTTCATGGAGGGGAAATTCAAGGATAGGAAACCACTTTAGTGTGGGATCTTGAATGCACTTGATGGGCTTTGCAATTAAGTTGAGCCTTTAAGTCCTTAAGTAACTCTGAGATCTAACTGATTTATCAGGATAATGGATCATGTTGGTGTTAAAATTCAGTCCAAAATTCCAAGTTCTGTGGTAGGTTTAGTGCCTAAATTACTTGTCTTCAAAATTTTTATTCTTCTCAGTTCTCTTCTTTTTCACTAATTTCCTCTTAAAGTAAATAATAATGCTCATGAATTACATGTGTGAAAATACATATGTCACAGGGAATCATGCAATGAAAAGATTAAAACTGCACCAAATAAATGTAGTGAATGTTTTAATTGCAACAGCAATGGCTCAGTTCCTGTATGTACTTATGTCTTCCCATTTACAAGAGTCATAACAAAAAAGTACATGCTTTTGTAAATATAATTAAAAATGAATGTGTAATGTTACAGTCATCATACTTAGTACTGTTGCATTGTTATTGAAAATAAGTACTTTATGTTTTAAAAATTTGAACTGTTTACCATATGGAAGTGTCATCTTATGTGAATGATGAAACTGAACTGGGAGGAGTATTGGGCAGTATACACTAAGGGGCACTCCTCAAATGGAATGATACATCTTTCTTCTTGTGTGTTTTAGAAACCATTTGATTTGAATTGCTCTAGAGGTCAAAATAATAGCTCAAGTAAAGCAGTGTTTGTTAAATGACACTTTCTCATGCAGTGCAAAATAGAAACAGGTGGTTCTGAACTAATTGTGAGGCAGCTTAGCTGGTAAGTGTGGCTAGCGAATGTGCAGAAAACACAACACAAGACTTACTTTGTTATATGTCAAATCTTTATTCTGTACGTTTTAAAATTGTAACAAATCTGGGGGTTTAGGTGTACGTATAATGTACACGAACACCAGGCTCTTCTCCTTCAAAGCAGTGATATTCATTCTTGCAGGTGCCTTACTATTCTGTACCAGTTATCTTTTTTACAAGCATCACAAACTCATCAAAGCTGACACTTCCGTCATTATTTTTGTCCAACGATTTAATAACGTTATCAAGAGAGAATGTATCCTGGTTTTATAGGGAAAAGAAAGAAAGAAAAAAAAAGAAAACAAAAAAAAGAGAATGAAATAAATAGATTGCCACAACTATTTTCCTATGAGGAATATTGCCAAAAAGTGATGTAGTCAATAGCAGTCAGTGTTACTTGAAGATGTTACTGGTAGTGTTGTATTTACCAGTTTTACTGGTTAAACTAGAAATACAGTGCCTCCTATTGCCTGCCAAAAATGTTAACAAAGATATGATAACCATTTGAGAAGTATCAAGTATTACTCAGGTTACTTCAGTCTTGTACGTAAATTTGGAATTTAGGAAATGGAGCAGGTGGAATAGCTGCAGCATGTACATAGCCACCAATAAAAATTGATATGCATACCACTTACTGATTTATTAGATACTAATTTGGGTCCTGTATGCGCTTTTTGAAAACATGTTGCTACTTTCATTAGGCTTTGGACCAGGACCTGAGAGTCTCTTTCCCTCCCCTTTTCCCCGCCTTACTAGAAATACTGTATTCATTGTTAAAAATGTGTATATTTATATTTAATATATTTATATTTATATTTGTAAAATAATGTATTAATTCCAGTTTAGATTATTGGCTCGTTTAATTTGTTGTGTCTGGTAAGTATGCAGTGAGTATTCTGATAACATCCCTGATCAGGCTAGTTAAATAATATAAAACCAGTTTTGATTTGTAATTTAAGTTTAAAAAATGTTTTCTTTCTTCATACTTTATGTCTATATATGTTTTGTAATGTTCTGTTGTGCTTTTATGTTGATTTATTATGATGCCATATATTTCTGCGAAGAGTAGATGCTTGAAAATATCTGTTATCCAGATAGAAAACATGAGTATTGCTTTTCCTGAGCCCTTCCATTTCCACATATCTGTGAAAATGGGTATGGTGCTAAATTGTCTACAGCTAATATATATAAAAAGCGTTATATTTCTGAATTTGCCACTACACTTCCTATTAATTTTTGGCATTTAATTTCTGACATGTTTTTAAGGGAAAAAACCTTTGGGTTTTTTGTTTTTTGTTTTTTTAATTAGCCACTTCACGTTAATGAAATGACTAAATTGGATTACTGTATTTCGCAAAATACTGGATTTTTCTGTTGAGGTGCAACTTCTTTCAGACCTTTAGCAAAAATTGCTTTTGTCAGCCACCCAAAGAGAACAACTAGCAAAAGAATCTAAATTTTGTCCTAATGCAGTTCAGGAAAAGTCTGACAGAGAATATATATGAAATCAGAACCTAGATTTTTTCCAGCTACAGGAAGTGAGTATTTCTCTCTCTAGCTTGGTGGCATGTCTTTTCTTTACTTGGCATCTTTCTGGAATGGCAAACCTTTTATTTTGTGATGGTGGGAACTTAACTGAGAGAGAAATTGGCTCATGTCTCTTACCTTTAAATTTGTCCTACTGATTTACTTGGTTTATAGATTTTTCTATATATTTTCTAGATTCAAGATTTATTATTTAGACTGAAACAACAAATATTTTATAAGACTCAGATGAAATTTGGCTTACATAAAAAAAACCCGAACAAAGCAGCTCCTTAGATTTTTGCATTTTATTTCATAGGGCTTTGTTACAAACTCCCTACTCAGATATCTGTTTGGCTCTACTGTTAATTAATGTGAATGAAATTTTATAAGCCAACCCTTATTTAAGGATTATTTATGGAGTCAGGGAAACCATTTGGGCACAATAATCTGCCTTGCAACATCATTGCTTGTATTTCCTTTTTCCTATCCATTTCATAGGAAGCACAGTGAATATAAGAAGAGTGAAACTTACCTTCAGATACTGTGCAAATTGATTCTGAAGTAGATTTTTCAGCCCACCAATGGACAGTGCACTGGTGCTACCCTCCATTAAAGCATACTGGGTAAAATACTTCAGAAGGTTATCATTGAGTAAATGTTCCATGTTTCTCAGATGTTGTCTTGAAGAATGACTGCAAACAAAGCAGAGAATAACAATCCTGTGCATCAGAATTTGAAATACATCTGACACAGTTCATTGGTTTACTAACCATGTGAAACGGTTAATACTTAACCTAGATGAAAAGAGGTTCTTGTGGTTTTGGTTTTTTTTTCCTGTAAAACTGAACCAACTCTCCCAAGGAAAAAGGTAATCTAAGTTAAGTTCAAGGATTTGAAACACCCAATATGTTTAAGTTCTGCTTACCTCACTCAAAATCCAGAGCTTTCAAATGCATCCAGCAGAAGTGAGAGTCTCAGATTGGAGCAACCTTTATAGTTGCTTGCATGCTCCACCCTAATTATGAAACTAGCGTTTGTCATTGAGTCAGTGCACTAGTTTTATTGTGTTTTCAGTAGTCAGAGGAATAGGATACCTTGGCAGTAGAAATGAGTAATTTTATTTTTTTATCTTTGAAATGGGTTGTCATCAGTACCCACCACTACACTTGATGTAGGTTTGCTTGGTCTTTATAGGCCATCCTGGAGAGGTTTTCCCTATTAAATTTGTGTATTTTACACTTCAAGATGTACCACGTCCAAAGAAGCCTGAAAAAGGCTCCTGTGGGGATATGTATAGCATTCGTTATGATAATGGACTTTTGGAAAATGGTAAACATAAATTTGTTTTAAAAAGATCCAGATAAATAAATAAAATATGAACAAGCTACTTGCTCTTTGTCTGAGTGGATAATCACCAATGCCAAAGCCAGTTCTCCAAATTTTGTGCTGTTCTTTAGCACAGGAGAGTGATGAATTTTCTCCAGGATAAAATCTTAGTTGCTACTATTAAGAATCAAAACACTCCGTGATGTCAATGGAAAAAGACTGAAGCATTCTAAATGGGAGAGGTGAATCTAAGGTTCTGAAAAATGATTCCTTCTTGGGAACGCCTTCATAACAGTATTGTGTTCTGCAGGTTCTGAAATCACATTCTGTTGATGATCTGTGGGGTATTTTTGAGTGATATTCAGCCCGTGGTTGATGCCTCAGGACCCAACACTGCTGGTTTTGTAACTGCTGAGTTGCTGGCTCCGGCTGTGGTTTCTCCACGTGGTTTCTAATCTGCCTGATGTCTGCTTTTGTCGTTTTTGGGTGCTTAGCTCAAGGCTCACTTACTAGATCTTTCACCCTGTGCATCACTTATTGAGAATCAATCATCATTGCATCACTTATAACTCCAAGCCAAGAGCTTTGTGGGTCTGAAGGAGATGGATGGGCTAGAATGGGTGTTTTTGGAATGGCAGGTGTATGAGTGTAGGGTTCTATGACAGGTAAGTAGGAGGTTTCCTGAGAAGACTAGGCAAGCTCTGCTAGATGAGTCGTGTAGATATACACCTTGCATTAACAGCCTGCTTGCATGTGCTTATACTCCTCAAAGTCTCAGAGAAGAGTATTACAAGAGTCCTCCAGAGATCATATAATTCATTCTTCCCTTTGCCCTAGAGTGGGATCACCAGTATTTATGTTGGATGTCTGCTTAACATATTCTTAAGTGCCTTAAATAATGGGGACTCCACAACCTCCTTATCTGGTCCATCCCTTGTGGTTCTTTATCTTACTATTAGACAATATTACTATACGTCCACATGCCTTACTGCACTTAAGCCCTTTGCTTTTCCTGTCTCCAAAGATAGGGGGAGCAGACCTATTGTCTTACTTCTTAAAAAGGCCTTTAAC
This sequence comes from Haliaeetus leucocephalus, assembly GCF_000737465.1. Lineage (NCBI taxonomy): Eukaryota > Metazoa > Chordata > Aves > Accipitriformes > Accipitridae > Haliaeetus > Haliaeetus leucocephalus. The sequence goes on from NW_010973231.1 coordinate 637,725, forward strand.
GTATCAGAGAAATCCCGTCTTCCTTTTTTGGTTCAGAAGTCCTTGCTAGTTTAGTCTTCCTTTGGGAGTCCTGCTTCTTGGATCTACTCATCTTTTCTTGACTTTCTCCAGTTGGTTCCTATCCTGCTTGAGATGCTGTGTCCAAAGCTGTACAGCTTGTTCACCACTCTGGGCGCTCATGGTGTTGCAGATTTAGATAGTGCCTGAAGCACTTGGTTGATGAAGAGAACCTGTATGTCATTTTACAGGGAGGTGGCAGGCTACAGGTCTTTAGTAGTGGAAGACTTTGTCAAGTTTCTTGACACTTTATTTCAAGCTTGTTGTGGGGAGGACAAATACACTGATTTGAAATTCAGCACAAAAGCTTGGCATTAGCTTGAGGGTCAGAGAACTGCGGTCAGGCATCCCCCAATCTTTGTCTAGTCCAACTGAAGGATGAAGCTGGAAACGCACTTTGTCCTGTGTTTGCTTTTTGGCTCAGCAGGAAGTCAGGAGCTGCTGCTGTCATCACTAGCAGAACCTCTACTGCTGCTGTGGTAGATGGTGGTCGTGGTGCAAGCAAGTCTGGGAGTCCTGGTCTAGAATGCAAGGTTCTAGAATGAGCCCTATGGATTAGTGCAAGTCCCATACACCAAACTGGGGCATGAACTCTATGGTCATTCGTGACAATAAGATAATCATAAGTCCTTTTCCTCTTCTTTCTGCAAGCAAAATGAAAAAACAAACAGCTGTCTCTTTCTCCTTCCATCCTGTTTTCCACCTTTGGTAGATGGTGAAATTTTAGTAATAGTGCATGACCAAGTGATCTGCTAAGGCTTCTGCTCCCCATCTGCTAATTCTCATTGCCTACAGCTCCTGCCTGTGGTGGCCTCACCACACTTACTGCTTTATCCCTTCTGGAAGCAGTGTCAGGAAGCTGGTGTGCCTGATGTGTATCGTTGACCTTACAGTATTTGCAAAACTTTTTTTTAAGTATTCAAATGACTTGTACCAAAGGCACCTCTCTGTCTTGAAGATGAAGTAGTAAGATGCTTAGTAGTACGGACGAAGAATTGCATTTTGAGGGACCACAGCTGAAGGAATTGAGCACATTAGCCTTGTTAATTTGTTAAGGGTTCATTAGAGAACACCTAATTGCAAAACAGCATAACCAGTTTTACTGAAACATCTTCCCATGGAAGTGAGAGACCAATGTCTGGAAATATAGGTGACCTGCTCAAGAGTTGCATGCCAAATCTGGGGTTGAATCCAGTCTCCTTATATCAGCTTTATTCACAAGGCACTGTAATCTGTAAGATGGTATCTGAATGAGAGAGTGGCTGAGTTGGGATTTGTGGTTTGATCTCCCAGCTCTTTGTCCTCTTCTCTCTCATTTAGACCGCAGTGCCCTCCTCCAATAATTTGTCTGGCATCTCTGAACTCTGTATCAGAATCAGCAGCAGAACTCAGTCTGACAAGCCCCAGTACCAGAAGACCCCATTGCAGGACATAAGTGCTATTCTGAAATAGGTACAGTTTATCCAGCACAACCCAGCAATGGCAGAATGATAGCCAGGGGTAAGGAATTCTAGTCACTGACCAAGAGTTCGAACAAAAGTAGGGGAAGATAATATATTACTCTTGCCACTATTAAATGTTGTGTGACTAGCAGATGGCAGGATTTCTCTATGCTGAAGAACAGCACTTGGTACCAAGCTTTGATGTCTGTGCAAGCTGACTCCCAGTGTAGAAGCAGCAGTCCAGCTTTGGTTATAGTGTTTTGCTGCTCTTCCTTGGATGTATGAATATGTATCGCTCCTGCGGTTTATGACATAATTCAATTGGGTTTGCCCTGGGCTAGAAAAATCATGTTAATAAGCACGGTATCCTCTTGGAATTGACATTTTTACTGTAGCTTAGATACAAAGCCATTACCAAAAAAAAGAACTAAGTTGATAATATGTTGGAAGTCCGTTTAGGGATGCACATCATGCACATGTCCCTGTGATGCTTGCATGTCATTTTCTTTCAGTGATGGTGTCTGCAGATTCAATATTCACTCAAAATTCGCTATTGCTGAGTATTGCCCTAGTAAACTGGTTTGCTGGCATATTTGGAGCAAGCAATTCCAATCACATTGGAGAGTAAGAGAATACAAGCTGCAGGGATGACTGAAATTTGGGCACCACTGGTAGTGGTAGGAGTGGTGAAGCTTATGGCATCATGGTCATATGGGCTTCCTGCATGTTTAATGATGGATTAAGTGGGATGGTAACTCAGGTGCTATCTTTTTGGCCCTTGTTACATCCTTCCTGACACCATTGATGGCTGAATGGTATGTGAATCCATGCTCCTTGTTTACCTTAATGTGCTGGACTATAAATTGGGTTGGTCTACAAATGGATTTCTGTGCCATTCACTGACACTGCTGGAAAGGACAGGGCACCTTCCACAGGGGTGGGGCTGTCACCTGAGGGCAGTAACTATCTTGGTCATCCTGTTTAATCCTTTGCTGATGGGTTAACGCCCTAACCCTCCAGTATTTTTCCACCTTCTTTGGTGTATTTTATTGTAGCAGCACCACTGTTACTTGTATGTGAGCCCAACTGCTTTAAAGCTAGTTGAGGAATCTCTGTGAGGCTTATGTTACAGCCTGACTGCAGTATAGAAATGTCTACTGTCAAGGTGAAGTTGGCTATAATTGAGAACATATGTTTGTGAATGTTGTGCATTTGGAAAGAAAGAGCAGGAGGTGGGTTTGTGCTTAGTATTCACTTATTTCTACTTGTATACTGCTTGTGCATCATCTCTAGCTTCCAGACATCAGTCACTGGATGAAAGCCCTTTGTTAACTTTGGTTACTTTCTGGAGTGGAAGTGGAGAAAGATGATGGCACATTTTAAGCAAACTGGGCTGGATTAGGGGCTCTGTGGAACATGCTATTCCTTACCTGATTTGCAAAGAAATCTTGCACAGGTGTCAAATAAGTTTGATTTCTTACTGAGTAAAGAAGCAGAGCAGTATTTGTATAGAACTAATGCTAATATAAAGAATGTACGTGTATCTATGGCTGTTGTAAAATACCAATCCCCACGCTGCATCTGGAGTTAAATATGGGGTATGTACAATAATAGATCAGTAGGAATACATTTTTTGAAATAGTTGTACTGTAGATAATTTGCAAATAATAAAAGGAAAGCTGTGGAGTTGCAGATGTCTGCTGCTACCATGATGTGTATTCATTTTGGCTATAAGGGCTTTGGTGAGTTCTGCAGAGAATCAGTCCTGCAGCTGTCTTCAGACATTCTTGCACTGTGCAAAAAGGAGAAGGCTTTAAAGTTGGGATACTGATAGTCAGTCTTCTACATGGGACCTTTTTTATGTTGGTAGATGTGGGAGCTAACTCTCTAGTGCAAATAGCAGAGTTGTGATAGAACTTTTCAATGTTGCCAGGGCCATGGGTTCTTACTGTCAAGCCAGGAGGAGACAAAGGACAGACTGAGAGGGAAGGAACATCCAGTTAAATTTTCTGAAAAAGACCTAATAATTATGGGTGAGAAGTTCAGCAAACTGCACTACAGCCATTGCAGAGAACCTGGCATTGCTTTGAGGCACGGAACTGTTAGATGGAAGTTGAGGATGGGTTGTAAAATCCTTTATGTGTCACAGGTGATGCATTCCTTATGTTAAAACTGCCATTGTTTGTAAAACCTCCAGTGGTGACATCTGCAAGGGTTGTCTCATCTCACAAATTAAACTTGAACTATATGGATTACCCTGACAAGAGCTTCTTCCAGGCCCTACCTTGTGACATATACCTAATGAGACATTGAAGGTGTCTCCATAAACAGGACTGGGTGCGGCTGCTACAGGGATGAATGATTTAATATGATGCATTGTTTGTAGGCAGCTTTAAATTGGTGATGTGTTATTCATTGTAGCTATATGTGTCAGCTTTTGCTGTCATATGTACACATCTGGCAGGCAAACTATTACATCACTGAAACTCCCTGTGATGTAGATATTCTGTTACACGAGACAGTTCTGAGGGAGGATGTGTTTCAAGAAGAGGTTTTATCCTTCCACTTACTGAACCTTGGCTCATGTAGCAGCACAATAAGGTCATTACCGCCACAGCTGAAATTTACAGTTAGTGTCATTACTAAAACCCTGAAACTTTTTGTTCCTTCCTAAACTCAGATTTGTTTTTTAGAATTCCTAAGAGTGATCAAAAATGCATAAATCTCCATTCCAGTAAAGCACATATGGATTTATGCAGGAGTGACATTTTGCTGAGTTTCAGGTAGGGCAAAGTAAGTGTAAGTAAGGTAATGCTGTACAAGGGACACTAGCAAGTTCGTTACTTCTGTGGTGACATTAAGTTTTCTCTCAGCTGTCCTCTGACCTTGGAGATTCCTGGGCTCTATAGATGTCTCAGTTGTATCTAAGAACCCTTCTTCATCCTGAAAATGAAATTGGTGAGGAGAGATAGAATTGAGTTCTGTAGTTTGTTTTCAAAGCATTGTTGTTACTCTCAACAATGCAAACCTGATGGACTGCTCAAAAGATGTCTAGAGGTGCCCCTAATAAACGACATGGGCACATAATGTAGGAATTACTTGGGACTGAGATGGGTAGATCCCAAAGCGTGAAAATGCTAGTAAGAAACGCCTTTGCCTAGCTTTTTTCTTGCCTAGAAATAACCTATAATTTGTTTTCATGCAAGTCCAGGACTACTGTCTGTCAATGTAATAATCCTACTAGTGAGTGAGAAATGATACATCTGGTTGTCTCGATCCTGGAAGGGCCTAATCCAGTATATACTCTTACAATTCATTTAATATGGTTTCATAGAAAGGGGCCTGATATAGTGTCAGTTAGTGACGCCTTCTTTTAAAGCAAGCCTACAGCTTGAGTTGGTATGGTGATGTGATAGGATACTCTTGATTCTCTTTGTGTGCATGTGAGGAAGATGGGGAATCCTGGGTTCTCGCTTCTCTGTCTAAAACAATTTTGGCTTTTACGTTAAATAGCAGGAGCTGGGAGAATGAGTATTCTGAATTTGTGACCGCATGGACTAGCATGCACTCTCGTGTGGCTGTCTTTGTACACTGGGTAGGGACAGTGTGCCCTCAGCACAGTTACAGTGCTCAAGCCCCTAGAAATAGGGCACTGAGGTCTTTTATCAGAATTGTGCTGCAGCAACCCTCTAGGTCACTGTGACCCTGCTGCAGCTGTGCTGGCCTTGCTGCTGAAGTAGAAGGGAATTATTGAGGCAGTGCCACAATACTGAGTAAAGGTGCTTGTGCTAGGTAATGACCACCTGCTTTCCTCCTGGAACAGATAAGTTTGGGGAAAACAGCAGCAACCATGAGAGGTGTTCTTAGGGAGAAAGAAATGGAAGTAATTTTGCACGGCTTCTTTGGTGGCAACCTCTGAATCTCTCTGTTAAATTTCTTTACGTTCAGCAGTCTGTAAGAACACCTAGCCTCACTGGCCTGGCCAGACTCAGTAGCACAAAATGCAAAGGCAGAGAAATAAGTAGCATAGTGGTAAGAACCTTGGAGCTCTCTCTGTGATTCAGAGAAAGAGGTGCTTATATGCACTGGTTGAGCTCCAATAGTTGCTAATTCTCAGTCAGAAGTCTGCAAATATGCCAAGCTGTGTAAAACCAGATTATTAGTGGTATTCTGGGATACGTTTCATTACCAATGTGAAACATAAAAATGGTGTTACAAAGTAATAGCTTTATCTTTGGCATACAAATCCCTCATCTGTTAGCGCTTTGATGTGTTGATTTGTAGATATAATAGATATTTGCTAAATTCTTTCCAAAGGAAGACTGTCAAAATGTTCTTTAAGTAAATTACCATTAATAACTTCATTTCAGTTCTCTCTGATATGAGAATTTGGGACAATGGAAGCAAAAGGCTGCTAGAGAAGTTTCCCCCTGCCGCCCCTTCTTTTGACCAAGTCCAAAAGTTACCCTGGAACATGAGGGAAAACTGAAGATTAAATCAGGGAACTAATTAGACGTATAAGAAGAGTAGCCATTGTCTAACTAAGAGTATAGAACAGTTGTCAAAATATTTTATTTGTGATTATGGCCTACTGAAATAAATTAACCTATTGCTCCTTAACCAGAACTGTAGTCAAGAAAGGATAGTACTTGTGTACCTAGCTTAATTTTAGATTTTCTAATTGCCTAATATGATTACTAAATCAAAGCCAAATTACAATAAATTCAACAAGTAACAGCAGTATTAGTTTGGAATTTCTCAGTTTACACAAATGCATCAAATGAGCAGTTTATAAACAACTGTAAAACAGAACTTCAAAGAAGTAGATTTGCATTTTGTTATAAACTGAAATTAACAAATTATCCATGTCAGTAATAACTCATTTCTCAGTGGTGCTAGTGAGGAACCTGACTATCAATTAAGTTGAATTTAAGATTCTGCCTTAGAGCCCATTTAATTTATTTTAGGTTAGTGACTAGTCTTCAACACAGAAAGGCTTTGCTTTTTGTTTTCTTTCTTTCCTGTAATACACAGAAGTTCACAGCTAAGCTGTAACAAATTACAGCTTTAAGAAGTTTCTTAGGATTCGGAACCAAGAGCAGAGAGGATTTTATAAGAAATTTTTGAGCGTCTTTATCTTGTAAGGGTGTGCACCAGGTGCTATGTGGAGCTCAGCCTTAAGGCTAGAATCAGTTTGGAACAGACCTGTGTAACCCCAAGATACCTGTGCATGCTACGTGGCCTTTGTGTGTCAGAACTGCCAAAACATGAAAAAAGGAGAAGCATTGGTTTTCCTGTGAGGCATTACTAAAGTCAATTTTTCCCCATCACCTCTGCACACTCACCTTCTATTGTCCATCGCATCCTAGGATTAAAAAACCCTAATATCTAGCTATGAAGAATCTGAATTATTAATTTGTAAATAATGAAAATATATGTATAAAAACACTTGGTGATTATTGCATTGTAGCTAAAAAATAACATAGATTTAATTAGCTGTGGCTTCCATTGGTATTATCATTTGACCTGGCTAATTAGAGAGGGCCTGGGTAGGGATCAGAGATGTAACTGCCATGAAACTGTTAACATTGGTCTTCACTGATGAGAAGGAAGCCCAACAGTTGCCCAAGAGCCTGGGAAAAATACCAAAGCCTCAGTATTGCTCAATCTGTAAACTGAAAATTAAGTTTTGACAAATCACAGCAGACATGCTGTGTCTGCAAATGACACAGATCGGTGACCATTGCTTTCTTGGACAGCTTGACTTTATGCAAAACTTTTTTGTCTTGTGGCAGAAAAATATTGTAAACTTTCTCAAAATAATCCATTTTAAGTAGAGATAACTGGAGTTCTTGCAAGATTTGTGTTGTCTTGCTGCTTCTCTCACTGTGAACGTGGAATTGTAGGTGATGGTATGCAGAAATGATATGAATTCTGTAACACCAAATAAATTACTGTTTTTGAAATTTGGTACCATTAACAGAATTATGTGGTGAATATATTTTTATTAGTACCTTCTCATCCAACTTAACTGCTTTTTACCTGTGTTTTCTGAGCTGGAACTTAAGTGACAAGACACATTTAATTGTCCCTGTCTTCCTGGGGGCATCAGAGAGCTAGTACTTAAGCAAACAACTGAAAAAGTCTCTAAAAATTCTTTTGTCAGTGAATTTTATTTAATTTCTTCTTTATTCTACCACATCCTTGCAAACTCAGCAAAACCTGCAGTTTGAGTGACAAGTAGTGCTGGGAGGACCTTTATTAGTGGTAATGAATTAAAAGGAAGGAGCCCTGCTTTCCTCTTAGAATCCTGTGCTGGTTTTGGCTGGGATAGAGTTAATTTTCTTCACAGTAGCTGGTATGGGGCTGTGTTTTGGATTTGTGCTGGAAACAGTTTTGATAACACAGGGATGTTTTCATCACTGCTGAGCAGTGCTTACCCAGAGCCAAGGGCTGTTCTGCTCCTCACCCCACCCCACCAGCGAGGAGACTGGGGGGGCACAAGGAGTTGGAGGGGACACAGCTGGGACAGCTGACCCCGACTGACCAGAGGGATATTCCAGACCATAGGACGTCATGATCAGCAGATAAACCTGGGGCAAGAAGAAGGAAGGGGTGGATGTTCGGAGTGATGGCGTTTGTCTTCCCATGTCACCGTTAGGCGTGCTGGAGCCCTGCTTTCCTGCAGATGGCTGAACACCTGCCTGCCCATGGGAAGTGGGGAATGAATTCCTTGGTTTGCTTTGCTTGCGTGCGCAGCTTTTGCTTTCCCTATTAAACTGTCTCTATCTCAGCCCACGAGTTTTCTCACTTTTACCCTTCCGATTCTCTCCCCCATCCCACTGCGGGGGAGTGAGCGAGCGGCTGTGTGGGGCTGAGTTGCCAGCTGGGTTAAACCATGAAAACCCAGACTGAACTGATGAAATACATTTGTGAACTAAGCACACCTATGGTTATATCGCAGGTAGGCAATGCATTTGGTGTTCTCTAGTGCATTTTATGGTATCACCTTTACTTTAGAAAAGCACACTGGCTCTGACCACAGTTCCGTCTAGACCAAAGGCCCATTTGGCCCATCATCTGTCTCCATTGTCATCTATGAGTAATTGTCTGTGGAAAAGTATAGTAGAGCAGGTGCACAGTGATGCTTCCCCAGTATATTTTGTCATTTCCTACAACTTATAGGTAGGATGTTTTAAAGACAGAGAAGACTGGAAGACTGAATGGCACAGTATAAACTGTGGCCAGCACAGACATAAGAAGTGTTACAATGACCTCATCTGTTGTGGTCTGTCTTCCTTTTGTAATTCCTTATAATGATGAATAGCTTTTGGCTGTTACTGAGTGTTGAACTGACATCTTCATAGAGCTATCTATTGTAGTCGCAAGGTCCTGTTCCCAAGGGGCTGTGATCAGCTCAAAGCCTGTAACTGTGATGTGAAATTAAGCTTGTTTTATTCCCCTGGGCATGGCTTTATATTTGATGCTGCTGAATTTCACCTGGCATTTTGATCACTAAGTTTCAGAAGGTCCTTTTATGATTCTTTGTAGTAAGCCCTCATCTTTATTACCCTCAGTAAAATAGGTGTCATCAGCAAGCTGTCACCTACTGTTCGTTCTTACTTCTTTTTATCAAATAATTTGAATGTACTATTCCCAGAGCCTTGTTCAACTCTACTCATGACTTTCCCCCACTGTGAAAAATTGCATTTTCTTCTATCCTTGTACTTTTAACTGTTTGGGGTTTTTTTTGTCCATGTTAATCCCATAACTGCTTAGTTTTTTATAAAAGTCTGATGACATGCCTTACATGTCTTCCTAACATCTGTTAGAAATCTAAGTGGACTTTGATTATTAACCACATCTCCCTTATCCATATATTTTTCCTCTGAAGAACTTCAATAGCTAGGTGACAGACAGACAACCTCCCTTTACAAAATCTTTGTTGGCAGTGTCCCAACCTGTTACAGCTGCCCAGGTGCCCACTTCTACAGTTTTGTTAAAAGGTTCTGCTAGGTTGCCTGGCATGGACATCAGGTGTTTCAGACTATAGGTCTCTGTATCTCCGCTGAAGCATTTGCCACTTCAGAGTCTTTGTGTGACAAGGCTGATGAGAGGTTATTCACCACAGTTACTGGATCAGCTATTTCACACTTCAGTTGCTTCAAAACTGAGTGAGTACCATCCATTTCCAGTGATTTCTTACTGTCCATTTTGTCAATTTGTTTTGTAACTACTTCTTTTAACACTTCAATTTGAGATGGGCACATCAGTCTCCCACGAAAAAGGTTTTTAGCTTGGGAGTGTCTTTCAAACTCCTTGACAGTGCACACAAGCGAAATACTTGTTTTTTTAATGCCATGGTTGTAGCTTCTTTGAGTATGAATTTTGTTTTATTTTTTTAGTTCTGATAATTGATTAGCTGTACAATGCCAGATTTTTCTCCTTAAATGAAAATGAATGAAAATAATTTACTCTTAGTTATCAATGCCTTTTACAAGTTGCTTCTTGAATATTTTGGGGAGGAATAATGATTTGTTATTTCTGTATTTAACTTAAAAGTATTCTTGTTTCTTTATCTTCATTTGGACATAGATTTAGTTTTTGTGAAGGATGCCTTCTTGCTGTTAATAACCTCCCACTTTTTTCCTTTCTTAAGGTTTTCTTCATAAGAAGGATTTTTCTAAATAGAATTGCATGTTATGTTTTCAGAAAGTCTTTGACCTTTCCAGTACTTACATAAGGAATTATGTGTAACTAATTGTAAATCAAAGAGGGAAATTTGTTATGTACAAAACAATTTTCTGGGTGGACATAGATGAGTGTCTGTCAGTGTCTGATTTAAGAAGCAGAGAACATTTGTTTTATGGGGGGCTGTATGCCCAAGTCTGTCTTGGTAATGCTGCAATATATTTGAATAGTGTGTCACTTCAGCATGAGCTATGGATGCTCCAGGGGTGGTATATACAGTGTTGACAAAGTATGGATGTGGAAGGGCCATTCGCAAAACTGTTTTGTGCAAGCAGGCTGTACGTGTTAGGGCAGAACAGCACTGCTTGCCTTATGGCATAGGTGAGGATTTCAGGCTGCCACACGTTTTGGTGTGACTCTCCAGCTGTAATGTGTTGGCCTCTGGATGTGCTCTGCTCCCTACAGAGAGGAGCACTCAGGTGGCTCCCTTAATTTATCTATCTGAAAGTTATGCAGCCAAAGTTATGTGAGGTGATTCCCACACACAGGGACTAACTTGGAAGTGCTGTGGTAAAATAGTTGCTCACAGTTGTCCTGTTTAATACAATATTGATCAATGAAATAAAGTAATTGTGGAAGGGGGTTGTCTAGATCCCTTAATACTGTGATTATATCGCTGAATAGAAAGCCTCCAAAACACCACCTCCACGCCTGCAAAAACCACCCATGCAAACAAGCTTGCAGAAATTGTGTATTAAAAAAAAATAAAAAAAGTCAGGGGACGTGAAATAGATTACCTGTATACTACAGTTCAAATGTTGCAAACTATGTGGTCACCTCCAGTATTATGAATGCCATTTCCATAGAAGTTTTTCCTACTTAGATAACTGACCAAGTTACATTAAGACATTGGCCTTGTTAGAAGCTCATCTGGGAATGTGTGAGTTCCTGTATGGTTAGCTGCCTTGTTCCTGAAGCGTAGGAACAAGATCAGGTGTCACAGAAGTCCTGGTTCTGCTAGGTTAAATAAATTGCTTTATCTGCCTTATTTTTCTCATACCAAATTGTGGTAATGAAACATACTTGCCTTTGTAAAGTGGCTTGATACCTGCAAAGAAAAGGTCTGTGCAGCAGCTGATGACTTTCGTCCTTTTCACAACAGCCTTGTAGACAGCCAGGAGTGAGAACTGGAACTGCACGTGCGCCTAAGAGTGCATGGGCAAGAAAAACCTGAGGAATTCAGATCAGTTGCGTAGTTGTATTGGAGGCTATATTTAATGAGACGTGAGTGAGTTCATTATGGTCTGAACTATATAATTTTAGTTAAAAATAAAGAAAAAACTATTAGCCAAAGTTTTATTTTTAAATAAATACTCTGCCCCCCATCAAATTTTCTGTTGGAAGCAAGATAGAAGAGTAATACAAAGGTTCCCCCAAAACAAAGACTTTTTTATTATATGAGGTTTTCTGTTTTCTTAATGCTGTATTTATTTGCCTCCCATCCTTGACTTCTGTGTGATGATAAGATGTTCCGTACTGTGAAGTTAGGCATTGAACAACAGAATTGCATTTGCAATGGATTCAACAGTGATTCACTGTAGACCTGTGCTTTTTAACTAAAAATTGTTTCTCATGCTCTCTGACTCTATATTGTGCCATTGGAGACATAAACTACTGGAGGTGCAGGTGAAGGATAAAACTTATTTTTGTATGGGCACCATTAAATGACTGATTACTTTGCCTTTGTGATGTTGTAGCTGTTCTGTGTTGCTTTGTATGAGAGCTAGCTGCTGTGCTACCTGCATATTGTGTGATACTGTGCCGGCTGGTGACACAGCCTAGAACATTTGCTGTGTGGCAATATCTTTTGCTGCTTGCTTGGTAAACATTTGTAGCATTTGAGTGGATCACTGCATTATCTGATGAATTGATCTGTACCCGGCCACCCACACTTTTCACAGGGGATGTCTGAATTATGCTGGGTGTGTTCATCTGATGTCATGCTAATTAAATGCTTACTTGATTTGTGGTAGTATAAAGGTGACATTATTCTATAGATGTTACTTTCTTAGAAACAATATTGGTAAAATATTTCCTGTAGGCTTTCACCATCTCGTTGCTAAATAGGAAATTATCTGAAGATTCATTTCTCCTTCTCTCTGGCCTTTTTGCTAATGGTTCTCCACATGCATGCACACCCCCTCTCTGCTTCTCTCTTACTTCCTCGTACATATCTCTTCCTATCTGATTATATTTTAAAAATGTGTACCATGTTCCTCTCTAAAAATGAATATGTAGATTTGCAATTCTGGTTTTATGATCTATTTGTAAACAAGAACTGCACAGGTATGTCTGTATTGTCATGTTAACTCTGGACCTCGTAGTTGAATCCAACCATCCTAGTGGTGCTCACTGGTGCCTTGTTGGGGGAGGAAGTGATTAACATTTGAGCTCTGCTGATGTAGATGGCATGGATGCAACTGGTCAAGCCACTTGTCTTTTTAAACGCAGTCTGAACTTGACCCCTAACACCTGTATAAACACAGTTATGGAAAGCAAATACCAAAGAATTCTTGTCATTTGATGTTGAAGGGGATATAGAGTTGATATGCTAGGTGGAGGATCACAAGGAGTGCAGAATTAAATTAAGATTTGGACAGTGATGTTTATCAGGTTTTTGCAGGAGGCAGAGCAGACAAAGTGAGACAGGAAGGATCCTGCTCAGAAGGAAGACATCATGGCTTCTGCTTGAAATAAAAAAGATTTGGATTGTAGGTCATGAATCTTCTACCAGAATTAACATTCTTCCAGGCAAGGTGATCTTTGGTCAGCTGAAGCTTTTTGGAGTGGAAGCAGGAAACTATTAAATATAATGTAGAGTATGTGACTCAAAGCATCCCTGAAATGGCTGGCAGAGGTAATTAAGGTAATTAATCTCTGCTATGATATTAATATATATCATTCCTTTTGGTTTTTTGAAGTTGATGAGATGTGTACTGTTGTTGGATAGTAATGAAAATGCCAAGATACTTTTTTGCAAGATAATCTAACTGGTTAAAGTTGTATCATTGTGATTATCTCCCTATGCTGTTTTTTTTTTTTTTTATTTTGTTCTAATATAGTTTACAGTATTCTTAGGAAATCCCAGAATTAAAAGTCACTGCCTTGATTACTATTACATGATATCCACTTGCTTTAGTTCTTCCACTTCTTCAGCAGGAATGAGAAATGTTATGATGTATCTGCGGGATGGAGGATAATGACTTATGGAAGTAATCTCCACTACTGCTATTGACTTCACGGGGGAAAGAAAATGCCATTACTCATTGCTGGAGAGCTTTCCAGAGGACTGGATGTCCATTCTGTATGCCTAATGAGATATCCAGCATTCAGATTGTTCTCTGTAATTTAGGAAAAGTTTCAGTCATGAAAGACCAGAGAGGCCAAGGTACTTTTATTGTCCTGGGCATGCCATGGAAGACAGGTAGTAGTTAAAATTCCAGTGATTGTGTCAGAGGCTTTCTGCCTAGAAATTCTCTGTTATAGTATGTCTGTCCTGCTGTTAGTCCATAAGATTATCATTACTAGAATGTCTCAAATTAGTAAATTAAGTGGCAGGACCACTAAGTAATGGGGTGGTCAACTTCAGTTCAATAGGTCCTTTCATTTTGTATGCTTTTGTTATGGGGAACAGAGTGTTATTGGGTAGTAGAGGTGAGGGAACGGGTGTGACATTTAAACAGGAGTTAAACCAAACCAGAAGCTTCCAAAGAGGAAGAGAGGAGGAGCGCAATATAAAAATGCATATAAAATATTCCCAGATATCTACATAGTAGATATGAATCTCTGTTAAACAGTAAAAGTGATCCTGCTTGCCGTCCAAAAACAGTTAACTTTAGCTTGCACAGTGTTGTTCCTGGTTGTGATCCTTTGTAAGATGCCATTTCAAAATGCAAAAACAAAGAAAAGAAGGGGATGGAAGGTAGGAAGAAGCATGACTATACTGTAAATTAGTATGAGAATACTCTAGCCTTCATTATCTACATTTCTCCATTATCTTCATTTCTGCAAAGTTACAGCTTAAATGTAAAAGAAGAGTTGAAAAGGAAATAGACTTGTTCATCAGAACAAATTGCTTCAATTAAAGGTTACAGTGGTTGGCATGAGCTGGTTGTGTGGTTTTGCAGAGTGGACTCAGCTGAGTTGCTTGTTAAACGAATTAGATTGGCACAAGATTTTGGCACTGGGAGCAGAGTGACATTTACTTTCACAACTGTCTGCAGTTGTCTACAACTTTAGTGGTGGGATTTTTTTGCAAAGATACACAACCTGCAAAATGCCTTGTGGAAGTTTAACATGTTTGCTCGGCAGTGTCTTTAAAACATTTAAAGATACTTTCTCACTACTTTGCCTTTACTTGGGATCTTGGCTCATACTGTGTTTTTTTTGTTCTTAGAAGTTAAGAGTTAAACATTAGGGAATTTTTTCTGAGTAAGTGTATTCTCTTTCCTTCTATTCAGATGATTTTCATAAAATGCTCACCTACCAGAGATATTAATTTAGCCTAGCTAGTAGACAATTCTCTTTTTGATGTAGAAATGTCAGGTTTTAAATTCTGGTGTCTATTTCGAAATGTGATGAATCAATCAATCGTTAAAGCTCATGGTCTGTCACTGATCTTTGGGCATGACATGAAGCATGATATCCTAATTGGAAAGAGTGGTACTGGGCTGCTTCCTACATATCTGTAGTACAGAAATCCTTATGGAGCTAGAATCCTTTATTTCTGTTTCATTCATTTACTCCAAATTCTAAATAAGGCATTTCCTTGAGGCAGTATCAAGCAATGTGATAGTGGTTTTTTCCCTTCAGTTTAAAACCTCAATTTAATGATATATTAATCAAATGTACAGTAACTAAAGCTAGTTGGTAAAATCATCTTAAAAAGCATGAAGTTGTTAATTTCAGTCAAGCACGTGTTGTCAGATAAAGTAAAAATTATTTATCAGGCTGAATCACAGACAGAATAAAGCCATTTTTCTGAAAACAGAAGTTAAACCACACCAAAAAAAGTAGATATGTTTAGGTTTATATTCTTACTACATGGATTTCAAGCTTTAGATAGCATTTGCACTCTTTCTTCTCGGAGTAGAGCTCTTACTTGAAAACTTCCAGTCTGTTTCTCAGTTTCAAAGTACAGTATTGTACCATTACCTTACTTTTTTTTCTATTCAAATAGCTATTCTTTTGATGGGATGCTTTTCCATATCCAGTAAATAAAAGAAGTAATCCACAGATGTATTTTATTTCCATTGCAACAACGGTTATGTTTTAGCACGTGCACACACAATTTCAATAAATTTGTGGCAAACATGCCTCCGCACCTGTCTTGGCAGGCCTGAAAAAGGAGGGGGGCTTACAAAAAAAGATTAGAAACAAATGGCTGTGGCTTGCTGTTCTGTTTAGCATTTGAGAGAGATTATTCAAAAGAAATCTTTCAACTGATCCTTTCCAGGGATTTCTTCTCAGCTCTGAAGTTAGCTGGGAACTTTTACACCACAACAAAAGTACCTTCCAACTAGAATAAAAATTAAAATAGAGCAATCTATAATTTTCTGCTTGCTGCCCACTCACTTCCTTTCTGACTCAGTTTCTGCATCCTTGATCAACAAGTACGAAATCACCACTGGGTAGATCTGGAAGATGGACAGGCTATCAGGATGATTGGTGACACCATTCTGTGAGAAGGATCAGTGGTTGGAATCCAGGCAGTCTTACTTACTCACAAGTCTGGAAGTGGTCTGATTACGTTAGGGAAATGGGATGGAAAACAGTTGCTAGTTCTCATCTTCCCTATGAAGATATTATGGCAGATGAATGGAGTTTCTTCAAGAAATACTAGGATAGTGCAGGTCATGGTACTGAGCATTGCCTGGAAGCTGATACCAGAAATTGTCCTCAGTGAAGGTCTGGACTAGTGAGCACTTGAACTAAGAAATTTCCTGCTTACTTTCCTTGAAGTAAGCAATTTTCCTTCTGCCTTGCTTGCTGAAGGCAGAGGTAACTATGATGAAGTGATTCTAACTAATGCTACCTTGTTAATAAATGAGAAATAAGTGGAATGGATGCTTGCTCATGCACGATAACTCAGGGTAGAAGAAGTATGTAACACGGTGGACGGTTTTGAGTGTAAAACATGTGCTGTGCTTTGTCTCTACTAAGGACAATTTCACATCTCCTTGGCTACTTTGCATAGCTTCGCTACTGGGGCTTGTCTTCTATGGCAGTTGCCTGTAGGATATCCCAATTCTCTGAGTCAGAGACCATCAAGCATACTACTGTTTAAACATCTTCTCTCTGCTTTAGAATGCTCAGAGACACAGACTTGCTTCATGCCTTCCTCCTCCTGATATACCTTGTGTGGATTTAAGTGAATTTGGTTAGGGCAAAATTTCACCTACTAATAATTTCAGTTGGAGAAGTCCCCCTCAAAGGCAGTGACAGAGTTCTGACTTTTTAATAGATGTATGTGGTAGGAAGGGGAGGATTTCTCCTAGCTTCAGATGTATTGATCTTTCTGAAACTAAATTAGTATTTGGTCATTAAGTGTAATGAGAGCTGGACCAGTCCAAAGCCTGAGAACATTCTTCCACTTTCTTTTAGTTATTTAAGTCTGTGGCAAATCCTGTACTTCCTGGCATGGCATGGCTGGCACTCCAGTGTATTTCTATAGCCAGCACTGTCTGACCCTGTTCCTTTCGCTAACACTAACAGTCTGAAAATTTCTGCTTGATTAAGTCTCTAGGCTGACTGTGGGACATGTGGTTGGAATAACTAGAATGAGTTCTAAAATGCTGTGAAGCAATATCTATATGGGCTTCGCATGTCAACATCTTCATTAACTTTCTCAGTTCACTGCACTATGCTTATGAGTGAGCAAGCACTGTTTGAAAAAAGAAGTTACACCCTTTGTGACTTTTTCTGGAGAGAATGTTACAAAACATTCTGTACCAGAATTTCTGCATATTCTGGCAGAATCCTTCTTAGAGAGTTTTTAGGCTTTAATTATATAAATGCTCTAGGGCAATTACTTAATTCTAAAATAGGAAACAACAAATCTCTGGAAAAGAGGATTGCCCAAACTGGAAAATGGTTCACAGTAATATGCTGTGGGATTTTAAGAGTTTAAGAAATTTGAGCTATTTGTTGGAATATTTGGATACTGTGCTGTAGTTTAGTGAAGAGAGGATAGGATTTTTCAAGCTGGTTACTCATATCACTATGTAGCTGCATGAATCAGCTATTGATGATTTCTGCTTTATCTTATACATGATGGTGGTCATCTTTTGGAAAACAAACATTACTTCAGTTGGAGTAATAGAGCACTGAGTAGTCTGAAATCTGCAAGTGGCTTTATGGTAACTAGTCACATTCTAGAGGGCTGAGTGCTTTGGATAGGTGGACAATGATGGGGTTTCCTTGGAACTAGGATATCTTTGGGGGACAAGAGAATAAGCAATTCTGGTGGATATGTAATCCTTGCAACTTCTTTCAGTAATTGAAAATTTTAAAACCCTGGTTTTGAATGAACGGGGAGTGTCTTTTTTGGTTTACTTGCCAAGTTGGAAGTTGTCAGTACCACTCAGTGTTGCATTTGTCAATTTTTTCTTAAAAATGTTTGTACTATTGTTTCTAAAATGTTAGTATAAACATCCCATTTGTAGGTGGCTGGGTCAATTTACTGATGAACTTGTGATTGAAACAGATCAGGTTGAATCTAGTAAGTACTGACTAATCCTGCGGAGAAATGATGGAAGAGTCAATAAAAGACTGGATTCCTCTAGTTTGGGTTGAGTCCTTGTCAGTTTGTGTTGCTGGGTTTTTTTCATAGCTGTGTTCAGCAGGGATTAATATTCATCAGTACCTGTCACTGTATTCCCTGCTCCTGTCAGCTTTCCCTCTGCACATCTCTTGTGTGCTGAGCGTCTTAGAGCCTCTTTTCAGTGTTCGATTAATCTTTAGGGTCAGGGCTTCTCGTGATGCTTTGATTAGCACTTAACGTGTATAGCAATTTCTTTCAGTAGTGACAAACCATTTGCTCACCAGACAAGGGCAGAGTAAAAAGTCAAAAACCCTAAAAATCTGCTTCCAAGGCTGACTTACCAATGAGTTGTTCAAATCAAGTAATACTCCCCTTCCTCCCTGTCTCCCTCCCTGTCTTTTCCCTCTCTCCCCCCCAAAAAACCAACCCCCCAAACAAAGTCCAAACAGACCTTCCCGCAAGGTAACCAAGGTAGATGTATTTTGCAAAATGGCATTGCAGGATGTGAGGCAAGACAAAGACAAAACTTAATGGTCCTGGGGTGATTACTAAAATGATAGATGTTGGGTTTTCAGGGCCTTGGTTGCTCTATGTTGAGTGTCTGGGCTTGAGAGGTTTTCTCATTAACTTTTATATGTTTCTGAACAACAATGAAATGATCCAAGCAGTAGATTTCTGAAAGAAGATTGCAGTTCATGGGTAGTTAAAGTCACTATTCATCAGTAGCATGATTTATTACTGATCAGGCTGTTTTATATCTCGAATGTGCTTTGTCTTATGTCAGAGTGATTCATTATTTATTTCATGTTGGCTGTCTGGTGTATAATATGGGATCTCTGTAAAATCCCTGTAGTGTTGGCAGTTTTCAGAGATGTGGATAAGAAGGACCTAATTAATGCTTTATCTCTTCTTGCACCCTCCCCACTGATGCTTTTTTGTTGCTTTTGGTGCCTATTGTTCTGTGCTGCTCTCTGCTCTTCAAAGAACTAATGCATAGTGAGATTGTTCTCTGGCAGGAAGCATAAGCTCTTTGAAGAATCTATTCAGTTGCACAATTGTTCAAAATAACCACCACTTGAAGGTTCATCTTTCATCGGATCAAATAAATTCTGTAAAATATGGCAAAATTTTCCATAATGAGTTGCTTTTCTGATGCTTATTACTGTCCTTGGGCTGTAGGGCAGCAGTGCCACTTTGCTTTCGAAAGCTTCTTGCACAGACCTTGTTGCAGAGAAACTCATGTAATACATAAATGTTGAGGGCTGTGCTGTGATAGTTGCTGAAGTTGATCAGAGGCACAGAGCATATCAAAAAGGAAGATCCAGAGTCAGAATGGCTCTGAGGTATTACTTTGTAAGTAGCTCCTTTCCTCACCTGACTACAAAAATTAATAATTGAAGCCTTGTCTATTTTCTTACTATCATAAACCTAAAAATCTTGGAGAAGGTGGAGACCAGGTTTATAATGCACATATCAATAACAAAACATGAACGCAAAGTAAGCTGCTTAATGTTGAAACAATACAGCTGTCATATTGGCAGAAAAATCTGCCACAAAAATTAGGTTGAACAGTTGTATCGTGCAATGTTTCCTAAAAGACACCTCAATTAAGACTTAGCAGACATTTGTGAAAGTTTTAAGGGTTGGATCCTCTTCCAGGTATGTGCCTACCACACTAATGTAACTGTTGAGACAAGGAAGCAGGCCTTTTAGAAGGCAAAGATGAATTGGGGAAAAATGCCCGAATCTTCCCTGCGAAGCCATTTTTCCAGTGGAATTTTCGTTGGGCTTGCAGCCCCATGTGGGGATTGGACCCAAAGGGTGGCAGAAACACTCAGCAGAGCAGAGGAAACTGTGCTTTCACAGCCTGGCTTTGTTCCAGGCCACTATCTAGTGCTTTAGTGGGACTCATGAGAATCAGTTTTTGTTTTTTGCCTGCTGAAAGAAGGAAGAGCTGAGAGAGTGGCCATAACCTGTTCGAACTGATGTGCTCTGTTCAATGAACAGGAGACCATGTATTTGCCAGCTGATGTTTTTGAGTCGTCCTGGAGAACACCTTTAAGCACAGTAAATTAGTGAAACCTGCATAGACAGGTCCACTTCATTTGGAGCCAGTGTTTTAACTGAGGAGTTTAAAAGCTGAGCAATGTCCTTCAGGAAGTTACAATCCCACCCATTGTATCCCCATGCTTCCTTCTACTTACGGCATTAAGCTCAAAGTGTTTTGATAGAATATCTTAGTACAGCAAATACTGAAAGGTGAAAATAGTGAAATCTATTTTTTTCTGAGTGAGTGGTGGGAAGGGGGGAACCCCAAACACCTGGGTATTACCATAATTCAGTTAGCAAAGTTAGACCAAAACACCCTGCCCCAAATTTTTGGAAAGAAAAATCTGAAGCTGAGGTTAGGGGACAGTATTTAGGTGCTTGACATAGTTTTGAAGATGAAGGAATGTCTAATCTTGACTTTAGCCTCCAAACTCAAAACACAAACAAACAAACCCTCATTGTTTTTCTCGTCAACTGCAAATATTCGTTAAATAGCCATTAGAGTGAAATTTTTGTAATTGGAAGAGAAGCATATACTTGAAGTACTTGAAAGCTGCTTGTTACCACTTCATCTCCATTTGGCAAGCGTCAGGAGCACAACTTCAAGGTTATCTGTAGTACGGATATAAGCAAGTAAATAACACCTCATGGAAAACTTGTGTTTGATTTCAGAGGGTCAGAGTGTTTGACATATACACACAGTCTGCTGTATACATACTAACTGCTTCTGATGTCCTGTGGTTTTTTGTGGCCACTACTTCAGGAAAAAAGTAAATGGAAGGAAATAAAGTAAAAGCAGACAATCTCATATTTTTTTGAAGTAATAAGGATTCAATAAAAGATTTTTTAATTTTTTTTTTTTTTTTTTTTACTTTGTGGGGTTTTTTTAGCTGAATGTGTTGCATAGTGCTCACCCTTATGATTTGAGAGGTAATTAGAGGATTTGTAATATCCCACTGGTTTGATCACAACTCCTGCTTGTGACATTTTATAATGAGTAGATAGCTTATAAATAACATTTTGAAGGTATAAGGTTATACAGAGATAATTGCACAGCTGAAATGCATTGGCACAAGGCCAAAGGCTAAGCACTTTCCACCACCCCTTCTAAATTGAATAACTTCACTTTATGAAGTGTATCATCAGAAATTGTTTTCATTACTCCCAGAGGGCAAATTAAGGTTAATAAAAATCCAATTCCAGATTACCCATATGTGTGAATATTTGTATTTTTAGAACCTTTCTTTGTCAGTTACATTCCTCACTGACTGTGTATATGTAAATACAAGCACGTAGGTCATAGTTTCAGCTCATGTTTCTACAATTTTGAAGTGTTTTACCTCTCTGAGACAGACTTCCTCTAAACATGATTTTGAGACTCAACAGGATTTTTCAAACAGAACAAAACTAAATGCACTCCTTCCACTAAGCCCTGGTTTCTCACATCCCCTGAATCCCACCATCCTGGATTCTACTTGACCTACATAGCAGCCATTTGACCCATCCAGCTCAGTCCTCAGACCCAGTATTTGTATATTCTCTTCCTTAAATGTTAAATAGCATATTCTTCATACAAGGCAACCCAGCATTTTGTGGATTCTTAGGCATTCTGAGAAACTCTTTAGTAAAGGTGAATTGGGGGGAATGTTTTTCCATTTTCTCCCTGTGATAAATTAGTTGCATATATAATCTGAAATAGCATACACATGTTGGAGTTGCCTCTTTTAGTACTCTGCTTTTACAACATTATAGTCTTGTTACAAGTGCCCTCTTTTCTCTTCACTCTGCTGCTCCATGGCCTCCTTTTTTCCCCACTACCCAAAAAAGAGGACTTCAGCTGTCTTGATAAGACAGCTGTTTCCACCTCTTAGTGTAAGAAGGAACATTGTGTGTAAAGAAAAGAAAGGGCCTAGTGTACAGGAATATTTACCCTGGATAATCTTTCAGCCTCTATCACTGTGTGATTCAGGGACTTGCTTTTTCAGAAATGGTGTCTTTAACACTTGGTGAATTTTTTTCATCCATGAATTTATCAGTTTTTAAAAAGCTGTGTACTCTTATAGCACCAAGAATAGCTTTTGGCAGAATTATCCTATTGCTAACATTTTGGTATCTTTTTTAAAAGAAAGGTTTTTTGCACCCCCAAAATTAAATTAAGGAATTAATAAATTGCTTTTGTTGATCTTAACACTAAATGAAAAAGTTTCACACCAGTTAGTTATTATCCCCAGTCTATTACAGTCCCAATACTGTGAACAAAGCATTAGTAAAACCAAAGAGAAGTCATAACTGGGAATGCTCGGAGGAAAATAAATAATGTTACCATTTATAAATCTATGCAACCTGTTACAAAATTGTTGCTTTTTCTTTTTTTTTTTTTATTTTTTATTGTTGGATGAAATGGTGTTTAAACAATTTTTCTCTACAGGTTATTGACATGCCAGAACATAATCCTGGAGATATGGGTGGAACAATGAGACTGGGGAAGAGGAGGACTGTTTTCAAAATGCAAAATTCTGTTTTAAGTAAGTTATATTTCTGCTCTTATGACTTGTGTTTTGGATAGGAACTCCGTAACTTGGCAAAGCAAAAATGCCAAAGCACATTTTGTTAAAGGACTACAACCTCAAGCAAGCAGTTGGGTGACAGCTTCCCTGAGCTCATTCACTCTGATCCTGTTCCCATATGCATTTGCCCAGGATTGGAATGTAAAGAAAGAAACAAGAGACATCTGGAAGTCTCAGTGAAAAGGTCAGTTAGGGTCCAATGCTTTAAATAAACCATGAGGAGACTGTTGAGATAAATGAAATGCATTTTATGGTAGCTTAATTCATTATTTTCTTGGGAAGATCAGAATGTTTTCTTTCTGTTTTCTTTATGAGTTGATAGGACATGTGAACCAGGGCTTCTTGTTCTACCCCTGAAGCTTTTTGGTAAAACTAGCCCAAACTCCTACCCGTTATGCCCTTACCAGACCTAAACGTTGCTTGTCATTCCCTAGAGTTGCCAGTGCACCTCAACCTTAAATGGCATCTGGCCTTGCTGCCTTAGTCCTCACCTTGTCTTGACAAAGTTTCTAGCTCGTATCCTAGTTATAGCCAGGCTCTGCTTAACTCCAGTCTCTGATCCAGCACTGCCCTAGGCCTAGCCCAGCCCTAGAAACAGTCTTGTTTTGGGAAGGCAAATTATTTGTTGTAGGAAAGGAAAATGATTTGCTGTAACAGGATGCTTCAAAAGGCAAAATAAAAGCAACCAGAATATAGAACAAATGGTTCAATTTGATCTGTATGTATTTTAAAACTGAAGTAATACTTGTCTCCTATTAATCACCCTATTATACAGTGGTAATACACGTGATGCTGCTGATGTGTAAAAAGTGGTTTCTTGTCCATCAAGTAAATATAGGCATATTTCTTATATTGCCCTGTCCATGACATTGATCTGAGCTATTACTATATTTAGCTATGTTGAACTTATGGACTGCATCCTTCTGAGCTTTTAAAAAAGATGTCTACTTCAGCAGGAGACCAAAGTGTAATACATACGCACATTTAATGAAAAATCTGCCCTTAGGGAGAATGCCTGTGCTAGTGATCTGACTGACCTGGGTGATACTTTGCCTGGGTGTGATACAGATATGCATATTACAATCTACAAGTTGTTCTGTGGCCTAAGCACTTCCTGGAAAAGTTAATAAAAGTTAACGTGTCGTAACTCTTGACCAGTATTATGAGTTGTTTAGATGACCATATTTATCAAAGATTCATAGAAAGCTCTGGTAGTTTACTCAGGAAATCTGATTCCTGTTTCTAATGCTTTACAACTTGAATGGAAATAATGGTTTTGAAAAGGTGATTCCTTAAAATTAACACATATACCACTTTTTGTAAAATTGCAGTACTATCACTCTACAATTTTTGGAGATCATCTTGGCAGTCTAGTTCTTGTACCAACCCCTAAGCAAAATAGTAATCCTAATGACACTAGGATAAATTGAGAGTGAAGTTTGAGCCATGACTGTAAGTGAGAGATATGATTAAATTCTGGTTTACTGCATACCTCTAACTTATTCCTTGTTGCTTTGGAATGTAGAATGTTCCAGATTAGGCTCAGAGGACTGCAAGAGTCATTTGGGTAATGAGATCAGGAAAACAGAGAATAACAATGGCCAGCTGCCATGCATAATCTATTAAAATGGAACAGATGCTACTAAAAGGCTTCCTTCACTGCACCTTTTGCATAGAACTGTTGTAAAACCCTGAAGGGGTTTTATGTTGCTTGTTCACTCAAACATTTTTTGTTTTATCTTGAGCTTTACAATTCAAATTAGTTTAAGCATGGCCTTCAGACTCTAGTCTACCTAAGCTATTTCTGGTCAAGGAATATTGAATATGAATCCTGAATCAACTCAGGTGAAACTAGTCATCGCTCAGAAAAACAGAAAGCTGGAGTGAGATGAATAGTGTTCTGCTGTGTTTTACATGTGAAGTTTTTTTGAGGTTTACATTACAAGAAATAATTGTAACAACTATTAAAGCAACTCATTAGCTTTAATTTCTTTTTTGTTTTATATTCAGGGAAACTTTATGGTGATGAAATGTTTGTAGAGGAGCGACACAGGCATCGATATGAGGTAAGCACTGCTAATGTACTTTGTGCTCAAAAGTTAAAGCTTAAGCAAATTGTGTTTCTCTTGGTAGGCACAATTCTCCTTAAAGCCAATGGGAGATTTCTTACATAATTATAACCCCAAATTTAATAATGGTTAGATAGTATAATTTAGATTGAAAGGAACCCCTGTAAGTCTGCTGGTCCAACTCCCTGTTTTGAGCTGAGCCAACTTCATAATTAGATCAGGCTGCTCAGGATTTTGTCCCATCTAGTTTTGAATCTCTCCAAAGAGAGAGATTCCACAACATCTTTTGACAATCTGTTCCAATGCTTAACGACTTCATCGTGAACCCTTTTTTCCCTTACATCTAATAGGAGATTTCCTTGGGCAGTTTGTCTTTCATCTCAGTCTTGTGCTGTGCATCTCTGAGCAGAGTCTGGCTCAGTCTTCTTTATACTGTGCCATTAGATAGTTGAAGTCAGAAACAAGATCCACTCTTTGCCTTCTCTTGTCCAGGCTGAAAAAATCCAGCTCATCCAGTCTCTCCTCCTATGTTGCATGTGGTCCAGCCCCCTAACCATGCTGGTTGGACCTCCTATGGACTCGCGACATTTGTCAATCTCTTTCTTGCACTGACACCAGACACAGTATTGCAGAGGTGTTCTTGCAAGTGTTCAACAGAGGGGAATAATGTAGCATACTGTTTCTGTGGTAGAGAAGGTGCAGTGTCTTAGCAAAATGGTCTTGGAGAGTCATGTCAGAGATTACCTGACTTGACTTCTTGTGGAGTATTTGAAAGGTAAAGGCTTATAATCCTTAAATGCATTGCTCCTTGGCCAGTTTGGCTTATTGAAAGGCTTAGATTATGTTCATTCAGATAGTGCACATTTTTTCATAGCCTAAATGTAGGCAGACTTCAGGCATCTACAACTTGGAGGCTAATTCAGATCACTTGCTTCATAGCATCCAACTCTGTAGGCCCCTTGTATAGGTCCACTTCGTTGTTTGAGAACATCTGAGCAAAGATGTCTGTGTACATTCAAAATAATGTCATTCAAGGAGATGGGCAAGAGCTGGACTTCTAGAGTTATCTGAGATAGTTCAGAAGGGACCTGACTCTGTCAGTATCTCCTGATGAGCTATGAGATATGTGCAAGCTACAAACTGATTCAGATGACGTTAAGTTTCCTTAAAAAGCTGGGAGGAGAATGTGATGATGGTAAAGGTGCTTAGAGTTTGAGAATTAACTGAGTGGTTAGAACATCACCAAGGAAATGAAACAGCTCACTGTAGAGCTCCTGAGTTTGAAGGAGGAGCTGAACCACAGCTTATGTCATAACCACCAAAATGTAGTGTTCAAAGAGGAGGTCAGTCTTTACACCTACTGTAGTGGGCTGCTTAAAAAATGAGGAATGCAAGCTGCTCAGAATCAGGAGGACAGCAAGCAGAAGGGACCCTGGCTTTAATCTTTGAATATTATGTAGCAAGTTTTAAAATTACTGATTTATCTCTTTATAAATAAGCGTGCCCGCTTTTACAGACTTGTACCAGAGTTGTTAAAACAAGAAAGCAAAAGTTCGCAGCTCTTTTCTCAATTCTTTTCATTCTTGTATGCATACTAAAAACATTACAATTAACTACTACTGTTTGTTAAATCAAAAAATAAATAGAACTACAATAATTATTATTTTCAATATTTCAGGTGAACCCAGAACTGACTCACTGCTTTGAAGAGAAAGGTTTGAAATTTGTTGGCCATGATACGGAAGGGAACAGAATGGAAATTATTGAACTGGAGAGTGAGTGTCTTACTTGGCTGTAGTACTTTCCACATCTATTAAAACTGTGTAAACTATAGGTTGTTAAATGGCATGTAGGCACAATATTTAGCTGTCATAACAGCCAAGATCAGGTTGGGTGATACTGCAGACTCCACCTGTGTATTACAATAGGTGAAGATTCAGAGGATGTTAGAAGTCTTGCGCTTCTCAAGGACTGTGCATATGTTTGATTATCAGGGAGAGACATGCTCCTTTTCCAAAAGGTCATAATTCTAGCTCAGTGGGATTTGGCTATGTAGAATCATGGAGTGATTTGGGAGGTCATCTAGTCTAACCCTCTGCTTCAACACAGGGCTACTTTCAAATATAGATCAGGTTGCTGAGAGCCGTATCAGTCAAGTGTTGAGTATTTCCAAGTATGCTATTGGTTGGACTTCAAACCACTCACCACTACTCTTTGAACCCAGCAGTCCAGCCATTTTTTAACACATTTTGTAGTCTACCCATAATCCATAGCTCCCAACTCGCATGCTAGGAAACCGTATCGAAAGCCTTGCTAAAGTCAGGATAAAGGAAGGCTGCTGCTCTCCTTGCATCTAAAGACTGATTGTTCCCAAGCTTGTTGTGCCCAGTTGTCTTCGTGTCCTTCATGTGTCTGGAAATGCCTTGGAGGAGGATTTTTTTCATAATCTTACCGTAAACTGAGGTTGGGCTGACCATCCTGTAGTTCCTTGGATCCTTGTTTTTGTCTTTCTTGAAGGAGGGCATGGTGACTGCCTTCTTCCAGTCATCAGGGACTCTCATGATCGCTTTGCCCTTTTAAAGGTAAAAACCAGCTTCACACTGACATTGGCCTGCTCTCTAAGCACCCTCAGATACTCTTAATCAGGTCCCCATAACTAATACACGTTCAGTTTGCTTGAGTGTGTGAAATATGTATACATGCAATGTAGCCAAAGTATAAAACATTGCTGGAATATATTAGCCTAGAGAGGCTGTGAAATCTCCATCCTTGCAGATAGAGACCTTCAAAACTTGACTAGACAAAGCTGTCAGTAACCCAATTTAACTTCGAACTTGACCCTGCTTTGAGCAGGAGGTGGGACTAGAGACCTCCCAAGGTGCCTTCTAATCAGTTGGTGTCTCTTTCGGTTACCCTCTGTTTAGAATCATAGAAAAAAGTATGCACATCAAATAGAAAGCAAGCTCCTTTCTTTCACATAAATGATTCAGATAGATGAGGGTTTGATATTGTGGAAATCTGGTAGATTTGGACTACTTTACCAAGTAAGACTTGATGTCTTTTCTGAAAGATTATGAAATAAAAAGGAGCTACACTGCATATATTTGTTGAATGCTACACAGAGTAGTTCTTAGAAACAATCCCTTTGATTTCGCTTGATTCTTTGATTAACTCCTTGCTGTTAAGTTACTGTTGGCTAGATGAGTACCAAGCACTTGAAGATGCAGGCTACCTTACAAGATTTGTTTGTTTTTTTTTTTTCTTTTATGTGGCCCCTAATTGCCATTGTTTAAGATAAACTCCATGCACACAAACATAAATTTATCCTAAGACTACATTATGATCCTGTGGAGTGCTGTTTGTGACATGATGCTCCTGAGAATTCATTTTACATACTCCATGGTATGTTGAAGAGCAGTGCTGTAATTTTGAACCAGGTTTTGCATATAGACACCTATTTATAATGTCAAGCAACTGCACCATAGAGAGTAATCTGAGAGCAAAGGATACATGTCAATTCATAAACTACTAACTGTCATGGTGTTCTTTGCTTAGTTTCTTCCTGATAGATTACGTCTGTTACACATGCTGGTGTTGGGAGGCTATTTTGTCTGCTCTGCATGAAACAACTTTGATAGAGAGCATTGTGAAATAAATCAGGCAAAATTTTTAAATTGCATGTTACTGTTAAAAGAACAAAAGCAGCAGTAAAACCTGGAATTATTTCACAATGGGCTACAAGGAGACTCTGATTACTAAAGAAAAACAATCATCATAAGGAGGAGGTGGGTTGGAGCAGAAGCACAGAAGTAACAGTACACCAGATAGCTTAGGCAAAGCTTTTGAGCAAAATATCCTCACAGGAAACATTTGATGCTTTGTCATTGTCTTGCTTTACAGCTTTAAAGAACTGAATTGCATGGTAGAGAAAGAAGTTACAGGATAAATTTAGGATCCAGGTTCTCTTTTAAGACATAGCAGTAGAGAGAAGAGCAGTATACTAGACCATATAGTTTATCTTCATAGAAGAAAAACCCAGCTTTCTTGTTATCAATTATTCTGTACTGCAGAAAATGCCTTGAATGTTTGGGATTATTCTGCATAATTGTCGAACCAGAAGAGATCTGTGGTTAATTTCATCCAGTGTCCTGGCACTAGAAGTGGTTAACGTTAGCTCCTTTAAAACAATACTTAAAGAAGGAACAGGTGCACAGCACGGGAGGGTACAAAACCATTTTTCCTTCCTTATGCTTTCGAAGAAGACGGAAGGGAAGCACAAGCAGTAGTAAAGAGGTGCTTTGATTGGGAAACAGAGAGCTGAAGATTTAAGAGAAGATGAAGCAGCATGGTTTGTTTAGCTTAGCAGGTGGAGTTGAATGACGGTGATATTGTCATCCTTAATCACACAGGCCAAACAGCAGGAAAGAAGAGCACCATAAGAAATGGGTATAAGCTGGCTGTAAAAAAGATGGCCTGTGAATTAGGAAAACATTTCTAAGCAAAAGGAGGGAGTATCAGAAGAGCTTGACCCTTTGTGCGTGAGGCTACATGGTGTAGCTGCATTCAGTAACAGGAGTCTGGCCTTAATGTCCCAGGAGATCTGTTCCAGGCCTAATTACTTGACGCTTGTTTTCCCCAGTTTTCTCTGTATGTTGCTTTCATATCCATGTCTTAGTGTGTAAATTGTTGCTGTATGGTAACACTTGGTCTTTTAGGAACTGTTTTATTTTTCCCTCAGATATGTATGGGTGCATGTTCTGAATATACATGCGTAAATATATATTAACCAAATATACATAACCAAAATACTATGAAAATGACATGATAAATGTAGACTTTGTGGTTGTTCCCCCCACCCCCCCTCCCACATGTTGGTACAGGTTTATTATTCAGCTTTTAATTACATCATTGTGCATGTTAAGGTTGAATCACAGGATGATTTTTCCTTAATTTGCCTTACTAACCTTCTGCCTCTGTTGTCAGTTGCTTTTAATGGAAAAAGTTAAGGTTCCTGCTGCCTCGCCCTTAAATTCACACGTGCTGATCTGGCTTCTGGACACCTGTGTGAAATCTTCAATAAATGTTATTCCTAACAGCTGTTCTGCTATCTTCTTCCTATGTCTTATAATTTTCTTTGACATCTATCTTGTAGATCACCCATATTTTGTGGGAGTTCAGTTCCACCCAGAGTTCTCCTCAAGACCTATGAAACCTTCACCTCCGTACCTTGGACTGTTGCTAGCAGCAACTGGGACACTCAGTGCGTACCTGCAACGTGGATGTAAATTGTCTCCAAGGTAATCTTTCTTACTTACTTGCCTGCAGTTTGACAGTCACATTTTTGGAGGGACTATCCCGTCGTTCAATTCAGAAGTCCAGAAGAGGAAAAGGAGTTCTTCATGTATTGATTTACTTGTTCCTGTACAGGTCTGACATAAACCCTGCTGTAAAAGTATCTATAAGCAGTAAGCACAGTTCCTGACTTCCTCCTTTTCAGAGGCTGTTAGGGCTAAAGGCAAATCCATACATTATAATCAGAAAGAAGTAAATTTACCTTCAGTAAATTCATGTGAAGTTAGTGGCCTCCTGTGCTAACTTTCATTAGTAGTTTCATTAGTACTTTCATAGGTAGTTTCACAGGGAAAGAGATTTGCTAGAGGATCAAGCAATTAAGTTAAATTCTTACCTAGTTGTATTTGAATGATGATAGTAACAAAAAAGAAAACACTGATTTTATTTTGCAGTAGCTAAATAATTAATACCGTCTAGCAGGGATAGGCCTGAAACAAAACAGTTGGGATATCCTTAAACTTATGGAAGGGTTTGGATCTAGATCAAAACTGGATGGTTCAGCCAAACTAAAATCCTTTGTCCCAGTTCCCTTCGACACAAGAGTTTTTGGTTTATTGAATGTAGCAATAGTTTTTAGCCAGTGTTAACTCAAACTCATTCTTGTTTATTTCAGTTATATTGGTAACAGTTACCATTTCATTACAATAACAATAATAAAGAGGTCAGAGGGAAGCCTAGGGTACAATAAAAAAAAAGAAAAAAAAAATAATCCCAGAATGACTGAATAGTAACACAGAACAGATCCAACTCTGGCTTACTGGCTTTTCCTCTAAACAAGGCACCAAGCTTACTTTTGTGGGGTGGGTTTTTGGTTTTTTGAGCATTGCTTTCTATTAAAATGAGGTCCTTTACTTAAGCGAGAAATAGATTTTTTTTTTCAGGTTTCAGTAGTAATGGAAAATAGCCAAGCCAGACCAGATCAATCTATTTTGGTACCCTGCTTCTTATGGGCATCAGTGGTCTTTCATAAATGCACTTAATCTTTGCTCACCCTGGCCAGTTGTGCAATGATGTACATACAGAGAATTTCTTTCAGATCTGCAAACTACAGCTTGATTGAAATACTCCTATTACCTTAGCCTGTCATTGTTATTAGTGATCATAACATTATCTACCGTTTAAAATTTGTGCGAGTGCATTACACAGGTCAAATTTTTGTAGTGCTTGGCAGGAGGGAGTCTTCAAACACAGTGATCTTCAGTCTTTTCTTCTTGTGGGCACTCTCTGCCTCACAGTTCATCTTGTTTCCCAGGTCCCAATATCCTTTCTTTTACTGCTTCCTCCCATAAGTATACCTATTTGTCTCTCTCAGAGAAAGAAAAATTACTTTTTTTGAATGAGTGATCTGCATGTGTCCTGCTAATTTAAATTTAAATCCCTTAGCATTATAGCAAGTATGTTTTCTAACCTTGACTTCAAGTTTTAGTAATTACTGTGTGCTGCACTTCCACTTATTTGAATTAACAGATAATCAATAAAAAAGTATACCCAACTCTCTTTCTTCATGTTCATACAATAAACTCCAACCGACACTTAAAACATTCAGCAAAGACAAAAATTCTTACCCCAAAACTTTATACATAAAAATACAAATGTTACCATTTACCTTGTTACACAGCAATCAAGCAAACCCCTCTGTCTTGAGAAAGAGGATTGGAATAGAAAAACATTTTGAGGCTAAAAGAGGAGCATTTTGCAGGGAAGAATTTTCAGGAGGGAATTTCAGTGCTAATTACAGCACACCCACTCACATTAACATATCTACCTGCTGAGTGGAAAGTATTTCCCATTTAAACCTTTAAACCCCAGAATGCTAGTGATTTCATTGAACAGTAAAGCTAAGGCATGTCATAACAAGACTGAAACAAATCTGAGGAGAGGATTTTCTGCATACTTCATCTGGCACTGTCTATGTGAATTGTAGTCATGCTGTTGACTAGAGCAAAGGTGTAACCTGAAAGAGAATTTGTGGAGGCCAGCAAGGTGAGCAGATTACCTAAACTAGGCTATTAAAAACACTAAAAAGAGAGTTAATGATGAAGTCCTGAGACGAAAGGAAATATGTATTTCAGCACGAGATTCTTAACAGGAAATCATTACCCCAGAACTTTTAACAGGTCAATAATTAGGACACAATTTTAGAACATCTGACACCTGGACAGAAGCCCTAGCTTCTAAGCAAAGCAAACAGTAAATTTAAAGATGCATAAGGATTGGAGTAACTTCGTGATGAGTTGTCACTCAGTTACCTGAAGTGGCAGTTGGGCATCTAAGTTGTCTTTGCAGTTTCAGCCTCTCGGGCTTTATGGCACGAGTGCCTGACCATCAGACAAAGCCATGCACTTCAATTCCTTGTGAATGCTTTTAAATCATGACCTTTTCCAAATCTTTTCCATGGAAATATTGAAGTCACCATTTCATACGTTGCTGAGGAAGGTTAGCAGCTGCCAGTTTACATGTTTTGTTTTAAAGGACAGAAAAACAGAACCACAGAAGACTCAGGAAGTGTACAATACCCACAAATGTGCTGCTTTTTAAGAGAAACCAAAAGGTTTTAATGGAAAACTAGAGGATGAAGAGGGGAACTTCATATATAATGTTGCTGGCTTTTACTGAGTCTTGTGGAATTTCACTTGAAAAAAGTCATAAAAACTGGCTTATCTTTGGGAACAGTGTCATATTGATTGCAAAACCATTGATGTACAATAAAGTCACGTTGCTGGTTTTGTTTCCCATGGCAAGTTTAGCATAAGCAGGTTTTATTTCTTCTTTCTCCTCAACCAACATCTTTATTAATGGCCTGCAAGAGTAGGCTACAGTGTAATGATATTTGCAAATAATATAATTCAAAGAGGAGTTGAAAGCACTATTCAGAACAAAGAAATAACATAAAAACATATAGAGAATTTAGAAACCTGAGCTGAAAATAATGAAATCTTGTGTTTCTCTGGAGGAAGAGAGTAGCAGGCTAAAGATAAAAAATTTAAACACAAATGTCCAGTAGATGGGAGGAAAGGTAGGAAGTGAGAGATGCTCCTAGATGAGAAAGTGTGGGCAACTAGGACTGCAGCCAAAAGAAATTTTTGCATGTCATCAGTAAATATGCTAATGGAAGGCACCAATCCAATGCCATCTAGTCACAGTGTAATCTGTTAAGTTCTGGGCAAGTCATTAATAAAAGATGACTTGTTAGTTGCATTCAGAGACAAGCAACAAAAGCAGCTAGAGGACAGGAGTGGTGCATAAAGAAAAAACCTCAGAAGACTTGTCCGTATGGTGCTTACTGCACTGGTACAGCATGGTCCAGCTCTCTCCCAAACCAGCTGTGTAGGGAGGTTTGGGCAAGCACCTATAAAAAGAACAGTAAACAGCCTGTGTGACATGTTCTGGTGTATGAGGTACAAAGGAGATATGGGCAGGGCTATCTCTGATGTCCCTTGTACATTGTCCCCAAACAATAACACCTCTGGCACAGCATCATATTTCTGCCATTGGCCAAATCCAGACATTTCAGAGGAAAGTGAAGGAAATCTTGTGGCTTGAAGACTGTTAAGAGAGCAGCAGAAGAGGGGCTGCTCCACAAAAGATGACAATCCAGCAGCAGCAGCTGTACTAGGAGGGGTAGTGTCCTCACCAAGGAAGGCAAGTAGGCTGGCTCCAGTGACAGTCACCATGTCCTACAGGCTGTCTGGTGCAGGAGTGCAAAGTGATGGGTCAGGTCTGAGGTCAATGCAGGATGTCCAGTCATCAAGTGACTACAGAGACGGGTAGAGGCGTGCCTGTGACGTAGCTCAGGCAGCAACTGGGGGCCAAGTCTCGTGGCCCCATGGGTGAAGGCCCCAGGTAAGGATGGTCAGGGCAGCTAAGACCTATTGGTGCCCTCAGAGCTCTTACAGAAAACTACAGAAAAAGTTTTAAAGGAAATACCATCTCAGCCATCATGGTACTTCGTGATGACCTTAGTAGTGGTTAGTAATGGCAGTTAACTTGTCATTTTAATGTTAGATGTTTACAGTGAAGACGCTTCTGAGCTAGTCACCCCAAGTCTTTTTCTGTGGTTGCTAAGTGAATAGGGACTTCAAAGGAGCCAAATAGCTCATCGTAATGGTTGAGTGGGTCAGAAGCATTACACCCTACAAGTGCCTATTTCTCTCCATTGTCTGTAAGAAGCTGGTGGTAGCGATCTCAGATGAAGTTGTCCAAAGCTATATGAATTGAATCCCATGCATGGGACTCAGCTGAGAGTTTTTATAACACCCAGATATGTCCTGGCACCTTGGTTGTGATTTTTTGTCATGCTGGGTCCTAATAAAACTGTTATCCTAGATTCAGTTATGTGAGTGGAGATGTCTGGCAGGTTGGAACTGAGGAGTCTTAGATATGTGCTGAGGGCTTCTGTAAGGAAATGATGTTTCATGGAAGCATGGGATCATATAATGATAGTGATCATAACAAATGATATAATGATCATAAAAATATGCACTGAGAAATATGGGTGACTGCAATTATAATAATTGCACAATCAAATATGCATTTATTTTAAATAATGTTTTAATGACTATAATAATTTTAATCATTCAGCTTTATGTGGAGGGAATAAATAATAATAATTGACAGATTTCTTTTTGCTAGGTTCTTGAAAGCTATAACAATTGTTTGTTTTAAACACCCACAGCCTGTACTAAATGTAATTACATTTATCTTTAATTTGCATTGAGGAAGAAGTGGCACTTAGCTTGGCTAAGTCCCCTTTGCAGGGAATAGCATTACTGTAACAATTGTCTAAATTGCTTACATTTCTGGAGAAGGACTTTTTTGTCAATGATACATTAAAAAAGGATGAAAGAAGTCCCTCTGAAATTGTGTCAAATCATTCGTTTTTCAAGAATGTTGATCTGGATTTTTCAAATGAAACAAACAGAACGTTCAAGGAGTACCCATTTTACAGTTGCCTGTGTTTCTTAATAAAAACATTGAAAGCAGACAGTTCGGTGCTTTTGAGCAGGTGTTCAAGAAATACAGGTTTAAAGTTGATCTTGAGTCTTAATCCTAGTGGTTTTGTAGCTGAGATTGGTTGCTGAGGTGATGCATTCCAGCTTCATGCCATGTGGCCCCAGCTGTCGGCTGCCTTCCATACCATATTGGTAGGGAATCTTCTCATCTTGCCTCCTTCCATGCGTTAGACTGATGCGTAGCAGAGGTATGATGATGCCTCTGTCAGTAGGACAGAGAGAGCTGAAATGGGCATGAATTTTGTAATAATGGAGCACAGGCAGGGGGAGGCTCTTCTTACTGCTTACGTCTTGAGAAGACAGGGATCTCAGGATGAGTGAACTTTAAAACAAAACAAACCCCTGTAAGGTAATTTCTCAACAGAGGACGTTTTCCTTGCTCCAGTCAGGAAATATGTTGCAGTTCACTGCAAAGTGAAATGCCAGCTAGGTACTGGTTGATTTTTCATTTTGAAGTGAATGTATTTCCATTAACTACAGGTAGATTAGGTGCAAGGATCAAAGTGACCAAAATTCTTCATCTTGATGACTGAAGTGACTGACTAGATGCAGTGACACTGCATGCTGAGTTTTGTTCTGTTTTTCTCTTGGCCACATCTTTATACTCCAGATCCCATGAAAAAAAGATGGAGTAGAACCACTGTGGTGGCCTTAGATCTGCTCACTAGCTCCTTTTTGTTGGAATCCACTGTTGAGAGAATTGTTACAAACAAGATGAAGTGGGTGTCAGGTTGCTGCCCAAGAAAATTACTAATTAATTTGTACACAAACTGAGAGAAAAAGTTGCTGAAGGAAATGTAAGCATATTTTTTTCAATTGAGGGCTCAGTGTGGAAAAGAATTTCATAAAGGAAAAGCCGGGCTTATTTGATTTCCCACCACCACTTTCATAGCCATCACATTTAAGCAACTATGAACACAAAATATCCATTTGGGTTTTGTGTTTAATATCTGTGTAGCAACTTAGTGTAATTTGGAAGGAAGTACACATTTATTCTGAAGAGAGGTGATGACTCATTTTTGGTTAATACCACCTGGAGTTTTTCTTCAGATTACTCATCAGTTGAATACAGTTCATATCACAGTAGATCTCAGGAACTGGACATCAGCACTGGTTTGAAGCTATAACACCCAGGTGCAGATATGCCAAGATTCATGAGTCCCTGTTTGCTTTCAAGTCCACTGGCAGCTTCACTCTTGAAGGAGTTCAGGTTTCCTTGCAGCCCAAGTTGTTCTCGTTAACATGACACCACAGCTTCTGGGGCTGCTTAGAGATACCACGCCAGCAGCTGAAACTGTGAGACTGACAGTTACCTGAGTCTGAAGCCCAAGGGCTGATCCTTACCTGGGTATTTCCCCTACCTTTCTTGCCACTGTGGCCTGCCTGTTAGAGATAAAACTGACTTACACCCAAGAGAACAGCCCTAAAGTAGGGGAGACCGTGAGGTTCTACCGCAGAAGTAAAAAATGTGATGACAAGAGCCCTTCTTTGGGATGTGGAGTCAAATTTTGTACTGAATTGGGCAGCGTGGGAACAGGAACAAAATTGTCATCAGCCGAGTAAGTATTTTAGCCTCTGGGCTAGTGGCTAGCCAAGTAACCCTCAGCTTCTGCAAACTAGAAACAGGCCTGAGGAGTTGGGATGGTAAGCCACTGAAATGACAGAAGCATCCAGCATTGTGTGACTGCTTCTTTGGGTGAATGCTTCTAAAACCCATGTCGTTGAGTGGGGGAGGACCGATGATGAGAGTGCTGGGTGGGGATCAGTGCCTAACTGTCTTCAAGAGATGAAGCCGAGCAGTTTGCCACTCACCTCATTGGTCCCTGAGCATTTTTACTGAAGCATCTGTCTCTCATACCGTGTTGTATATGGAGCTCTGGCATATGTTTTTGGGCTGTGGCTGCCACTGGGCAGCAGAGCTGGTAAAATAAACAAAAGTTCTCTGAAGACTTTGGGGTTAAGCCAGGGCTATCATAAGATTACACAGCTCTCTGCAGTCACAGTTTTATCCTCTGTTCTGTGGACAATCTTTGCTGTTTTGTTGTGATGTGAAAATACAAAACTGTTCTAATAATACTGAATTTTTATTCCATGTTCCCATGGGTACTTTCAGAAAGAAGTAAGTACAATGTCGGTGATGTTGTGTTTGTCTGTGTGCATCTGGCATGCTTGATCATACTGTTAACAACACTTTCCTCACTTGAACTGTGTAATTGTTTGCCAGCTGGTGAAATGATTAAATTGAGCATTTCTCACTAGCCCAATATGACGCACTCTTTATAAGAACCGCATCAACAACATGCGTGTCATGTGAAGAAAGGGCAGAATGCTGTAGGCAAAGTCTTAATGTTAGAACAGTCGGAATATCTATGCTATCTTGTGCAGAATTTGGTAGGGTGATTTGCTGTAACTGTGGGAGGCTTTCCTAACAGCGGTAGAAATTAAATGAGATGACTGTTGGTGCCATTCCTCCTGTCCCATTCTATGAAAATGGCTGTGCTTTTACCTAATTTTTTTTTTTTTTTTTTGCAAAGAAGAGAGGGTGAATTTCAGGCTGCAAAGCAGTGCTCAGTAACACGCACCAGTATAGCAGAGTGCAGTTTGTCCACTGTTCCACATTCCAGTCTAGATCAAAGATCTCCAGCTGCAGCATTACATAGTTCCCCTTGAAACATTACCTAGCAGGTAGTCACTGTGGATCAACTGGTAAGGCTGTGTCTAGGCGGGTCATGGGCTGGTTATGTGCTTGATGTCTCAGTAGATCATGCCCAGAGGTGGGGAGCATGACGTGACCAAGGTCCTGTTGGCTGGAGGAGGAAGGTGTATGTGATAAGAATGAGATGTGACAAGACAGGTGTGCAGCGGCTGGAGTAGAGCTGGTACCCAAGGCTGACACTGGTGTACCCACACAAATGAGGTCTGAGATCCCCACCTGTACGGTGTTAACCATAACTTGCGCTCTGAAGTATCACAGAACTGACCAGAATTATTGCTGCTCAAATGTACTTGTCAGTTCCCTGGGCTCCCTTTGCTGGCTTCTGATCTTGGGAAATCCAAGTATCTGGAAAACAGACTGTAGAAGTGAAGTGTAGTAGGGGGAGGTGGAGGCTGGAGGTTCTTCTGAAGAGGTGCACTTAGAGTTAAGATAAACCCAGAGACCCAATAGACATCACAGCTGACTGAAAATACAGTTTGTGGGCACTTCTTTCTCTTGGTTACTGTGGTGATTCCTGTTCTTCACTGTTGCCTTGTTCTGGCCACTTATAAAACAATCACTTGCATGGCAGTTTGTTCTGTGAAAACCAGTCTGCTGCTCTCAGGAAACGGCAGAAGGGGATAAAAACCTCAGGAAAAACTGTCAGGATATTGCTTGATGCAATGAAAATTATTTATGTTCTGACTGGAAAAGCAAGAATTGTAATTTAAGTATTAAGTTGAAGCATTCTGAATAAAGTTGTCTTAACTTTTTCTTTGGTCAAAATGATAATTTTCTATATCATAAAGGAGAAATTCCTTTTAGTCTTGCTCTGAATACCCGTTACTCTCCATGTTGTTAATCATGGTCATAGGCATACAGCACCAGCGAACTGTAGAATGAATGTACAGGAGCTAAGCAAAAAGAAATTGAACATACTGTTTCTCAGGGGGAATATTTTTTCTCATCATACCTTAAACTCCAAACCTAAGTCCATTCCTGTAGAGGAAGATGTTCTAAAATACCAAAATTGAGCACAAACTTAAAGTAGTTTTCTGGAAATGGGTTGCATTTGAGGAAAGTGTTGGTCATATACATCATCCGGGTTGGAGGGTCTGAAATAAAGTACTTGTTTTAGGTCCTTCTGACTGTGTATTGCTTTTAACAGTGACAGCTACAGTGACCTCAGCGATGACAGCTCTCCAGAAAAAGAGTTTCCTAATTCAGAAACAAGCTGAAAGGATTGTATGAGATTACAGAAATGGATGATACTATTGAGGTAAACCGAATTGTTTTGATACTCCTTTATGACATTTATTTCTTCTAGACTTAGGAGACAAAGTTATCTTGATTCTTCCTTTTGTTTCAAATCCCCTCTGAGAGCTTATGTTTTCTTCCTTGCCTGCAGCACTTAATTGTTTTCCTCTTCTGCTGCTTAACTTTGCAATTGTGATATTAAAGTCTGCTAAGTGTTTTGGGTACAGCTTGTCTGTAGGATGCTGTACAAAATCAAGTTGTGTTAGTGTTTGAAGATACAATGAAAATACTTTTTAAAATTGTATTTTCTTTTTTTTTTGTTACTTCAGTTTGCAAGTTTGGATCACTTCGAGAACACTATGTTGACATGTCTTTTTATTTTGTATTAATATTCACCTGTAATTGCCTTTGATGCATTGGTACAATGAAAACATCCCAAGATAAATACTTGGATTTAATCTGCAGAGTGATAGAGATGCAAACAAGTTTTATAAAATCATAGCTTTGTTTGCTATAGGCTTTGCCAAAGTGCTGTCGGATTGGTTGTTTTTTCACCTGTAAATATGGTAGCCATAGATTTCCTTTCAGTTTGGAGGTTATATTTCCTGTGAGACAGCTGAACTCTGCAGGATCTGGGTTTGAATCTTAGTCTTACTTTATTTTCCTTACACAGATTCATCAGAGTCGTGGCTGGTATGGTACTCTGATCCATGTGTACATACATGCTTTTCAGTATTTCTGAGCACTTCCGTAAGCAGGACACAACTTTCCCCTCTGATTTTATTCCTCTCACATGGTGTAGTCGCTAAGCAGCTGTGCCAAACAGACGATTAAGGCTGCATATGAATGATGTGTTTCTGCTTGATGGTCTCATGATTAAAATACTGGCATGAGATGCTAGAAGTTGGAGTTTAGCCCTTAGCTGCAGCATGGGTTTCTTCTGTGATTTTTAATTTATTTCTTTTTCCCTCTCATGTGCCACATGTTAAAGATAATAATACATCCCCAAATCATACGAGTGGAGAACAGAATGTTAAATGATTTCATGACCTGGTGCATGCAGATACAGTACTGATGGATGTCCTAGAGTGACCAAAAAATAAGTAGACAAAATGTTCCTTTTCACTCTTGCCCAGATCCTTCCCACCTCCAAACGTCACTATGGCTGTTTTCTCGAGACCAACACATAGTACAGGACAGCCCCTTTAGCTTTGACCTTCCTTTCCTCGATGGAATTTATGAATGGTAATTCTCTGTTTACCATTGCAGATGTGACTTTTTCAGTGCTTGGATGAATGTACTTTTGTGATGCTTTTAAGTTGTTACCAGTAGTCAAGCTGATTTTGTTTGAACATGTCACTGGTGGTTACCAGTTGTATTCCACAGAATTACTCTAGAAAGGATTAAATAACTAATTCCAGATATAAAAGAAGGGTAGAAGCATTGGCTCATTTATCTTTATCTCAGGGTTAATTCTACCCATTAATCAGAGCTGGATACATATGTGGACTATATTTGGCTTTGTGGTTTTGCTTTATGCAGTTTGACCTAGATGAAATGCATCTACTTGTAGTATTTACCATAGGACTACTTTGAAGTCAGTCAGTGAATTTGAGAGAAACTGACATAAGCATGAAATAAACTGAGTTACAGAAGAAATATTTTTAAACATTAATTTTTTTCCATTTATTCTTCCTTCCCCTTCCTCTTTTTATGTTACAGAAAGTTGGGAACGGGACAATATTGAATAGAAGAAAGTAGAAGAGTAAGCTGCTACAGTCCTCATAGTGTCTCCTCCTGTAGAGTTTTCAGTAATTCTCTTTACAGATGACAGTTTTACTGTCCTGTAGCAAAAACTGTTCTGTATAAATGCTGTTTCTCTTTAAACATGACAAAATGGTTGTGCACCTTAGCTGTTAATCATTACTCATCTTCTCCTATGTTTCAGAGCGATCTCAGGTGAATATGTATTAACTTGCTAGTTCACAACTGTTCTTGATTTGAAGGAAGATTTGATTGTTTTCAGTTTGCCTTAGAACAGGTAGATAAAATGCATTAGTTCTTGTGAATGAGAGGGAACGCACTGAAAAATTTAAGGGAAAGTTGTCTTATCCATGAGCAGTAGAGAACTGGTTCAGGTTTGTTTCCCTGTTAAGCTTGTTGTGTATATGTATTTTTACTTTTTTGCTGTTCAATATGTACAAATGAGAAATTATTGCTGTATTTCAGCTCTTTGTGATTATAATAATGGATGTTGGATACACATCTTTTCACTTTGCTTTTATAAGTGATTTCACTTACAAAAGTTCAAGTTTATTTGCTCTGTTCCTCCTGAAAGTCTGATAATACTGAATGTAATTCTGACCTACAAAATTACAGAAGTGATATTAGAAGGTGGGTTTGCATTTGTATTTTGTAGGAGAGAAGGTAAATACACTCATATGTTAAAATGTAATTTAAATGCTTGTATGAAAGTTGTAGAAGAACCAGTCATAAACCTGGAGTATTATCTGGGCTCCAGCCATGCAACATTCAGTTAATTTCAATAGATGAGTATAAAGGTGAATTAAGGTTCACCCTTGTTTTCCCTCATCCAGTGACCACTCTGTGGTCATGGCACTCATTCCCCAATAGAATAGAACAAGGTATTTTAATTTAGAAATCACAAGTTATTCCACGGTACGACAATTGCAGGCAGCCCTGCAAAGGCAAGACTACAGCCTGAATCACTGAGGCAGAAGGGGAAGGTGAGAGGTGCTGTACTGTGTTTAAGGCTGGATCCCATGAGCAATGTGGTATCATCAGACCTGTCACAGGAGCTCGACCTGAGCTATGTAACTGATGGGCTCCAAATGCCTGGGGCACTCTTTCCTATAAAGAAAACTTCTGAATTCTGAGCTTTGTATTTCATTTTGGTTTTGGGCAAAGCGACTTTTTTAATTCATCAAAAGGTAAATGTCTGTAGGAAAAAAAAAAAGCACCATGTCCCTTATCACAGCTTTGTAAAACAGTATGTTTGAGAGCTTTGCATTGCTTTAGAAAATCTCAGGTTACACAGCCAATTTGTCTCTTCACTAAAAGAAGCTTTAATGTAATGAAATATAAAATGTATTCCTATGGCAGTGTTCTAAAGTGATTTGCAAATGCGTGCCTTAGAGATAGCAGGTCTTGACAGAATTGGTGTCACCATATGTCTTCCCCAGTGAGAGACACTGGCCACTGGTTTGTGAAAGGTGAAACATTTCCTAAGATTGTCTGTAATGTGCAAATGTATTTTCAAATATATTAAATTGTGTTATTCAGAAGTGTTAGATACTGTGTTAAAGAATCATGGTGCCAATTGTGAACTGTGGTGTCAAGGAGGGCATTTTTCATTAGTCACGTCCCAGTTGTATTGTCTGTGAGGAGCTGTGAGTTACCCAACAAAATGAGGGGACAAAAAGACATACAACCTGGGGTGAAGCTGGAAACAGCACCTTAATCTCCCAGCACCCTTACCAATCCTATTCCTGCTGACTGTGCTACACAAAGCAGTATTCTGGAGACAAACACGTCGCTGCCACAGGGGATCCAGCTCCGATTTGAAGTGACAGAAGCAGTGGCATGCCATTTCCAAGATGGAAGAAGGCAAACGAGCCTTTTCCAGCCAAATCCTGGCCTGCATTAGGAGTCTTGGCAGCATGTTGAGGGAGGTGATCCTTCCCCCCTACTCAGTCCCGGTGAGGTCACACCCCAGAGTGCTGTGTCCAGTTGTGGGCCGCCCAGTACAAGCGGGACATGGGCATACTGGAATGAGTCCAGTGAAGGGCCACTGAGGTGATTAAAGACTGGAGCATCCCTCCTGTGAGGAAAGGCTGAGAGTATGCTGGTTTTGGCTGGGATAGAGTTAATTTTCTTTGTAGTAGCCAGTATGGGCCTATGGTTTGGATTTGTGCAGGAAACAGTGTTGATAACACAGGGAAGTTTTCGTCGCTGCTGAGCAGTGCTTACCCAGAGCCAAGGGCTGTTCTGCTCCTCACCCCACCCCACCAGCGAGGAGACTGGGGGGCGCAAGGAATTTGGAGGGGACACAGCCGGGACAGCTGACCCCAACTGACCCAAGGGATATTCCAGACCATAGGACGTCATGATCAGCGTGTAAAGCTGGGGGAAGGAGA
Source organism: Haliaeetus leucocephalus (assembly GCF_000737465.1). Classification (NCBI taxonomy): domain Eukaryota; kingdom Metazoa; phylum Chordata; class Aves; order Accipitriformes; family Accipitridae; genus Haliaeetus; species Haliaeetus leucocephalus. The sequence continues at coordinate 680,895 of NW_010973231.1, forward strand.
AGAAAGGGAGGGACGTTCGGAGTGATGGCGTTTGTCTTCCCAAGTCCCTGTTCTGTATGATGGAGCCCTGCTTTCCTGGAGATGGCTGAACACCTGCCTGCCAGAGCTGGGGCTGTTCAGCCTAGAGAAGAGAAGACTTGAGGCGGGAGAGGGAAATCTCATCCATGTGTATAAATACCTGAAGGGAGCGTGCAAAGAGGACAGAGCCAGGCTCTTCTCAGTGGTGCCCAGTGACAGGACCAGAGATGATGGGCATAAACTGAAACAAGAAGCTTTATCTGACTATCAGGAAACACTTTTTCACTGTAAGAGTGACTGAGCCCTGGCCCAGGTTGCCCAGGGAAGTTGTGGAGTCTCCATTCTTGGAGATACTCAAAAGCTGCCTGAATAATGGTTCTGGGCAACTGGGTCTAAGTGACTCTGCTTGAGCAGGGGGGTTGGACCAGGTGATCTACAGAGGTCCCTTCCAACCTCAACCATTCTGTGAAATGAAGCATGATTGTCACAAGCAACCTATAGCTAGGCTTCTCTCACTGAAGAGAGAGGAGGAGGTGAAAAAGCCAAGCCTTACATACAGTCCGAAGTCTGAAGACATAATTCCTAAGCACAGATAGAGGGCAAGGTTTGAAGGTTGACTGTTATCCTTCTGAAGCAAAATGCTTGTGAAGCATGCTTTTGCATTATTTTAGACCTCTCATCCTGTTTGAGTAAGGACCTTCAGTGGAAATGTATTAATTTCCATTTTTATGTTTATACCTAATACAGCAATCTAGCAGAGAACAGTATTTTTGTTACTGCTGTGGCAGGACAAGAAAGACAGCCTGCTAATACAGAAATACACACCAAATTTTAACAAAGCGAGATTGCTTATATGTTTTTCATTTGCATGTGAATAATGGAATTTAGGTTCTTGTAAGGGATAACAATTAAATGAAGCAGTTTGCTTTGGTGTTTTCATTCCAGAATGGGGTATGTGATGAAAGAGATGCAGAAAGAAAGATATATTTACTCTGAGAGCATTGATCTGCATCTGTTCATTGCGTGATCATGTCTTGATAGACTTGGATCCATTCTTCCTCCTTGGGAAGCATGAACTGTTGAGCAGGTAACCTAATGTACTAAACTATCTAGCTCAGTACCACTGGTTAAAACTCCTCTTTAGCATATACTTGGAGCACAGCAAGAACTGAAGTCTGTATTTTCCATCCTATGTTGGCTCAGTTGAATGTTGCATAGGCTCAAGGGCTGTGTTTGTAATAGTATTTTAGGGCAGGGACAGTAGTCTTTCGAGCCCAACTGCAGTGGCTGAGATTGCTTCTGTACAGCTAAACTTTCATGGACGTACGGGAATGAGTCCAGTGACGGATGATGGAGATGGAGCATTCATCACATGATGAGAGGCTGAGAGAGCTGGCATTGTTCAGTCTGGAGAAGAGGTGGCTCAAGGGGGATCTTATCAATGTTTATAAATACCTCATGAAAGGGGAATAAAGAAGATGGAGCCACACTCTTCTCAGTGGTGCCCAGTGACAGAAGAAGAGGCAATGGGCAGGAACTGAAACACAGGAAATTCTACTTAAAGGTAAGAGAGAACTTTTTTATGGTGCAGGTGGTGGAGCACTGGAACAGCTTGCCCATCATTGCAGACCCTCAAACCCAACTGGACGCAGTCCTGAACAACTGACAGTATCTGACCCTGCTCTCAGCCAGGGGTTGGACTGGACTCCAGAGGTCCCTGCCAACCTCAACTATTCCGTGATTGTATGAAACTCACCTCCAAAGAAGGGGTCCGCATTCAGGCTGCCTGCTGGGAAAGGTCCCTAGTGCATGCTAACTCTCGGGTGTCTGGGGGAGAGTGCTAGATACCGTGGGACAAAGCTGTGCTGTATTTTGCCAGAGTGGGTGATGATGTACCTGTTCCTGGGCATGTTTTGTGAGCCTGCATAGTTTACTAGCCTAGAGATAGCTAAACCACTCTGTTTGGGAAAACCTGACTGAAGATCTGTTGGGTGTTGGGAAGATCTCTTGGGTGTGTTGGAGGATGACACTTAAAATCTATGCCTGCCTCATCCAAAAGTTGGTCTTGTGCTGATACGCCAGCTACGCTCAGGTTTTCCCTCGCAGAAAGTTTGGTAGCTTGGTTAAGTTGGACCAGAGGCTGTGCTTATTTGTAAACAAGGGGAGCAGCATCCAAGTTTGGATGTGACTGTGGGGTAGGTGTTGCACTTAACTGGTACTGTTGACAGAGCTGTATCTTACTGAATATCTCTCGTCAAGTATTGCATCTCAGCAGTGTAGGTTCCTGTTTCACTGTAAGCTTTACACGTGAAGTCCTTCAGCATCTGCTCAACATACTTTAGCATGTATGATCTTGAAGCTGAGGTTTCTTTCCTAGTTTATTTAGCAGCTTGGAGAGATAACCTTCATATGCTAATGTAATGCCTGCAGAGGTTAAATCTAATGGAGAGACACGTGTCTAAATTTGTGAGACACGGAGGATTTCCTTGGTCAACCAGACTATTCTCATTAGGGAGTACTTGTGGAAGGGTGGGCTGGATCCTGCACTAGCTTGCTGTTTTTCTGAAGCCACTGAAGTGGTGCCATATTCATATTACACAAAGTATGACTTTGTGGATTAGCAGGGTGGTACCAGGGTGGTTCCTGTCACCTGGGATTCATGGGACTCAGTCACGGTTCTCCTCAATTCCTCTGCAGGCGTCTAAGCCCTAGCTTGCCAGCAAGACGCTGGAGGTTTTGGGACAGCTTGAAAGTAGAGACTGAGTTCTCTGCAAGAACCGGTGTAAGCAGGAATTGCAGCACCAAGATACAGGAAGTTTTCAGGAAAGAAAAGGCAGATTGGCAATGACAGCAAGGGCAGGGGCTTGCTGCCCAAAAGGGTGTGGAGGAGGTTAAGGGAGGATCAAATGTAAGAGCAACAAGTGACTTACTAACTAAGCTAACCTCCTCATGGGAGCAAGGTTACAGTTACCATAGCAATGCAAATGAAAGGTTCTCGCCAAACTCTGTGCGTGTCTTGATGACAGTAGGGAGTGTAATTACAGCATACAGGACTTCTGAGTCAGCTTGGCTACTGCTGGCAGTGAAGCCAGATCAGCACCAAAGTGAACAGGGGCTGTGGAAACCTACGTGGGACTGGCTGAAGCTCATTTCCCCTAACTTCACTGTTTGCATATGTGAGGTGACTAAAATTTGCTGAGAAAGGGAGTAAGGTGGATCAAGGAGGGAATCAGAATAACATTGCCCTTGGGGGAGCATGTCGCCTCCTGCAGCATCCTGGGGAAACTCACTCACTGCAACATGTCGGGGAAGCAAACAATATAATCCTTTCTGTACCTAGGACTGCGTAACACCTCATGCTTGCGCACAAGCAGAAGGAGGCTCTTTCACTTGGGCATCTGCATGAGAGTCGTGATATATTTCTGTGCCTCAGCTTTTTATTCCACATGGTGTTTAGTTTTTCCCTGCTAGCATAGTGAATTGGTAGCTGCTACCTCTGTGACAACTTCCAGACAAACTCTTCTTCTTACCAGTTTGCCCTGTCCCCACCGTTGACATGATCAGTGCTTTGTTCAAGGATTTCACTCATTTTCCCAATTAGCAGCCTTTATATTTTTGATGGCAATGAACTTAGTGTCTCAGATATTTCTGCCTCTGTCAGGTTCTCAGTACTGTCTAGATTTTTCAGGTATTCAACTGTATCTGAATTAACTATCATGTGCTAACAGGGTGAAATGAATTAAGGGCTCATCTAAAATAAAAATATGAAGTATTTTTCTACTATGTAGGAGGTTCATATTTGTGTAATTCTCCTAAAATGACTCAGAATATTTACATAAGCGTCTATTAGATATTAAAAGAAAATGTCTATCTTGCCTCAGTTGGAAGCTCATCCTGAATAGCAAGTCCAGAAATGTTGATTTTCCAATCTCTGGTTGATTCTCTTGCTTTTATATGTAAGCTTTTTTTTTTAAAATGTGTATTTTTTTTTTAGTGTGAATTAACTTCTCATGGAGCAGAGAGGTGGACCAGTTCTGTTGTTCTTTATTCGTATACAAGTGAGTCATCTTCAGTGCTGTCTGGTTCCTTGCTCCTTAAAATTCCTCATGGATTGCAGGATCCAACATCCTGGTCTGACCTAGCTGACCTGCTGCTAGAATAATGTCTGTTAAACTGCCTTTCATCTTGTAAAAATTGCATACTTTAATCTTTACACTTTGATGGTTTGTTTGTATATGAAATATTTTCTCTGCTTGTAACATCCTAGTTCAGTTGAGGAAATTGGTTGCCTTATTGGACTTCTGGTAACATGCTCTCACAGATTTGGATCAGAGCCTAGAAAACCAGCTTTGCCTGAAGTGTAGACATCCTGTGTTTCAGGAGTGCTCCTGGAAAGGTAAGTCTATCTTTTCTACCTCTATGGGCTCTCTGTTAATAATTTAAGAAACTCAACAGTTGGAAGCTGCTAGTGAAGTTAACAGTAGTGTAGTTTGGATGACCTAAGAACTGACTCAAGTCTTGGATTAAAGCATAATCCAAAACTCCATATGTTTAAAGGAATAGTTAGGAAAGTCTGCTCTGAGATTCGGCATAACATAACCTCACCCAATAACAGCTTCAAGAAACTCCTGGTTTCACAGAGTCAATCTGAGAAATAAAAATATGACCTCAGGTGTCTTTTAGTTTGAATATCACTTTTGCTACCTTTGGGGCATGCTCCTCATCGTCCAAGTCTAAATTAGGAATTTGGAGAAATAGTGCGGTTTTGAAGCAAACCCTCTCCATTTACTACATGTGATTGGTTTCCCACAGCAGTTGTTGTGCACCAGACCTCGGTTCCTTTTGGAGGAAATAAAAGTGAAGATCCATTCCAAATGCTGGCGTGATTCAGTTCTGAACCCACCTGGGGAAGCACACTGCTGTGGGTGCCTCCAACGTGCATCTAATGAGTGTGTGCCAATAGAAGGCTCTCAAACCATTGAGTGTTCCCATGTCACCCAAAAATGGTTCCTATCCTATATGGCTATTGTTTTCACCTTCCTATTGGCCATTTTTTTGCTGAAAGCTTCCTCAAACTTCCACGCAGACATCCTGCTCTGAGTTGTTGGGACTGTATTCCCACGTGAGACCAGAAACCAGGCAGCACAGTGCTCGAGTCACCCTGGATGGCCTGATCTGGGTCCTCTTTGAGCTTGGTAAGTGTCCTACTTGAGTGGTGGGATATTACGCAAAATGCAGCACCACAGTCCTTGTTTTAAAATAGGTGAACCATGCTCATCTAAGCACCTGCACAGCGTCAGTTTAGCTAAATGTCCATGCCTATATGTGAGCTACTCACCACAGGTTCCTTTTATAATCAGAAGAAAAATCAGGTGCTTTTCTGTCATCCTTAGCAGGTCAGATGAATTACCCATGGGTATTGCTTTCTTGTCATGAACCTTAATGAAGAGCCTGGCCCAAATGGCTCAGATATCTATGTTTGGTCAGATGATCCTATTTCTGATGTGTAGGTGCTGAAGTGGGGATTAGTCACTACCATCAGCTTATGGTTTCTAATCAGCTAGATTTAACTGGCTCCCTTTGGTTTTGGGGGCTCAGATAAGCAGACTCACCCCTGGGTAGCCTGAGCTTCCCCAGAGTACAACAGTCATCCTTCCCGTGGGCCTCAAACCATCTCCGTGTTAGTCAAGGCCTCGAATATAGCAACTTTTTGTTGCCTAAGTCCAGCCAGGAGCCTGTACCGGTGTCTCCCCAGTGTGGGTGCCCAGGTAAGCGTTCTCCGAATGCCCTTGCTGGGCCCAGCTCCACGCAAGACACAGCAGCAGATCTGCTGTCGTCTGTTATCACGTAGCGTGCCTCCCTCCCTTGCTGAATACCAATCCATTTCCCAGAGCACTCCCCCAGGATGTAGGAGACAGGGCCAATTTCCTCCTGAGTTTCAGAGGCAGCCAGGCCCCCTCTCCTTTGGGGACTGCCCACGCAACAAGGTTAAAATCGGTTCTCAGCGGCAATGTTCATTGCTGTCGTAACGTTAGGGTAATCTGCAAAAAAGCCCGCTGGTCCTGTGTTGGAGAAACAGCAAGGATATGATTCTATAGGTGAGGCAACAGGAGGTTCCTTGGGAAAGGAGGGAGGCAGGGAGAGCGCCTGAGCCCAGGTCTTTAGGCTGTGTATGTGCTTTAAGTAGTTATTGAACAAAAGACAGAAACAGTCATTGGCAAAGGAGCCAGAGCACAGGACTCCCATTTGCTAAACCAGTGCCATAATAAATAGGTTAAAGAATCCCTCTTGCTTTCTCTTTTTGGCCAAATAAGTCTTGAACCCTATTCTCTGGGGACGCACAGATTCAGCAAGAAGTGGCAGCACCTCTTTTTTCTCTCTAATGGCTGGAACTTGCTGCATCACTGCCTTGTCCATCCAGTTATTATCCCTGCTGGTTCATAAGAGCCTGTGCCAGCTTCTGCTTCTGCTAGTGCCAGCCTCAGGCTAGGGAATGCTTATTATCATTTCCTCTGCTGGATGTGCTACTCATTCATCTGTCCTACTCAGGATTTTAATTTAGTTTATTCCAAAAGGGATAGAAGGAAGCTTGTAAACATAAAAGAAAACTGTTCTCAGCATAGTTCAAATGCAAGCACTACCTGGAAGAGCTTGAAATCCTGTTAACATACCTGCCTAATAATATGCCTTGGTTGAGTCTCAAGGTTTGAGAAATTGAATGGGCATCCAAAATTTTGAACAGTCAGAACATTAACTTCTAAGGCTTGTGGCTGGCTAATGTGCTTTCCCTGTGTTTAGTCTTTTAGGCAGAATGTGACACCTTTTACAACATTTCCTCAGTGCTAGTTTGTAATTGAGTATAAAGCAGGTTCCCGATTCAGAGTTATTTCTGTGTACGCTATCTTATTGCTAACATCATTACTATTGCCAGACTTGTGTATACAGACTTACAAGGATTCCACTCTGCAGAGCATCTTCTTTCAGTTTTACACAAGCTTTAAGAAAGAAAGGTTTTGACCAACAAACATTTCTCTCCAACTAATTGAAGATACAAAGCTCTCCGGGCTACGTGAAGTTAGCAGCACAGTATTGTGAGCAGGAGAGAATCAGACCTCCTGAGGGGCATGAATTAGGAGATTTGCTACTTGCATAACTAAGTGAATTAGGGATGAGATTATACATGTAATGATCTGCTTTTTACTCAGGGTAATGCAGCTCTGAGTTCACTGGGGAACAAAGACATGAATGCTTGTTAAATTGAGAAGTGTGTAGAAGTCCTGTGATTGTTTTAGTTGAGACTTTTGACAGAAGGCTTACTAGGGCAGGTTAGAGTAATCACACGAAGTCTATGCTTATGTGCTTTTATATTTAATGTGGCAGTGATGCAAATGGAAAAGTTTAATCAAGAGCCTATGCATAGCTTGAAATATGACTGTGTAAAGTAAAAGTCTAGGTACAGAATAAAACGTGTCAGTGTCAGTTCTCTGAAACTGCTTTTTCTAAGATGATACCTTCAACATCTGTTGGTTGTCTCATTGTGTGAGGCAGAGGAATATGTGAGTGTGAAGGGGGTAAAAGACTTTCACCTCTTCTGCTTTTGTTCTTTAAAAGTAAGGAGCCTTAATTTACAAGGGTGCTAATTCATGTCATTTTTGTTTCTACTGTACAGACTTACAAAATTCTGGTAATATTTACTGCAGCATTCAGCAGCATGAACCTGATAAAAGAACAGGTGTCCAGTGCTGTCTGAACTAATAGCCTGCGCTTTGCTGACTCTTTGATACATTGGTTAACACTTTGGCTGTGAAGTTAGAGAGGAGAAGCAAACTTGAAGGCAGATGTACAGTCTTCATGAAATGAAAAGATTTATCTAGAAGAGTTTTGACAAGCTTTTGGGTCATCTGAAGGAGAGCTTGTGTACCTGAAATTTAGTTTGTTTTTCCCGACAATGTAACTTGATCTAATAAAAATACTACTTCTCCCCACAAATCATGCCTCACTTTACCCTTGGTCCATCATTGCTGTGACAACAGTCCTGTAACAATTTAGCAGTATTTTTCCACTGTATTTCTCTGTCTCTACTCTAGGGTGGTCTGTGATGCTCTGTTATCTTTTTTTTTCATCCTTTAAAGAAGTAATCATATTTTTAAAGGTTTTTAGGTACTTAAGTATAAAAAACATAAATACATCTATCATCAGTTTCTCATTCATGAGTATTGGGTTTGCGTGGCAAGGTTTTGGTAGCAGGGGGGCTACAGAGGTGGCTTCTGTGAGAAGCTGCCAGAAGCTTCTCCTGTGTCTGATAGAGCTGATGCCAGCCAGCTCCAAGACGGACCCGCTGCTGGCCAAGGCCGAGCCCATCAGCAATGGTGGTAGCGCCTCTGGGATAATATATTTAGGAAAGGAAAAAAGTTGCTGCACAACAGAAACTGCAGCTGGGGAGAGGGGTGAGAATATGTGAGAGAAACAACCCTGCAGACCCCAAGGTCCCTGAAGAAGGAGGGGGAGGAGGCGCTCCCCAGATTCCCCTGCAGCCCATGGGTAAGACCATGGTGAGGCAGGCTGTCCCACTGCAGCCCATGGAGGTCCATGGTGGAGCAGATCTCCACCTGCAGCCTGTGGAGGACCCCACGCCGGAGCAGGTGGGTGCCCAAAGGAGTCTGTGACCCCGTGGGAAGCCCTCGGTGGAGCAGGAACCTGGCAGGACCTGTGGCTTCATGGAGAGAGGAGCCCACGCTGGAGCAGGTTTGTTGGCAGGACTTGTCACCCCATGGGGGACCCACGCTGGAGCAGTCTGTGACTGAAAGACTGCAGCCCATGGGAAGGACTCACCTTGGAGCAGGGGAAGAGTGAGGAGTCCTCCCCCTGAAGAGGATGAAGCGGCAGAGGCAACATGTGATGAACTGATTGTAACTCCCATTTCCCGTCCCCCTGCACTGCTGGGGGGAGGAAGTAGAGAATTTGGAAGTGAAGCTGTGCCCGGGAAGAAGGGAGGGGTGGGGGGAAGGTGTTTTAAGGTTTGGTTTTATTTCTCATTACCCTACTCTGGTTTGATTGGCAATCAATTAAGTTAATTTCCCCAAGTCGAGTCTGTTTTGCCTGTGATGGTAATTGGTGAGTGATCTCTCCCTGTCCGTATCTCGACCCATGAGCTTTTCGTTATATTTTCTCTCCCCTGTCCAGCTGAGGGGGGGAGTGATAGAGCGGCTTTGGTGGGCACCTGGCGTCCAGCCAGGGTCAACCCACCACATCATGTTTCTGTGACGCTCCCTTAATAAGCTAAAGATTTGCACTAGTTATTGCAGTTGAAGATTACAGGGTTTTGGCCAGAAAATGATTTGACTTATAATTGTCACAAAATAATCACTGAAGATGAATCCTTAGTTCATGGACTGCTAAGTGACTGCCAGTAAACGTTGTCCATAATTATTTTCAACAGAATGGATGTTCTGGGTTTGGGAGAACAAGGTGAAGGGATACTTTATGCTGAAAGGCAAAGACATTTTTCATGTCTGAAACTGAGACATTTTGCCTGGTAATAAAGCTGAGTTTTTTGTTGTTGCTCAGGTTAGATTTTAAGAACTGCCTCAGTGATGTGAAGTCCAACCCTATGAATGCTTTCTTCATCCTGTGGCTTGCCATGCTACTTGTCTTTTGACTCACAACAGAACAGGGGAGGACACCCTACATAGTCTCCTGGGCTACCTTTTATGATTGTTAAAAATATCCCAATATTAGAGAAAACATTCTTTTAGAAAGTTTTAGAGTTTTCAAACTCTTGACTTGGAGAGTCTTTACTTCCCAAAAGATTGCATTGTAATATACCCTATTATGCCATCTTTTTCTTATTTTATCTCATGTCATGCATTTCAGGTATCTCGGCTCTCACCATCACTGAATAAGTGAGAGTCCTGAGGAGAACTTTAAAGGAAGAAGCCTTTGTGTTTGGACAGATAAACATTGCTTTTGGCAAAATATTCTTGCTGGGTTTTCTCACTGCTCATTGCAGATTTTTGACCAGCTCAGTCTGAGGGCTTACTTGCTTACATGTTGTTTCTGATTTCTCTTACCCAGGGGCTTTTAGCTATAAGTCTCTCTAAAATGAGTTTGAAGTCCTCTTCGATGGATCAGCAACTGGATGTCTAGTATGCTTTGTTCCATCTTTCTCAGATGGGCCCCATCTCTTCTTAGTTGTATTACTTTGTAAAACTTCACCCACAGTGAAGAAAACGATACCTTTTTGTCCATAGTTTCTGTGAAACTGGTAATACATTCCTAATGTCACTCTTATCTCCTGCTCCTTATTGCCATGACTATGCAGTTTCTGAGATATCATTTTTTAAGGTAGCTTTGGTATCTCTGATGTGTATTGTAGTTTGTAGGATAGATATATGATCATATGTGATCATATCTGGTTTAGGATCTGGAGAAGATGCCTTCTTGCTAGAGTCCAGAAGTGAGGATTGAGAGAAGGGATTTTCTTCCTCACAGCGCAACCTTAGGTGAATGAATTTATTAGTGCATGCCTCAGTTTACCCAGATAGATGTCCTCTGGAAAGCATTGTGGATGAAAAGTACTATGTAAGTATTTGGTGAGATGAAAAATTCATTTAAGAAGGATTATGGTTTCATACAATATGATCTAAGCTGAGATATATTTTAGGTAACAGCTTCAGAGTCAGATATAGCTCTTCTGGATTAGAATGAGAATTTATAACTTCAAATACCAAATGAAGTTCATTCATCTGTCTATGTAACTTGCATTAATGTGCCCAAAGGCAACATTTGGCCCTCTCCTTTCAGCTAAGCTGAAAATGGTAGGGAAAATTTATGTTTCAGTGGCATTAAGAACTTAATTGCTTTAAAGCTAAATTACCACAAAGGGTCTTCTACTGCTGACCTACAATTAAAGATTTGTGCATTATGGTGAATCTGAAAATTGATCTCCAGCTTTGGAGAATAACCTTCTATCTATTTATTCTATCTATTTAATAATACAGAACTGAGAAGCTACCACAGGGTAACCATTTTAGTTGCCTGAACAAATAGTTATTTAATAATGTTTGTTTATTAAGAATCCAATTCCAGAACATAATCCAGAATTTCCCCTCCTCTCGTGAAATGAAATATCGCTATTTTCTTCCTAGTTTTAATTTCTTCTACTAAATGAAAAAAATCTTATTACAAGTGAGCTTTTAAAAAATGATTGTGGTAGTCATATTCTTTGTAGGGAAATTCCTTATTAGGGGGAACCTGGCACATTTTTCCTTTCACACAGTCTGATTGTCTTTACTACCAACAGGAGTTTTTTGCCATTTGTAGGACACTCCAGTCTGAAAGTAACGTATTTGCTGCTGCTCTTTTAGATGCTGTTTTCTTTAGTCATCTAGAGATGGGCAATATCATAATGACACACTCTTTTGATTTTTCCCTTTGATTTCAGTTGCTGCCTCTAAGCCATATATTTTGGCTTCAAATTACTTCCCATAGCCAAGGAGACTAGAATCTCATTCTGGCTTAAATGAAATAAAAATGCCATGGAAACTCTGAAAAGGCATTTCCCAGACGTAAAATCCTAGCCTTGTTGAATCCAAATACTGGATAAACCTACTCCATGGTTGCCTTGGTCTGCTTCTGGTGTAACCATCACTAAATACAGAGTCTATACTGAGTGTCTTCCATATGCAACCAGTGGGGATTCTGCTATGGTAAAGATCCCCCTGTCCCCTCTGTTTTAAGCTTAGAAAGCTGAGAGCTATCCGTCTCAGACTGGACACATTTTACATGTTAGGATATGATGGTTGGCTACAGGTACTCCCTTGGACATGGCTGGGCCTTAAAAGAACAAGTCTTTATAAGCTAGTATGGCTTGTTAGCGTAATAGGGTGTTAGCTAATCAGGTATTTGTATGGAAGAATAAAGCAAGAATACAAGTGGCATATATAGAATTTGTCTTGCAGTAAGTACCAGAGAAAGTAAAGGAGGAGCAGGAAGGTATAACCTGGGAGAATACCTCACTAGTATTTTTTCTTCTGCTGCTTAAGCAGAACATGTATAATAAACATTGCAACAGCTGAGGGGCTATTTTTACTTGTCCCAAGTGTTCTAAACAGCTGTGGGAGATGTGTATTTCGGAGCACAGTGTGCCCTGTTTGAGCATGCTCATTACCCTCTGAGATGAGGGGGTAAGCCCCAGAGCAGTTGCCTGTGACTCCAGGTCAGAAGAGCTCCTGCTAAGGCTTGCCTTGGTAGCAGTGCAGGTCAGCCCAGCCTGCACCTAGCCGATGCACTTGCCTGGCTCCCTGGTGCTTTTTGGCATTACTAACTGCCTTTTACCTCGTTATTTCTAGTCTGTTTCCACAAAGTTTGGAGGAACTTAGCATTTCTGACACCCTTGTTTCTTTCTTGCAGTTGATTGAAAATTTCCCAAAAGTTATGAGAAGCTCACTGAAAGACTGAGAAAGAGATGGGGGAAAAATGGTGCAGTCACAGAAGTCTCTTTTTCTTATGAAACAGGACAAAAATTATTATTATTATCATTATATTTTTTTGACATCCCAAATCTCTTATTATGATCACAGCCTTATGGCATGTTAATGTGACAGAGCTCTTACTATAAAGACCTTATAATCTGTTTTGACAAGATAGACAAGCCATTCCAAAGTGTTTAATATATCACTTTAGAAACAATTATGTTTTTCAGAATTTGAGTCCAGAAGCTGCCTGCTGTCGTGTATGCTCATAGTCATTTCCATTTAGTGCAGATTTAAAAATCCAAATATTGAATTTGGTTATGTGTAACGTATTTCGGGGAATGGGACATTAAAAAAAAACTGCAAGTGCTAGTCTACCCTATGTAAAACTATATTCCAGAGCCCAAATTACCCTGTAATGTTACTTAACAATGCAATGAGCTGTAAAATAGACGATTTTTATGCAGCTGAGCCCTCGAGCTTATTCTTACTTCTAAGGCACTGCTTTCTTACTGTGGAAAGAAATAAGTGAATAACATACATTACTTTCTTTAGCATTCGTTATGCTGCTATCATTTTTGACCAGGGAGGACAATGAGATAATCTAAATGATACAGATTCCTTGTTTTCTTCCCTAATAGGAAAGATAATGAATGGCTTTGTTTTGATGGCTTTATTGCCTGCACGATAATGAAATATCCCAGCATGGATTTCATTAGGCTTTCTCTAGTCTCACTGTGATACACCCATTAAGAGGCCAGATCTCCTCTTTGATGTAAATGGAACCAGATATTTCAAAGAGTTTAGCACACTGCGAAAATCTGAGCATGGGTGTCACCAAAACAGCTGCTGGGTCTTTAGATCAAGGCTGGCTTTGGCCGTGAGAGAAATCGAAGCACTAATGCAGCTTATCAAAGTGAAATAGTTCATGATGCCATAGGTATGATGCTATGGGAGCTTTGGCATTTAAACTTCTCATTATTTGCAGGGTTCAGGGTTAGAGAGCGTGTGCTGCTTAAATATCCAAATATTCGCACTGGTTTTGTTCACTGGCTTCCAGGGGGTGGTGAAGAGCACAGGGCTGTCTCCTCGCCAGCAAGCCAGTCCCATTGAGAGAGTCAGCATCAAGACAGCTGCAAGGATGGACTTCTTAAGGCATCAGCTGGGAAGCAGTTTAACAACCTGGGGTTCGAAAAGAGAAGGTTGTAATGTCCTTCAAATGGCCAAATTATCTGTATTCTCATCCCAAGGATGAAAGAAGGCTAGGAGGGGAGGGAATAGAGAAATGTGAGCCCCCTGAGCTATTTTTCTGCTAAAACGTCATGTTCTTGTTGTTATGAACAGCTGCATGTTTTATGTTGACACAGATGACAAAAAATGCATGTTGGAATGAAACCAGGAAGACACATTGTATGAAAACAAGAATTTTATCTATTTGATCCTTACTTGAATAGGAGAAGTTTGGGGCTGGAAGTATGAGAGGCCAGAGGGTAAGGTAATGCTCTGACTTTAAGAAATTGGCAGTTTGTTGTATTTCTCTTTTTTTACAATTGTTCATGGGGAAAAAAGCCTAACATAGTTCTGAAGTTTAATATATGCCTTTTGAATGCAAGGAAGGAGAAACTATGGAAGGCCACATGGAGGTAGGTTGCAGCAACTAAAACGTAAAGAAATGAAGGCTGAGGAGAATTTGAGCACCAGAAGTTATCAAGGTAAAGGGCTGCACCATAGCCAGTATTTTAATGTTTCTTTCTTTTCTTCTTGTTATCTCTGCAATAGGTAATTGCTAGCTCCTATCAGTGATTATTTTCTTGTATTAAAGTATTATAACAACGTCCCAAATAAAAAATTGGCAGCAATTCTCTAACGAATTAGTGCAGGGGAAGAAGAGTTAGTAATTCTTAAAACGTCTTGCTGTAGTCACCTTAGGCGGGCCCATATACTCTCTAAAGCAAGATGTGCCTGCCAAGGGAAGAGAATTGCAGGTATGATGCCTACCTGGGCTTTCACCTCCTGAGTTCCTTCTCCATGGAAGAACTTATGTGAGGGGTTCCCAGCCACACTTGACCACTGCACTGCTGACACCATTAAATGCTGTGACTTGAGATGAAGAGAGGAAAGTGGGTTTCTGTTCTTCTCTCCCTCTCTTTATACTTGCCTGAAATGGGATTAGTCCTTTGCTGTGGCTGGAACCACAGTGATGGCTTTCTAAAGGTGGCTGGGGAATGGTCCTTGCACCATGGTTTTTCCACAAAACATGAATCAGTTCAAAAGCTGCCCTGAAAAAATCAGGATATCTGATTGCTAGTATAGATTGAAACAAGATTTCAGGTTTCCAACATATTTTGTGAAGAAAGAATTGGAATCCTGGGAGTTAAGAGTGTTTCCAGTTGTTTCATAGCTTCTTTCAAACCAGTGTGGATAGGGAAGCTGAAGGGAGATGATGTAATACTTATACGGCTGTCCTGCCTGTCTCCTTGACGGCTATAGAGAGGTAGCAGTCACATCGGCAGCTCTGTCTGATGAACCAAAATAGCAGAAATGCCAGGTTGGACTGCTGGCTGATCCTCTCATCAGTCATAACTCTGCATGTCTGATTCAGTATTGTACAATGACACCTGCTTGCTAGGAATACTGAAGCCAAATTATTTTGAGATGAAAATCAGTGAGAATTTGCCCATCCATGTGCCTCATTTAGATGCTTTCCCTGCGCCTGGCTTTTTTTGTCAAAACCATGCAAATTTATGTCATTTTTTTTTACAAACTGTGACCTAATGCATATTTGAATTGCCTTTGTTTTTCTTCAAGCATTTTTGGAATTCAGATTCACAGGAGAGGAAGTACAGGGAATAGGCCAGCTTTCTCCCATGATAGATAGACACTATAGGAAACCCTAATATGAATAAAGAGTGGAGATTGCTCATCTATAGGTGTTTGTATGCCACCGCGCCAACATCTCCAACCCAAATGTTTGTCAACTGCTGAAATAGAGCAGCATCTGGGTTGTCCTCACTTTTCTTTTTTTCAGCATTATGTGGGCTAAATTGTGGCAGCAAACAGATGCTCTGGGACGTAAACTTTGTGCTAAGCATTTGCACAACGTAAGTTTAGGTTGGAGGCAGATGATTCCTGCTGGAATACCTGTGATGATTTCAGAGGTGATTGCTCCCCCAGCTGGAGGAAACATGAGGTCTTTGTCCGCCTCAGGGCAAAGTAAGCCAGCGTAGCTTAAACTGCCTTCTAGTGAATATTAAATCAACCTAGCAGCTGGCACAGGACCGATTAAGGAGAACTCTGACAATCGGTTCTCCTGATTCAGATGGAGAAGTGTTCACCTCCAGCAGGGAAACGATAGTGTATGGATCAACAGTCATTTCTGCAGGGCACATCTGACCGTGGTTAGAAGCCCCAACCCAAGGAAATGAGTACAAAGTTTTTGGAGGTTGAATTTCTCAGATGAGAAATGGAAAAAAAACCCCAAACCCAAGCCCAAACCCACAGCAAGTCAGATAATAAAATGTTCAGTTTTATTTCTTCCCCAGTGGCCTGAAAAGATGATTAGCGCAGATCATCAGAGTCTGCTCTGACAGCTACTCCCAAGCTCATTGGGGCTTAAACAGGTTAGGAGAGAATTCCCTCAGGCATCCTGGTGACAGAGTTATTGATGGCTCCATTGTGTGGCTGGATAATGTTTGGTTACCTCTTGTGTTGTGGGCCAGGAATAGTCAGCACACCTGCTAGAAGAGCAAGAGGTAATAAAAATGAATGTGTTAATTTTACCTTACAGTCTTCTTAATATTTATTGATTAGAACTTTGATTTTATATGAAATATTCATCTTTTTTCTCTCACTCACAGCAGTATTCTCTCCTGCCTGGTGATGTGCCATATCGTCCGCTTCCTTCCAGTCCTCCTTCCTCCTCTTGTCCTGGCTTTCCTCATCACACTGAGTTGGCACCTCTTGGGCTGGAGTGAGGTTTCTGTCTGGCTTGCACCCAGGGATCTTTCTCCTGATGGAAACCACTTTGGAGAGGACACTGATATGTGCCAGGGCCTCCACTGAGACTTGGGCCATTGCCTGGGTGCTTGACTCAATGTGGTCCTTTTACTCCTCTTGCCACAGCCTCCTTTTCTTCCTGTCCCAGGCCTAGGTCTGACCAGTCTTTTCCTTTCTTGTTATTTTGCTTTGAATCCCTTCCTTATTCAAAGCGGGACTGGTCCCTCCCTTGGGTTGCTTGGGTGCCACCAAAGGTACGATTAAGTACAAATTCTTTGCTTATCCCAGGTAGGTCCAGAATGGCTGAAAGCTGTTCAGGGGAGCTTCCCACCGCTCCTGTATGTTGAGCGGTCCGCTGGGTTGTGTCAGCGAGGGAGCTGGACGCAGTGCACTCAGGGAGGGCTGGAGCTCTGGGCATCACAGCTATCAAACTCTCCAGAACATCTGTGGAGTGTCTGAAGACTATGAAGCTTAGCTGAGCTTGGCTAGGTACTATGGGGAGTCACAAATCTGGTTCCTGATGCTAGCTTCCACTTTCTACTGCATTTCAAATCCCTCCTCCAAAGCAAAAGGCAAGAAGGTGGAAAGAAAAAACTTGGAAAGTAACAAGGTCAAGCAGTATCCTATTCACTATTTTCATTCTTAGAAATTGTTGGACAATTCTTGCTAAAATTTTCCAGAAGGGTCAGTCAAAATTAGATATTGCATATGGAAAATTTCAGTCTAGACAGATGAAGTTTTGCAAGGAATAATTAGCTCAAAAGCAGGTCTTCTAATAGGAAATGCCCAGCCACCTTCATAACAGGCAACACTACTAAATTTGCTATGAATAATCCTTGGTATTGATTTTGTTGGCTGGTTGTAGAAAGACAGTTTGTCTGACTCCTGTAATTTTATTCAGTTAATTAGAATAAATGACTATGCCATTTGCCAGGACCACTGCCTACTTGCCTGTTTTGTTTTTTTGTGCGCAGCTTCACCTATGCTGCCCCAAGGACCATTAAACCACAAAATAAAGTTCCCAGAAACTGATACTGTCTTTTTATATCCAAATGCTATCTCTTTGCGGTAGCTAAGCCAAAGGTTTAAGTAACCATGTTGCATGATTTCCAAGATTCCCAATGGGAACTGCTTGCAAAGACATATTGATTGTCTTGCAGGCATATACTACCCCTATCCAACTAGGTTATTTTAGCTATGGTACTACTAGTGCTGAGGGTCACACCATACTAGGCTCTCACTTTAAGAACACAAACTAGCTGCAGTGGGTGTTTACAGTTACTTAGCGAGTCAAAGGCTTTGGAGGTAAACTTTAGAACAAATGAGATGGAGGAGTCTGGGTTTTGTAACCTTGTCACACTGCATCTTAAGGCATTCACTGCCTGGACATGCCCCCATTCTGATGCTGGGTTTAAGAGCTGTCAGTTAAAGGGCATTTTAAAGCAGCAGTAGCACAGACTTCATGCTATTCTTGATTGCTCTGTTTTTCAGTTCTGGAGGCAGCAAGCTAAATTTGTTTCTGAGTATTGTAGATAATGCTGTACTAAGGGGCTCTTAGTGTAGGAGCAGAGGTGGAAGAAGGTCTTTCTCTGTCTACCTCTCTTCAGGGAGGAAATTAAATCAAGGCGTTATTTTGCTGTATCTAGAAAATGGGAAACTTCCTGTGTTGCTCACAAAGGATGATGCTGATTAGGAGAGAATTGGTACATTGAGTGCTCAGCTGGAACAAGAACAAAGGAGAGGTGAAGAGCCTGGGATGTGTCTCCACAGTGAACATTGCTATTCAAGGTCATACAACAAGATCTCTTCTCCTGCCCCAGGTCTTCACTCCAGCATAATCTTTTCCCTCATCTCCTCTTCCTCCTCCAAGGATTCAGAGACCCTCCTCTATGCCCCACGGGAACCCCCCTCCCCTCTAAGGCAAGGCTGGGAGCCAGGAGAGCTGCCTTTAGTAGCAAGTGGGGAAAGCACAGCCCTTCTTATTCTCTGCTGCTGAGCACCAGGAGTTGCTTGCGGAGTCAGGAATTAAGAGGCTCTGGGGCCAGGTTGCGCAAAAGGCAGCTGGGCTGAGCTGGGCTGTGGGCTGTGATGCAAGGCAGGGCGTAATGCCTCTGTTCTGAACGCTCTGCATTTTATTTATGCATACGTGCCTGAACAACGCTGGGACTGTTGGTGTTACGTTTGTGAAACGCTGTAATACACTCATGATGGCAGACTGCCCGCTAGCAGGCTGAACCCGTTCCTGCCCCCATTCTGAGTGAGGGCAGAGTACTTCAAAGCCTGAGATGTGCTGGGAAATGCACTAAGTGTTCTTAGAAAAACCCAGGTAAGACATGCTCAAGTAATGTTAACCCTTTGCTGGGACGCATTTTAATAATGAAAATATAGCCTGTGAGTTCATTCTAGTCTCAACTTTACCTATGGGTCTAACAGGTCTTTTGGCTCTACCTATATGGGCCTCAGACAAACCACATCTCCAACTTTCCTTAATGAAGATTTTTTTTAAAAAGTTGTTTGATGTCAAAAGCAACCTGTTCTCACAGCCTTCTGCATCAATCAATGCAATAATTAGTGACTAGCCATGAAAAACAAAGCAAGGACTAGAACGAGCAGCACAATCTGAGAAGGAAAGGAGTGCTTTACAGAGCACTCACGGAAACAGAGATTCGTTTCTAACACTCTGTGATGTGGTAAGAATCTGTAGCAATCAGCATTCAGAGAGCTACCTGGATATTTCTGAGATGAAATCCAGCTTCACATACGGCTGGGTTCTCCTGGGCCCTATGGATCCCCAGAGGACCTTGGAGAGTGTGGTTGTAGCTTCTATGGTATGGTTGGTATAATCCGGCAAGAGAAGGACCTTCCTAGGCAGAAAACTCTCCACTGGCATGCAAAGCTAACTACCGCATATGCTACCATAACCCTTCTTGCACAGAGGATAGCCCAGAAGAAAAGCTGTAGCAGAAGTGTAGACAGGCTTCAGCCAGGCTGTGCCCAGTTGGACTGATCCTCAGCCTGGAAAGTCAGTGCAGTCTAGAAGAACCAAAGAGCGGGGAAGGCTCATTCTCATCACAGTTTCCACAGGTCTTGTGCTTTCTTTGCACTGAGTTTTCCAGCCCTGCTGCCTTTGGAGCTTGGGTTTAGTTTGCCCTCTCTGATGAGGCAGGGGTGGGTTGGTGACAGTGGCAGGATCCACCGACGGTCCCAGATGAAGCAAGGTAGTGAGTCAGGTCCGGAGTCCAGCTGGCAGCAGCAGAGACACTGCGGTGATGTGGGTTTGAGGTTCATGCAGGAGGCAGGGCCAGGCAGGACTGGGGACACGACGATGACCAGGATGCCCAGTTGGTAAGAGATGCCACAGGGGATAGGGAACTGCAGCGTGGCCAAGGCAGGGGCAGGGGCAGGGGCAGCTCCTGATTTATACATTTCAAATCTTAACACT
Source organism: Haliaeetus leucocephalus (assembly GCF_000737465.1). Classification (NCBI taxonomy): domain Eukaryota; kingdom Metazoa; phylum Chordata; class Aves; order Accipitriformes; family Accipitridae; genus Haliaeetus; species Haliaeetus leucocephalus. Next base: position 700,824 of record NW_010973231.1, read on the forward strand.
TGACTTTCTCTGAGGGGGTTTTACAGCACACTGTATTGTAAAACATTTTGGTTTAGTCAGATGCTGATAAGGTGAAATATGCATCAATACAGACTTAAAAAGTAGGTTGGCTTTTCTGAAACTCTTCAGCACTACCATGAAGTCCATTATGAAATATTAAGAGTCTACTCAAATGATGCCATTCTGGAAATAGTACTGAAACATCTCGACAATCCAATTAACTTCCTCAAACCAAGGTCACGTCATTCTTTATTTTTTTTTTAAGGAATAAGGAACAAAATGAGCTGAAAGTAATGTTGAACACAGCATCTTGTACTTCCCATCATCTATAAATGACGTTCTCAAGATGTGTGCATATGCACTTATTTCAGTGTGTGGGGCCAGGAAACAGCCCTGGGATAGTTCAAGCGTGGTGGAGAGTATTGCATGAGCAAGTTCCTGTAACCCTGGCAACATTTTCTGCCTTGAAAACCTCCGACTTCTTCCTTTGTCTGTCTTGTTTCTCTTAAATCTAGCAACTAGGTCAAATTCTCTAGTTCTCTTACTACACCAGAAATACGTGTGAAGCGAAACACTTCAGGTGATTGTAGAAATGCTAGTAAGAATGGCAATGAGAAGGGCTTTTTCTACCAGTTTTACTAAAGCAAATGTGCTACTGCACTGTGTGCTGCAGAATTATTTCACAGACATCTTTAACTTTTTTTCCCAGTGTTTATCTCCATGCTTGCTTGTGTGAATGCATTTGAGTACATTAATATTTGAGTACTTCTCCAAGTTAAAAACATGTTAAGAATTGCAATGTGAATGAGGAAACTACCTTCTAAGGTGTAGAATGAAGAACCATGGTAAAAACAGTGGGGGACAATTTTCCTGGATGCGGTTAGTGACAAGCTTCCTCATTAATTACCTACAAAAAAGCCAACGGGACCATTAGCATCATATACCTGATTTTCACAACACAGGCTTCAGAGCCTTATATTATGCATCAAGTCCATACTTCTGAATTAGTTACAATGTATTTTGAAAGACTTCCAGGCTGGTTTTAATTTTTCCTGGCTTCAGGCATCTGCAATGCTGATGAAGACTTGCTACATTTGAGCCATTGAGAGTCCCTTTAGAAGCTGTATAGAGAGACAGGAGCTTGTCAGACTGATCAGCAAAAAAAGAAGGGGTAGATCAACAAAAAAAAGACAATTTGGAAATCAAGAAGATTATGACTGAAGTCAGAACTGCAGACAAATGGCACTCATTTAGACTTTGTAATGCACTTTAAAGCAAGTAAGAAAAGTTTCTTTAGCAGTATAGATGCCCACATAGACATATTACATAATCAAAAGATAGCCTTACAAATAATTAAATGTTACCATATTTTCAACTGAATCCAGTAATTCTGAACTTGATGGTAAAATATGCTGATTCCCATAACCAAATTTGAATTCGAAATGCTGAATAAAGTCAAACTAGAAAGTTAGGCAATATTCATCCCAGAAGTCTGAAAGAATAATTAAAGGCAAGGAACTAAATGGGGAATGGTACAAAACACAACATAGATTTACCATCTCCTGACAGTAGATTGTGCCAGTCCAACCTAATACTTACCTCTCGTGAGTCAGTTAATTTTTGGTACAAGGGGAGTGAAATAGCTCCAATCTGTCTGGACTTCAGTAAAACTTTTCCTCGCTGGAAGTGATTAGTTGGTCTGGAGTTTGTGTGTTAGTTAGTATATGATAGCTAAGGAAATGGCCAATAAGCAGATGGCAAGAGGCTTGCAGTGGAGAGAAACTAATCAATAGGAGGAAAGAGAAGACCCGAATTCCTCAGGGACTGGATATGGGACTCAGAAATGTCCTAGAGTTTGGCAGAAAAAAGTAGGAACATGCTGATGAACTCTTAATGGTAACAGCTGGGAGGTAGGAACAGTACAGGAACAACAGGATGACCTTAAATCTTGACATAATAGAGAAATAATGAAATTGTAGCAGTCAAAATTACAAGGTTGCTAAGTAGCAAAAATTTCTGCTGTAAGCTGGAATTCATCAGCTGGAAACAAAGGAGGAAGGAACAAGACCTTGTTATACTAAGCAGCTGCAGGGTGAACAGGTTGACATGCAACTGTGGGAAGGCCAAGAAGGGGCCTTTGGCTTGATCAGGCAGAGTACTTCTAGCAGAGACTGGAAAAGTCTTATTTACCCTGTGTGAACCACTGGTAAGTTCCCACCCAAAACACTGGGCACAGTTGTGATGATCCGTCCTTTCTGAAGAGGGGTAAGAACAGGGGCAAGAGGGAGAGGTGGATCAGAAGAAAGGAAAACCCATTTTCCAGCAGTTAACCGAAAGACCTTGCTGCATTTAACTGATACAAGAACAACTGGAAATACACACGGACAAGAATAATTTCAAAGTGGAAATGAATCCTATGTTCCTAACCAGTAGCTGATCTCTGATAGGAGTTAAAAAAAAAAAAGTTATGTACTTGTCTCTTTATGAAAAAATCTGTGTGACATGGGTAATAGAAATTACAGAAGACTAGATCTGATGATCCAAGAAGATCCTTCCTCTCTTCTTTTCTTAATCAATCTCCTCCCATGGTCTTTTCCTCAGGGAAAGGAGAAGAATTCAGGTAAAAATCCACCAAGTTCTCATGTCTTTCAAATGGGCATGAAATGGGAATGGGAAAAAGGGACATAGTTAATGTCTGTCTAAGTATTGATCTCATCAGATATCCAGTACGGTGCTTTATTCTGAAAAACTTTCCTATTAGCATAAACCAGAACAGTTTGTACAAAATACAGTTTCTCAGTAACAAGTAGTAAGTAATGAAGAAATGTTCTTGATAAGCTTATGTAATCAATCATAATTCTTAATATATTCAATACTACTCATCTAAAAATCTAACTTGTAAAACGTGGATGGGGCTATACAGACGTGTTGTAATGTATAGACATGCACAGAGATAGTCAATGCAGTTAGAGAATAGGAACAGGTTGTGTAAAAATGCAGTAATTATTTAGATAATCTTAACTGTGAGTGCTAGGTAAAGGGAGAGCCTATAAATGTCTATTTACTTGTGTGACTCCCTTCTTAGACATCTTGTGATATTATCTCAAACACAGGAAATCCAATACAGAGAATACATGGTTGGTAGGGCCAAATTGTAAGATGGGTGGTGATGCTAACAGAAATGTTTGCCTACTGCAAAAAGTCCGCTGAAAAAGGAGAGGTGCTGCAGGACACAGATACCAGGTTTGCACTTGACAAAATAATACCTGAAATCCAGCTTGTTTATGAATCTGCTGCTTGTATTTTAAAAGGCCTCTTGTGAATAGCTGTATAGTTTGTAAAGGGAGATATTGGTATGATGAAATGAAAGGACATTTTATTTGTTGAGATTTAGAAGTTGCACCAACTTCTCTTTGCTGCCTGGTGTTGCTGCAGTTTTCAGAGACTAGACTGCATATTTTAGTAATTTTTTCCATGAGTTTGGAAACAAAAACAAAAGCTGCATTCTATAACTGTACACAATAACTTAAATAACTGCCCTTTTGTATTTATTCCTTGTTTTTGTAAGTAGAAAATGTTGCTAAATCGCTGATGCAATTATTTCATTCTTTTGTATCTATGTAATGGCTTCTACTTGACTATCGGGGTCGTTATGGTAAAGGCTTTTCATTTACAAGAAACAACAGAAGTATTGATGTTACTTCTGGGAATGATGATAAAATTGTTCTATTGGGAGGGTCATATGTGCTGGTAATTACTTTTATATTTAGAATCGGAAATGACAATCTGAAATCCGAATATCTCATTAGTGATAATGAATTTTAATTTCTGACAAGAGAAGTATTCCCAAGGAAACCACAGATGTTAGAACTACTGTGAATTACATGTGGTTTAAGACGCTTCAGTAACCGAAAGCCAGAAATTTAAAAGTTTGACTTCTTTAATTGCCTAGAGTAACACTATGAATCACTTTTTCCTAATATCCCAAATTTTTGTTAAGTGAAAAGATATTTGAAGACTCTGGGAGAGTGCTAAAGAAGCTGTTTTAGCACGTGTTTTGGTCTCTTCTTGCCTAACAGCAGCTATCAACAAACCCTTTGTTTGTTCCATTGTTTTTAAATTCAAGAAGCATAAAATATGTTTTAGATTCAACATATTAATGATCATTTCAGTTCAGATCAAGGTAGATACAGTGACACAGGTCTGTATCCAAACAGGCCTTTTTCTTATCAGAAAGTTCAAAACGAGCCTTACAAATAGCTTACATGTAACTTCCATTGGTCTGAAGTCCATACTTGGGACAAAAGCAAACCTTGGCTTAATATGAAACTGCAATTATTTTTGAAACAAAGCTGAGCTGGAAACAAATCTAAGCTGTTACAATGCCTGCACCTTCTGGGCTATTATCTGTATATGAACATGAAGGAATAATGCATTACCTATTTTAGGTGACTGAAATGAAGTGTACTGGAGTGGCAAGAGAGAAGCAGTATCTCCAGACAAAAGCTGGACAAGCAGAACTGTTTATTGGCACCTACAGTCATGTTTTCTGGGAAGCCCTTTGAAGATACCAAGTTATAACCTGAAACTTCTCTCAGGCTCTCTGCCAAAAAGTCTGGTCAACAGCAAGATGACATTTGATGCCCAGGGCAATGGTGTAGCACCATGTTCTGGAGAGCCTTTCACTGACCATACTTCTTGCTGGCAGGATGGCTGTCCCATCTGGTCTTCTCACTTCCTCTCCCATCCTACATTTTACCCCATTTCTCCTTCGCTTCAGGGAGTCCGGAGTTTTATGTCTCTACACGAAGGCTTTTGGGTACTTTTCCTCAAGAATTAAGAGGCATATGCCCTAGCAAGCCATGCCTACAACCATCACTGGTCTTCTGGAAAATAGGTTGTGGATGCCACCCCTGGATTTGAGTGAGAAGTGTCTCTGAGGGCCTCAGCAGTGAGGACTGCTGAATCCTCCTTCCCCTCACTGTTTTGGGTTTGTGTGGCGAGGGGTTTTTGGCAGCAGGGTAGGGTCCGCAGGGCCGGCTCCTGTGAGAAGCTGCTGGAAGCTCCCCCGGCTCCAAGCCGGACCCGCCTCTGGCCCAGGCCGAGCCCCTCAGGGACAGTGGAAACACGGGTGGGAGAGCAGATTTAAGAGGGGAAACCTGCAGGGAGTGGGGGATTGGAACGGGAGAGGAACCCCTCTGTGGGTACCGAGGTCAGGGAGGAAGGCAGGAGGGGATGCCCCCGCAGCCCGCGGTGAGGCAGCAGGCTGTCCCCCCCAGCCCCTGGAGGGGAGCGGAGGCCCCCCAAGATGGGTGCCACTCCGTGGAGCAGGCTGGGACTGAAGGACTGCAGCCCGCAGGAGGGACTCACCTTGGAGAAGTTGGTGGAGGACTGTCTCCTGTGGGAGACACCCCACGGCGGAGCAGGAAAGAGTGCGGAGGAGTCCTCCTCCCCCTGAGGAGGAAGGAGCGGCAGAGACCA